>NC_058082.1:495653836-495987179 GCF_014858855.1 Bufo gargarizans
TAAGATATTCTTCAGATACATAAATGAAAAAGAAACTAAAACAAGGAATTACCAAATTAAAAACAAAAGAAGGAAGGTATATGGAAGAAGATAAAAAAAAAAAACTAGCTGACTGCCTTAATGAATACTTCTGTTCAGTTTTTACAAAGGAAAATGAAGGAAAAGGACCTCAGTTAGGAAGAAGGACTAATGAATCTTTTGATGCATGTGTCTTTACAGAGGAAGAGGTTCTAAGTCAGCTGTCTAAAATTAATACAAATAAGTCACAGGGGCCTGATGGGATACACCCAAAGCTATTAAAAGAGCTTAGCGGTGAACTAGCAAAACCAGTAACAGATTTATTTAACCAATCACTAGTAACAGGAGTTGTCCCAGAAGATTGGAAATTAGCAAATGTTGTGCCCATTCACAAGAAAGGTAGTAAGGAGGAATTGGGCAACTATAGGCCAGTAAGCCTGACATCAATAGTGGGGAAATTAATGAAGACCATACTTAAGGAGAGGATTGCTGAGCATCTAAAATCCCATGGATTGAAAGATTAAAAAAAACAGCATGGGTTTACTTCAGGGAGATCATGTCAAACTAATCTTATTGATTTTTTTGATTGGGTGACTAAAATAATAGATGGCGAAGGTGCAGTAGACATCGCTTATCTAGACTTTAGTAAGGCTTTTGATACTGTCCCACATAGAATGCTTATCAATAAATTGCAGTCTTTGTGCTTGGACTCCCATATTGTTGAATGGATTAGGCAGTGGCTGAGGAACAGACAACTGAGGGTTGTAGTCAATGGAGTATATTCAGACCATGGTCTTGTTACCAGTGGGGAACCTCAGGGATTTGTTCTGGGACCCATATTGTTTGATATCTTTATCAGCAAAATTGCAGAAGGCCTCGATGGTAAGGTGTGTCTTTTTGCTCATGACACAAAGATTTGTAACAGGGTTGATGTTCCTGAAGTATATACCAAATGGAAAAGGATTTAGCAAAACTAGAGGAATGGTCAAAAATCTGGCAACTAAAATTTAATGCTGATAAGTGCAACATAATGCACCTGGGGCGTAAAACCCCAAGAGCAGAATATAAAATCAGTGATACAGTCCTAACGTCCGTATCTGAGGAAAGGGATTTAGGGGTCATTATTTCAGAAGACTTAAAGGTAGGCAGACAATGTCATAGAGCAGCAGGAAATGGTAGCAGAATGCTTGGGTGTATAGGGAGAGGCATTACCAGTAGAAAGAGGGAGGTGCTCATGCCACTCTACAGAGCACTAGTGAGACCTCATTTGGAGTAGTGTTGATCAAGAATATTCGAATTGCAAATTTTTATCGCGAATAAAGGTACTTCGAAAATGCAAAGATTTTTTTATTGCGAATTTTCGGAACGCAAATTTATTTTGCAAATTTTTCAATTGCCGAGTAAAAACATGATTCCTCCCTGCTTCTTGCTGGTGGGCCAATGACTCATTGGCCCACAAGCAAGAAGCAGGGAGGAATCATGACTTTAAATGGGAAAATGATGAATATTCTAAAATACGAATATACAGCACTATATAGAATATATTCATTTTTTCGAATATTTGTAATATTCTAAAACAAGAATATATAGCAATATAGCGAAATTTTTAAAAAACCGAATATAGAGCAATTTAGCTAATATAGTGCTATAATCTTCTTTGTCTAATAGTTGTCATTTTTTCTCATCTGAAGTTCATATTGGAAAAAAATTACAACTATAAAAAAAATGATTATCGCACTATATTAGCTAAATTGCTCTACATTTGGTTTTTTGAATATTCGCTGTATTGCTATATATTCTTGTTTTAGAATATTACGAATATTTGAAAAAATTAATATATTCGATATAGTGCTATGACTCATTGGCCCACAAGCAAGAAGGAATCATGTTTTTGCTCGGCAAATGAAAAAATTGCGATAAAAATTTGCATTGCGAAAATTCGCATATTATGCGATCATTACCTTGTCGATTTTTCAAGTAAAAAAAAAATCGCTAAATATAACGAATATTCAAATTCGCGAATATTCTACAAAATTTTAGCGAAATATAGCAAATTCGAATATGACCCCTGACGCTCATTACTAATTTGGAGTATTGTGCTCAGTACTTGAGACCATATCTCCAGAAGGATATTGATACTTTGGAGACAGTTCAGAGAAGAGCTACTAAACTAGTACATGGATTGCAGGATAAAACTTACCAGGAAAGATTAAAGGACCTTAACATGTATAGCTTGGAAGAAAGACGAGACAGAGGGGATATGATAGAAACATTTAAATACATAAAGGGAATCAATAAGGTAAAAGAGGAGAGAATATTTAAAAGAAGGAAAACTGCTACAAGAGGACATCGTTTTAAATTAGAGGGGCAAAGGTTTAAAAGTAATATCAGGAAGTATTACTTTACTGAGAGAGTAGTGGATGCATGGAATAGCCTTCCTGCAGAAGTGGCAGCTGCAAATACAGTGAAGGAGTTTAAGCATGCATGGGATAGGCATAAGGCCATCCTTCATATAAGAAAGGGCCAGGGGCTATTCATAGTATTCAGTATATTGGGAAGACTAGATGGGCCAAATGGTTCTTATCTGCCGACACATTCTATGTTTCTATACCAAGTTTCGTTGAAATCAATGGTTGCGTTTTTGAGTTTTTGCAGAATATACACACATACACACATACATCCTTTAAATATATATATATATATATATATATATATATAGTCTTGAATCCCATGCAAATTATGTGGGGGATGTATGTAATGGTCGGGGACTTTGACTGGAATAATGAATGATGTTTGCAGTTTATGTAGATATAAACAAAAATAGCTATATATATTTATGTGTGTGTAAAACGTATGAAATCATCCGTTGACATACATTAGCGCTGTGTGTATAACAATATATATACAATCTCAGCAAGGTAGAGATGTATGATGTAACTGGAAGATTTTGTACATGTCACACCAGGTATTAAGTAATCATTTGAAAAGGGATGAAATACGGATGTAGTAGAGTTAACACACATGCTTTATGAGACGTGTTATGTAAACTCAAAAAAGCAATTAAATACATTAAGATATTTTATAAAATGGCTTTTGTTTCAAGATTACGTGATGAGTTAAGTTTGAGTTAAGAGGTTGTGTGTTAACCATACTACATCTGTACGGATTAGCAGCACAACTGAATATATACATTACTGAGTGTTGTAGAGAGAAATACAAAATTTATGTAAGCATTATACCTGGGCATTATCGCCTACTATAATCTTCGACCCGATCTGGGTGTAGGCGTTTGAGGTCGCAATACTTTTTTTGAATGGCCTTGTGGTCGTGCCAAATGCCGCTTTTTAATTTTAATTCTGCCCGGACAGACCGTACAATGGCCTCTTTTTCAACTCTTTTCCGGGTCCAAGGATAGGCCCACTCCAGAAAGCGCTGAAGGATAAAGATAAAAGCATATAATCACAATTTTTTTTATTATACAAATATTCAAAAATATATACACTACAAAAAAGCAAAAAGTAGATACATCTTTAAAGGGGAAATATCAGATTTAAAGTTACCATTATAAATCTTATAATGGTAACTTTAAATCTGATATTTCCCCTTTAAAGAAATTGTATTGCAATTATATGTATGTGAGGTCTGAGCAATCAGATATTGGCCAGCTAAGCTGCAATGTACCTGTCTAGTTAAGTGACAGTACGGTATTGGGTGTACTGCAGGTTTGCCTCCCCATGGTGCACCCTGGGTAACGCTAAATGAACCAACAAATACTTTTGGTCCGACAAAAAAAAAAAGCTCATGGACATAAATTTTAATCTATATATATTGTGTGTATGGTATATAGTGTGTTGTATATATTGCATGGCAGGAAAATGGATGTGCTATGTGCATGTGATAGATATTTATCTGTTGTACATACATGCTACTGACATAGTGCTGCGAAGTAACAAGAACACTCATTGCACCAATCAGTAGTATCTACTATTGGGGGGGCGGGTGGCGGAGGAAAAAAAAAAGAAAATAAATTTGTATCAATGTAGTTCTTATTCGCATACATGAATATTTAGCAACACTCAATCTACATATAAATAATTTTATAATGTAGATCGAGTGTTGCTAAATATTGTTCTGCCATGCATGCAATATGAAATAAAATACAGTGCTGTAATACAACATTACTTACAGTGAGAATAACTTCTTTTTTAAATCGAATTCGCCCCATTTTCGATCGCCGATTTTAATACAGGCAGACTGCCAAACTCCACTGGTAGCAAAACCGAAACCAGGGCACATGACACGTGACACGATTACGTCACTCATAAGATCGCGTCCTCACGCGATCATTCATAACATTCCCGATTTTCGGCAAAAAAAACGGGAATTCGAATATTGATTCCACCCTGCTTCTTGCAATATAGCAAATATTCAAAAAAAATAATGTAGAATCGATCAATTTAGCTAATATAGTGGTATAATCTTCTTTGTCTAATAGTTGTAACTTTTTTTCTCTTATGAACTTCAGATTTAAAAAAAATTAAGACTCTTAAAAAAAGATTTTAGCACTATATTAGCTAAATTGCTCTATGTTTGTATTTTCCGAATATTCGCTAAATTGCTATATATTCTAGTTTTAGAATATGATGAATATTCTAAAAATCTATAGCAATATAGCGAATATATTCGTTATTTAGAATCCATTTTTTTTTATATGAAAAATGTATTCTTTCCAGCTTAATTTACTTGTGGGCCGTTGGCCCACAAGCAAGAAGCAGTGAGGGATCATGTTTTCAGATGTTTAAAATTCACGAATATTTGATATAGCGAAATATATTCAAAATATTTGCGAATTCTCGAAGTTGCGATATTCGCTAAAGATATATGTTATTCGAATATTCATGCTCAACGCTATTCGTTACTATGAAGCGTGAGAAAAAGCAGATTCTTTTTTAATCAAAGTTTTCCTACACTTCGGATGGAATTTTGCTTCAAATGCTTCAATTCGCTCAACATTAGTCAAAGGTTTTGTTCTGTGGGGGTCTGAGTGCTGAGACCCCTAGAACAAGGAGAGAGAAGCACTGGCATATTACACTCTTTCTCCTTGGTGCAGGAGATGAAGTGAGACAGACTTCGTCTCCTGTAGCAAGGAGAGAGAGAGAGAGCTATGCAAGCACTTCTCGATCCTCATTCTAGAGATTGTGAGGGTCTCAACACTCAGACCCCCACCGATCACAACTTTCATATGTCTCAATGACATATCAAAGGTTTTCTGAAAACTCGACGACCCTTTAATGACTAATATCCTTATACTGACAAATATCAGAGGTCAGATTGGATAAATGTATGTTATGTAAAAATATCCCAAGAGTGACAACGAAAATGAATATGCAAAACATACATTAAAGTTCCGTGCAGTTTCTTCAAAATAAAACTGCCCTTTGTTAGTAGTTGATCATCTCAGAAAGTGACACATTGTGCAATGACACTGCTGCATTGTTTACAGGTAGTCGTATATCTCAACATCCTCTTCCAATGTATACCTGTAATACAAGACTGTATTCCAAGAATAGGCTTACAGTGTAGTATGACACCATAGGCTGTCATTCTACAACTTACGTGGGGTCAGAACATGCTGTGAACAGCGCTATATAAGTTTGTCCAGTCTTCCGGAAACTGATGGGTTCAGCTGGTGTTGTGCTTATCATTATCTCAGAATTCAGGCTTTTCAACTTCGAATCCTGATTTACTTGCTTTCACAGATCTGACCTGAAAGGTTAATCCTTGAGTGCAGGTAAGAGCAGCATGATTCACTCCTACAAGAACTCACAACAGAGTATCCCACACACACTCGTAAGTTTCTGACCCTGCAGCCATGCTTCCATAACAGAAGCCCTCATTACTGTGTCAGCCTGAAACAATGGCCCATATACAGTAACAGAAAACCTGCCTACAACAGTAACCATGTAACAGAGCCAAGGTATGACAGGGATCCCCATAATTATGCAAGCCTGTAACAGTGCTGCCATCACAGAGTCAGCCTGGAGCAATGACCATATAACAGAGCCAACCTGTGGCAGTGGCCCCATAACAGTGCAAACCTGGAAGAGTTCCCTCATAATGAAATCTGTCACAGATAAAAGCTAAAGCCTGCAAGATTGGCCATTTAATTGAGACAACCTGTAACAGTGCCCCCATCACAGAGTCAACCTGGAATAGTAACCCCATAATGAAATCAGTTACCCATAACAGATAGAGTCTGCAGGAGTGGTCATATAAATGAAACAGCCTGTGGAAGTCACCCCCACAAGGGTTCCAGCCTGTAATAATTCTCCCATAACAAATCTGGCCTACTATAGTGGCCTCATAACAGAAGCAGCCTGTAATAGGGCCCCATAATAGAGGAGGTCTACAAAAGTGTCCCACAAAACAAACAAAGCCCTCAGCAATGCCCCCTTAATTGCGTTAATCAGCACCAGTGCCCCCATGATGTATTCATCCTGCAACCGTGTCCATAGAACAGAGCAAAGATGCACTCTGCTGACTTCTTCGATCTTCTAGCCAGGGGCAGATTGGCCATAGACCTTACAAGGAAATTTCCCAGTGGGCCGATGCCCAGGGGGCTGCCTGAGCCCTCCTCACAGCTGGCCAGTGGAAGTTTTTGGGGATGTATTTTGTGCTGCTGGAGGCAGTATTTTGTGATGTATTGTGGTTTATTGGCTCTGTTGGGGTGGTATAATGTGCCACAATATGGTATTGCTGGGCCCGCCTACTTGTGTTTGCCATGCCTTCCATCAATTTGGACCTTGCTACAAAATGGGGCCACTTTTAGTATTTTTTCCAGGGCCACTTTAAGTTCTCAGTCCATCCCTGCTTCTAGACAAGGTGGGCCGGTAGGGGCACTTAGAGGCAGGTGGGAAGGCAAAACACAGTGCTGACTCGGCTTCATCCGACGTTTTTGTATTTTTTTTGTAAGCACTGAACCCTTTTTGAAATTAAAGTGTTTTCTTAAATGTTAGTCCCTGTATGCTCTATGGATCCATTGTCTTGTAAATTGTGTCTTGCCGTCTGACTGCTGGAGCATTGTGATTCTGTGTGTTGGGGTACCCTTTGGCCTGGAATTCAGTAGTAAGTGGCAGCGTGTATCTGGGGTGTGTGGACTGTGCTGGGGTATGACTGCAAGGAGTTCAATTACTCTACTCACTCAATCTTTCACTTACCTTGCAGTCAGGCTTCAAATTGAGCATAAATCACACCCCAACAAGGTCTATGTACCCCAGATACACGCTGCCACCTTGGTTGCCAACCAGAATTTTTCATTTTTCTGGATGACTTAACCCAAAATCACAGACAACCGACATTTTTTATGGACAAATACATGCCTATAGCTCAATATACTGAGCTGTAAAATGATGAAAATTACCACCAAATTAATCTAGTCAAGTACCACCAGCCTTAAAAAAAATCACGGACAGATAAAAAAATAATTCATGGACACAGGAAAAAAGTTGCCTAATTTTATGGACTGTCCTGGAATTTCTGGACGGTTGGCAACCCTGGCTGCCACAACCTACAGAATTCCCATACCAATAGGTACTCCAGCAGGTGCACTCAATGCTCTCCAGCAGCCACACTACAAGATACACTTTACGAGGCAGTGGATCCATAGAGCATACAGTGACGTTAAACCAAACACTTTAATACTAAAAAAAAGTTCAGTGCTTGCAAATGAAAAAAAAAAAAAAAAAGATAAAATAAAATTACATAAAACAAATAAAATAGTTATAAGATAAATGGGAGAAAAGACATGAAAACCTAACTTACAAGCTATAGTCTTTCTGATTCTTAAGGGGTAGGAGGAAATACCGGGATACACTCAGAGCTTGGCTGACCACCACATGTGTAACCCTGTTCATATGGTCAAACTCATGTTTTATCATTTTGGCCTTTGGCTCCACCTTTCTGAATCAGTATTCAACCACTTATCGGTGACTGGGCAGCAGATTAATAAGTGCACAAGTCCGATGAATATTGATTTGTATGTAGTGTATTAATTTTCCTCCTCATGTTGTAGATTTTACAGGACAATACCACATGTTAAAAGTCACACTCTCCCTCTCCCTGGACTCCAGTTCACATTCCTCATCATGCAATAAAAATTCCCCATAGCAGTTCAAAGGGTGTTTTTACAAAGTTAAATTTAACATATATAATGACTAAACTCAAAAAAGGGGAAAAAAGTCCAGCTTTCAATAAAATGTGTTACATCTTTATTCTTCAAAAATCATGAATAATAAAATCCAAGTGTGACATCATACAGACAAGATAGCGTTATAGTCTACGCGTTTTGGATACCAAAATACAATCTTTACTCATTACATAAGCTATGTAATACTAAATGTAACGGCACCGTTTCAGCAGACAAGGGGTTAAAATCCGTTTAGGCGATATGCCCCTTTCCGAGAGACAGGCACAGCTACTGCAGAACACCAACCTCCCGAACTGGATACAAAATAGCACTCCAAACTGGAACCTCGCGAATAGCTGCCGGCAGACGAACAGGAAAAGAGTATCAGTCAGCTTACACTCCTGGCAATCAGTCTCCAACAGCATACAGGGAATCCCCCCAATAACGAGACAAGGCTCCGTGTTGAGGGTCAAACAGTGCTCTGACTGTACTTCAAGTACAGCCTCTTTTATTGATAAAAACCAAACATAGTACTGCCCACAGGGTTTTGAAATCCAACCAATCAGTAATTCACAACACACACAATGTAAATACAGCAACCAATCGTTCCCGCCCCCTAGAGGACCAGAAGGGAGACTGCGACACAGAACAGATACAACATATCCCCACAATGCATCATGGTTTCCTCCTCTCTACCTGGGAGACGACCGAAGACAATCCAATTATCTCTCAGGACAAAGGGAGATCACCAATACACATGTGGAGACAACAGGACAGACATCACCATTTAAACACACAATGGGACAATGGGACAATAGAACCACACCCAGCATATTCCTCCCAAGCTGACAAGTTACACTTATTATAAGTTGTTATAACTTTGTGAGGTTACATTGTCCATACATATAACTTACATCAATTTAAACAGTATAACTTGGGGGACAAACCTATCCAAAATTCCCTGGAATAGGTTCAGGGGTTTAAAAGTTACTATGGGCCATAATCCTGAGGCAAGAGGCTTTTAAACAGCCCCCTCCAAAACCCAGTGGCGAGGTTGGTTTTGCCACACTAAATGTCTTATATAGCCACCACCCCGCATCCATTAGTTGATTGCACCTGCGAGGGGGAATGGTTATACAAAATATGCAAAAAACATGGCAAAAAAATCTAGAAAAAAGACAAGAAGAAAAGAGAAAACAAAAAAACAAGTAATGTCACATTAATAACAGCAATGGAGCGAAGGCGCAGATGTAGCGGAGTGCGCTTTGACTTGGGTGGAAGTGCTCAGGCTAGGAAGGGGTTAAGGTTGGTAGTTGGGGTTGGGGGGAGGAGTGAATTTTCGCGGGCAGTATATAGGAACGGGGGAGTGGCTTTGTAGGCAAGTGTTAGTGCAGGGAGAGTGTTTGCAAGATGTCGTCTCTGGAGGAGCTGGTGGCCGCGGTCAGGGCGGCTGTTCGCGAACACGGTGCGGAGCGTCTGCATGACACCCTGCAGGCGGCTCTTGTCCCGTCCCCTGTGGCAGTGGCGGCGGCTCGGCCCTATAGGGCACGGAGATCGGTCCCCCCGGAGCGTTTGAGTCCGGAGTCGACGCCGCGTGTGCGCCGGCGTCTCCGGAGTCCCCCAGTTCACCCTCCGCTGTCGCCTGTGGTGCCGGAGCCCAGGCGCAGCGGGAGGCGGTCGGCGGTGCATGTTGGAGCGGCGGGAGGGGGCCGAGATACACCCGGTTCGGGCCCCCAAGTGTCCAGAGGCAGAGAGCGCGGGCCGGCGCGCGTGGCGCCTGGGGTGCTGCGGCGTGGCGTGCGGTCTGGAGCGGCCTTACCTGTGAGTCGGCGGGTGAGTGCGGCCGGGAGGTCCTGCAGCCTGGGCCTTGAGGGCAGGAGTGAGGAGCGGTCGTCTGCGCCGCGGCTGGTGGCTTCCGGCCGGCGGCTGGAGAGTGTGGAGTCGGCGGGGAGCAGTGGAGGAGGACGGTATGTGCGTGCGTCGCGACCCCTGGTGGTGGGAAGGCGGCATGGCAGCGTGGAGGGGGACAGGGTGGTCGCCTTGTCCCCTGGCCGGGGAATGCGGATTGCGGCTTCTGGCGGCACGCCTGGAGAGCCTGAGGTGCTGGATGAGATGATGGAGGACGGTGTGCGGCCCTGTGCTGGGGTCGGTGCGGCGCATGACTTCCCGGATGACGCTCTCCTGCAGGAGCGGGGTGATGCAGAGCTGTCGCCGTTGGAGGAGGGCGAGGTGGATCCGGGTGACGATTTGGCGGCAGGCGGTGTGGACGTTCCTCCTGTGGATGAAGAAGGGCCGTGCTGCTTGACTGCGCCATCGCGGATGTCTGGGAGGAGTTCGGCGGCTGCCGGCGATGGTGAGAGACCGGCGAGTCAGAATAATGTTGGGGGGGGTGGGGACACTGTGGGGGTTCATGTGGGGAGTTCAGATGCGTTGGTGAGGGAGGTACTGTCTGGTATGTTGTCCTTATTGTCGCGGTTGGGGTCCGTGCCTGTGGCGGCGCCGGCATCAGTCTGGGCTCCGGCACCGGCGGGGGGTCAGGTTCAGGGGCCGGCGGTGGGGCCTGTTGGGGTGCGGGAGGACGGTGTTAGCGGTGGCGCCGTGGTGTCTGGGGCTGGAGCGGTAGCGGCTGCTGGGGGTGCAGCGGGGGATGGTGTTCGGTTGGCGGATGCGGCTAAAGGGGAGATTTATGTGTGTTTTGAGGGGCCGCTGGGGGCTCATTTGAAGCAGGAGGTTAAGGATAAGATATGGCGGGATGAGTTTGTGGAGATTTTTGCGTTGCTCCCCTTGGAGAAATTTAATTTGGATAGGGGTAAGCCGGATGAGAGTAAGAAGGAGGAGGAGGAACGGCGGAGGTATCGGCTGATACCGCGTACTTTTCAGAATTGGCTTCAAGCTTTCGCCATTCTGGCGAGTGTGATTGGGGAGAAGGCGCCTGAGCATTGCTCGGCTCTCTTCTGTTATATGGATGCTATCGGGGAGGCCCATCGGACTTATGGGGGCGTGGCGTGGCTTAGGTATGACGAGCAGTTCCGGCAGCGGAAGGCGGTCAGGCCTAGCATTCGCTGGGACCATAAGGATATTGGTCTGTGGATGCGATTGATGGCGGCCCCGAGGGGGGGTCCGCAGCCCTTTCGTGGAGGGGCCGGGGGTGCCTCGGCCTCGGAGGCTTCTGGGAGTGGTAGAAAAGGGTGTTGTTGGCAGTACAATGAGGGGCATTGTCGGTTCTTGTCCAACTGTCGGTACAAACACGAGTGTTCCGGGTGTGGTGGTTCCCATAGCTTGTCCCGGTGCTTTAAGCGAGGTAAAGGGAGGGGATCCGAGGTTGTGCAGAAGAGGGGTGACGCCGGTGAGGGTGGACGAGATGGCGCCGTATTTAAGGATGTATCCAAATAGGGAGGCGGCGCGGTTGTTGTTGGCGGGGTTTACTGAGGGTTTCGTTATCCCGTGTGGTTCGGTGGGGGTCAGTCGGGTGCTGCGGAATTTGTCTTCGGCTTTGCGCCATCCGGCTGTAGTGCGGGATAAGATTGCTGGGGAGGTTGCGGCTGGTAGGGTTGTGGGCCCCTTTTTGGAGTGTCCTTTGCCGGATTTGTGGGTTTCTCCTTTGGGTTTGGTTCCTAAGAAGGAGCCCAACAAGTTTCGGCTTATTCATCATTTGTCTTATCCGGTTGGCGGTTCAGTGAATGATGGTATTGCGGATGAGTTATGCTCGGTGTCATATACGTCTTTTGATGCGGCTGTGCGGTGGGTGCGTCGTTTTGGGAGGGGGGCACTACTCGCGAAGACGGACATTGAGGCCGCTTTTCGGTTGTTGCCAATTCACCCTGATAGCTTACATTTGTTGGGTTTTCAGTGGGACGGCTGTTATTATGTTGATTGTTGTTTGCCGATGGGTTGTGCGATTTCGTGCTCTTTGTTTGAGGCGTTTAGCTCGTTTTTGGAGTGGGTGGTGAAGACTGAGGCGGGTTGGAGTTCGGTCTTGCACTATTTGGATGATTTTTTGTTTTTGGGTCCGGCCGGATCTAGGGTTTGTTCTGTTTTGTTGCGCACCATGGAAAGGGTGGCGGCGCGTTTTGGTATTCCGTTGGCGGCTGATAAGACGGAGGGCCCGTCCACGGTGATTAAGTTTCTTGGGATCGAGATTGACAGTGTGGCTATGGAGTGTCGTTTGCCGGCCAATAAGGTGTCTGATTTGTTGGAGGAGGTGTTGTTCTTGCGGAGGGCGAAGAAGGTGCAGCTCAAGCGGGTTCAGTCGGTTTTGGGAAAGTTGAATTTTGCCTGTCGTATTTTGCCGATGGGGCGGGTGTTTTGTCGGCGCTTGGCCCTGGCTACGGCGGGCGTTTCTGCCCCTTTTCATTATTTGCGTTTGCCGGCGGCGGTAAAGGAGGATTTGGTGGTTTGGGAGTCCTTTTTGTCTGAGTACAATGGTCGGTCCGTGTGGATGGAAGCGGTGGTGGGCAGTCCTGAGTTGGACTTGTTCTCGGATGCATCGGGGTCGTGTGGATATGGGGTGTTTTGCCAGGGTCAGTGGAGTGCGGGTGAGTGGCCGGTGGAATGGAGGCAGGCTGGTTTCCTTACTAACTTGGTGTTGTTGGAGCTCTTTCCTATTGTCTTGGCTACGGAGTTGTGGGGGACTTTGCTGAGGGATCGGCGGGTTCGCTTCTATTGTGACAATATGGGTGTGGTTCAGGCGATTAACAGCCAGTCGGCGAGCTCGCCGCCGGTCTTGAATTTGTTGCGTCATCTGGTGTTACGGGGTTTGCAGTTGAATGCATGTTTTGTTGCTGTGCATTTGCCGGGCGTGGATAACTCACTTGCTGATGCCCTTTCTCGCTTTCAGTGGGATCGTTTTCGCGGCCTGGCGCCGGGTGCCGAGGTCTCGGGGTTGCCCTGCCCCCAGTGGCTCTGGAGCGTGGCCTTGGGGTGTCGGCGGGCCTCATTAGACGGTCGCTGAGTGGAGGTACGTGGTTGGCGTATTCTGCTGTGTGGGTGTTGTGGGAGGCTTTGATTGACAGGATGGGTGGTTGCGGGTCTTTTGCGGATTTTAGAACGATGTTGATCTTTTGGGTGGGGCAGTGTTATGCTGATGGTTTGTCTTTTTCGGTTGCATCAAAACGGGTGGCGGCTGTTGCCTTCTGGTTGCGCTTGAGGGGATTGGCGGACGTGTCTCGGTGTTTTATGGTGCGGCAGGCCTTGAAGGGTTATCGTCGTAGTGTGGTGAGGAAGGATGCTAGGAGGCCGGTTTCTTTTGCGGTGTTACAGGCGCTGTGGAAGGAGGCGGGGCGAGTCTGTCGGTCAGCGTATGAGGTGTGTTTGTTTAGGGCGGCATTTGTGTTGGCCTTTTTTGGGGCTTTCCGGATTTCTGAATTGGTGGCTGCGAGTCGCACGAGTGGGGGCGGTTTGTTGTGGGAGGATGTCGAGTTGGTGGAGGGTGCTTTGAGATGTCGGATTCGCAAGTCGAAGACTGATCAAGTGGGTAAGGGCGTGGTAGTGTGGCTTCGGCCGCTTGCGGATTCGGTTGTTTGCCCTGTGCGTTGTGTGCGGGAATTTTTGGACTTGCGGCCGGTTGGCGCGGGTGCTTTACTTGTGCATGTGGACGGCTCGTGTTTGTCTAGGTTTCAGTTTGTGGCTGTATTTCGGAAGTGTCTGTCGGCTGCTGGTTTTCCGGCGTCGGATTTTGCGTCTCACTCGTTCCGGATTGGGGCCGCGACGGAGGCGGCCAGGTGGGGACTTGGAGGGGAGGTCATAAAGCGTATCGGGCGTTGGGAGTCTGACTGTTTCCGTACTTATGTTAGGCCTCATCTCTTGTAGAGGGGTTGGGCGGTGTTGTGTGTGATCTGGTTGTTGGGAGCGGGTTTGGCGGTGCTAGTTGTTAATTTGATTTGTTTGTTTTATTGCAGGGGCAGCGCCTTGTCTCGCGTGGATTTTTGGACATTCGTATGTCTACTGGGGGGCTTTGCGAGCTGACGTGCGGCGGAATGGCCGTCAATTGGGTTTTCCGGCGGAGGATCTGCAAGTACGGTGGATTGGGGTGCGGGGGCTTCTTTGGGGGCGGGTCTTGCCGGAGATCCGTACGAACGTTTTGTTGGACCGTGCGCCCGATATTTTGGTGTTGCATGTGGGTGGCAACGACCTAGGGGTTCGGCGATCGCGGGATGTGATCAGGGACATCAAGTTGGACGTGTTGCGGTTGGTGTCGGATTTCCCGGACTTGTTATTGGTTTGGTCGGATGTGGTGGCGCGGAGTAGTTGGCGTGGTGCGCGTTCAGTGACGCGATTGAATAAAGCACGGGCGAAGTTGAACAAGGAGGTAGGGCGTTTTGTGCGCAGGCAGGGCGGCGTGGTGGTTCGCCACCGGGAATTGGAGGCGGCGTCGCCTCAATTCTTGAGAGCTGATGGTGTGCATCTTAATGATGTGGGTATGGATATGTGGGCCTTGGGTTTACAGGAGGGGTTGGAGACGGCCTTGGGGGTGTGGCAGGACGCCCACAGGTGAGGTGTCACCGGTGGTCTTCTGGTGGCTGAGTTATATGAGATCCTGGGGGAGCAATACAATGGTTTTAAGAGATGCAGGACATGTTGGAGCCTGTATCTCATGTGGTTGGTGAATGCCGAAGATGGGGCTCCTGTTGGGCTAGAAGGTCTACAGGAGGAGATACTTGGATGCTTCAAGGATTTGGTGCCCTTGGGTCGGTGAGCGCGGCCAAGGGTAATTTTGAAGTATATGGAGAGATGGTTACGGAAGATACCGCGTGGTTGTGTTGCCCTCCAGGATCCTTGTTACGGTGCAGTGGTTCATAAGGTTGACGGATGTATTAAAGTGATTATTGTTATTATTATGTTATTTGTACAATAAAGTTGGCCGTAATGGTCATTTACCAAGCAAGAAGGTGTCGGTGTGGTTATTGGTAAGAAAAGGGTTGTGAGGTAGCCTGAGGAGAAATCTTCCATCCTTGAAGTCATAACAGCAATGGAGCGAAGGCGCAGATGTAGCGGAGTGCGCTTTGACTTGGGTGGAAGTGCTCAGGCTAGGAAGGGGTTAAGGTTGGTAGTTGGGGTTGGGGGGAGGAGTGAATTTTCGCGGGCAGTATATAGGAACGGGGGAGTGGCTTTGTAGGCAAGTGTTAGTGCAGGGAGAGTGTTTCCCGCCCTCCCGCCCTTTATTGGGAATTGGGATTGGTTTGGTGGTTGCTTTGGGGCTGAGTTATATGAGATCCTGGGGGAGCAATACAATGGTTTTAAGAGATGCAGGACATGTTGGAGCCTGTATCTCATGTGGTTGGTGAATGCCGAAGATGGGGCTCCTGTTGGGCTAGAAGGTCTACAGGAGGAGATACTTGGATGCTTCAAGGATTTGGTGCCCTTGGGTCGGTGAGCGCGGCCAAGGGTAATTTTGAAGTATATGGAGAGATAGTTACGGAAGATACCGCGTGGTTGTGTTGCCCTCCAGGATCCTTGTTACGGTGCAGTGGTTCATAAGGTTGACGGATGTATTAAAGTGATTATTGTTATTATTATGTTATTTGTACAATAAAGTTGGCCGTAATGGTCATTTACCAAGCAAGAAGGTGTCGTGTGGTTATTGGTAAGAAAAGGGATGTGAGGTAGCCTGAGGAGAAATCTTCCATCCTTGAAGTCATTGTATTGCACAATAAGATTGTGTTTTTTAAAAAAATAAGGCAAGTAGGAGTACAGCTGCCCAGCCGGAACATCCAAAAGGACTCTCGGCAGAGCAGTTTCTTTCTATGGTCCCCTCCTCTGATCGGGGCCATGAGTCGCTGAACTCTCTGAACTACCAAGGAGGAAATATTGCCTCTATGTATATTGGCAAAATGTAAAGTGGCCGCTAAGACATTTCTAATTTGTCTATAAGGAATATTGAATACTGTATGCGAATATGTGTTTCCTGATCCTCGATTTATTATCCACCGTGGTGCATCTGACATTTTGCACACGGCAGCTCTTGCAGGTGATCACATAAATTGCATAGCTAGTATTGCAGTTTATATATTGTCTAATAGCAAATGAGTTACAATTGGCAGTGGAAGTTACAAATTTGGCATTTTGCATATATTTGCAACAAATGCAGATTTTATGGCTGCTCCATGTGGGTTGGAAGGATGCTGTGTCTCTAAATAAACTGGGGCTGACAGGTTAGGCGCTCTTTTAGCTACACATTTAATCCCCTTATCTGCCACATTCCTCCAATCCTCATCATACTGTAATAGTGACTAACATTTTTTGATGATTGCGCACATTTTTCCATATTCCATACTATATTGTGTAGTAAACAAAACATCATATTTTGGGCAATTATTGAGATCCTTCTTAGGCTACTTTCACACTTGCGCTTGATCGGATCCGTTCTGAACGGATCCGATCATATTAATGCAGACGGAGGCTCCGTTCAGTATGGATCCGTCTGCATTAATAACTTAGAAAAATTTCTAAGTGCGCAAGATGCCTGAGCGGATCCGTTCAGACTTTCAATGTAAAGTCAATGGGGGACGGATCCGCTTGAAGATTGAGCCATATGGGCTCATCTTCAAGCGGATCCGTTCCCATTGACTTACATTGTAAGTCTGAACGGATCCGCACGCCTCCGCACGGCCAGGCGGACAGCTGAACGCTGCAAGCAGCGTTCAGCTGTCCGCCTGTCCGTGCGGAGGCGAGCGGAGCGGAGGCTGAACGCCGCCAGACTGATGCAGTCTGAGCGGATCCGCTCCATTCAGACTGCATCAGGGCTGGACGGAGGCGTTCGGGTCCGGTCGTGAGCTCCTTCAAACGGAGCTCACGAGCGGACCGACGAGCGCAAGTGTGAAAGTAGCCTTAGCAGGGAACAACAGGTCTCGTCTGGACTTTTTTTTAAAGCTGCCTCTGTTGCTTTTTTTAAATTAAGTTTTTTTTATACCTGCGTGCGTTGAGCCATTGGCCAACGACTTCTGCTTCTCTTAGAAAGAAACAATCATCAGAACAATTTCTTCGTGCTCTGACCATCTCACCTGAAAGAATGTTATGTATAACACGTGGTGGATGACATGAGGTTGCTAAAAGAGTAGTGTTATCAGAAATGTTCTTTCTGTATGTAGTAGTCTGAACAAAGGAAAGACTTGTATCCCCAAACAGGGACAAATCTAGGAATGCAATTTTGTGTGGATCATAGTTGACAGTAAGCCTTAAATTACATGCATTATTATTGAGATAATCTCAAAAAAGGGGTATGGTCGCTACATTTCCATGCCAAATAAATAGCAAATCGTTGATGTGGTGACCATACCACCTGAGATTGTGCCAAAATGGGGTTTTCATAGTGAAAAAACACTGGTCTTCCCACCGTGCCTTATAGATATTTGCCATAGAAGGGGAGAATTTAGCCCCCATGGAAACACCTGATAATTGTAGATAATAATGGTCACTAAAGCTGGAAAGAGTGGAAAATCGGTGTTATAAGAAACTCTACATAAATATATTCACATTGTTTCTTACTGATATAACCAGCAGAAAGGCCCTGAGACAAAAAATACAATTAAATTCTCCTGACAAATGTATACATCCATGTCATCATTTAATATCACTCTTTTTATACACACACATGTTAATGTCATGAGAAACAGTGGCTTGTTCTGCACACATATCCAAAAATTACATGTTAAAGAGGACAGAATGCCTGCCCATATTTATACACACACACACACTGTCAGAAGAAACAGTGGCTTGTTTTGAAGTTGAACAAGCCTGGAAAATGTATCACTTTTATTTGGGAGCAGCAGCAGTACAGTGTGGATGTTGGGAGGGTAAGAGATGTAGGGGTAATAACTATCAATAATAGTACCAGCAATAGCAGCACAACATGGAACAGACAGGGCAGTAGATGTGTGTGTGGACTAGAAGAAGCAGTAGTGACGGCTGTGTAGGGGTAATGGTAGTTTTAGTAGGGATAATGGAAGTGGAAGTAGGGGGATTAGCAGCAGGGAGTAGTGGCTGCGATGGGTAGGAAGAGGAGGAGGAGTCTGAGTGGGAGAAGGTTCAATTATCTAATGGTATGACCAATCATGTTGGATCACATTATAGCCAATGGCCAAAATGCATATAAAGAGAGGGTCTGGGAAGGAGAGATTATTATTATCCAAGTCAAGAACCAAACAATGACAGGAAGAAGGGGAGGGAACACCGTGCAGCTTAAAGTCAGTTCAGACCCGAATTGTTTCTCCTAAAATCAAAGTTGCCCTGTGTTAACACAAAGTGGGGGAGATTTATCAAATTGGTGTAAAGTAGACATGGCTTGATTGGTTGCTATGGCAAATAAGGCAGTTCTACGTTACACCAGTTTGATAAATATCCCCAATGTGCACTGTCACATTTGTTATGCTTTCTCATATTAGAAAGCTTCTGAAAATTGTCCTTTATTGGGGCAGATGGTAATTAAACACACGCAATGTTATGGGGAAAAAACAGTGGCTTGTTGAGGCCAAGCATCCAAAATAAACACACATGTTATTGTAAGAAAAAGTAGCTTGTTCTGTACAAGTGTCCAAAAATGATGCTTTTAGGCTACTTTCACATTAGCGGCACGGACCTCCGGCAGGCTGTTCTGTCGGGTGAACAGCCTGTCGGATCCGTTGTGCCGCTAGTGAATGTGTGCCCCCGGACTGGCGCTCCATCCCCATTAACTATAATGGGGGCGGGCAGAGTTCTGGCAGAGGCACGGCAGCGCACGGCAAGAGGCTGCCGGAATAAATGTCGGACATGTCATAGATTTATTCCGGAAGCCTCTCGCCGTGCGCTGCCGTGCCTCCGCCCCTGCCCCCATTATAGTCAATGGGGACAGAGTCGCAGTCAGGGGGCACACGTTCACTAGTGGCAGGACAGATCCGACAGGCTGTTCACCCGACGGAACAGACTGCCGGAGGTCCGTGCCGCTAGTGTGAAAGTAGCCAAACAGAGGCAGAATACATGCAGTATTTATCTATGCACAAGTGTTAATTGTCCGAAGAAAGAGTGGATTGTTCTGAACGAACCTGGAAAAATTCTCCCTTTTAATTTGGAGCAGCTGCAGCACAGTGTGGATGTGGAAAGCGTAGGGTAATAGTAACATAGCATGGAACAGACAAGCCAGTAGATGTGTTTGCGACTGTTTATGTGTAGTTGTAGTAGCAACTGTGTAGTGCTAATAAAAGTGGCAGTAGGGGTAATAAAAGTGGCAGTAGGGGGATTATCAGCAGGGAGTAGCAGCAGCAGCAGTGGTGGCACCAGCAGCCATATGGAATGGAATATGATGGTAGAGAGGTGGACAGCAGAAGCACCATGACAACAGCGGCAGCCATATGGTACAGAACATGATGGTAGGCGGGAAGACAGTGTCATTGGCATGATGGTAGCAGCAGCAACAGCCATATGGTACAGAACATGATGGTAGGCAGACAGTGGCAGTGGCATGATGGGGTACTATCAGCAAGGGCAGATCTATTCATCAGCCTCAGCCGAAGGAGTGTGAGAATTCCTTTCTTCATTCATTTTGACAAAAGTGATGTTTTGTACACTAGCAGAAGACAAGCTTGTCAATTTGGGTGTCACGATGCTCCCTGCCGCACTGAAAACACTCTCTGAGATGACACTGGAGGCTAGACAAGACATAACACTGTTCCAATCTGGCTGCTCAGAAGTCCAATGGGGTCACAGTTTGTGCCAGAGAAAGGCCAGAGTCCAGGTAGGACTGAACTTGGGTGTTGAGGCTGTAGTGCTCCGTTTGTTGATTTGCTTCAGCCTGGAGGGGCACATTAAAAAATTGCTGCATCATGTTAACGATACCGAACTGGCTACTGCTGCTACGGCTTTTGCTGCTTGTGGTAGACGGCAGGAAGTGGGTGGGTATGCAAGGGGTGGAGAGGGGCCTCAGACACATTGTCTGTTGCTCGCCAAAAGCCGCTCCAAGTTGCGTACACAGTGTTTCCTAGAAATAAAGTAATTTGGCTGCTCTTTCATCAACAGGAAAAAATTCCCCCATTTTGCTTTGATAGTGAAGGTCAAAAAAAGCATGGCTATCCAGTAATCATCAGACTGCTTCATGAATGATACACCTGTCATTACATAAGCAATCAAGCATACAGCTTGCTATTATTGCCAGCGTGCTAGAGGACCCAGTTTTTATGGTTCCTACTCCCCTCAACGGAGATGCTTGGTCATTGTGACTGGTGTCGTTGTCATCATCGTCAGCCTCTTTTAGCTCCATCACGACTCCTCCTCCTCCAGTTGCAGCTCCTCATCCTCCACTTCCTCCTCTATGGGACTTTCTCCTTCTGGATCCCCAACAGCTACAGTGTGGCTATCAATATGCGTTGTACAATTTATCATGTGTGCCATGCAAAGAGCATGTGTTATTTTCCCTAAATGCAGCGCTGCCTTGATGTCCATGCCATTGTTGCTAACTACCTTGCCCAGTTGGAGTTGACAAGTGGACAGCCAGTGGGATGTTTGCTACTTGATGCACATTAGCAAATGATCAGCTGTGTGGCTACTCTCAGCTGTGTGGCTTCACTTTACACATATGATAGCAGGGAGGGGGAATGGGAGTGATACTCTGACTTGCTTCTGTTGAAAACAGGAGGATATCCAGGAGAGATTGGAGGAGATGGATATGCGCCTGGTGGCATAAGTGGGAACCAGACTGACACAAATGTGGAGGTGTCATTGACGCAGTGTGCCATGACAGACATTTACTGTCTCTGGCTGTAACAGCTGCTCCTGGTGACCATGGTGACATGCAACTTGTTGCACAATTGCAATTTTAAACTATTGTTGATGGGTAGTTGGGTGAAGTATGAATATCATACAGCAGAATTTAATTGTGGTGACGGTGCAGAATTGCACCACCATTACCGCGACTAAGTGGTAAGGCAGCAACTGCAACGCCAGCAACTTGGCCAGCTGGGAGTTCAGCTAGCACACACCCTAATTGCTTGTTGAGAATATTTTCTCATTGCCACACATTCCGTTATGGATGTCTCATGATGGAGTGGAGGACAAGGAGAAGGATAAGTCTGAGCAAGAGAAAAAGCAGCTGATGATTAGAGATGGTCTTGCAGTTCGCCCGGCGGTCGTTTCGCCAAACATGAGAACATGCGATGTCCGCTAGCACCATATTCTTTTGCATTGCGCTGAACTTTGACCTATGCTACACAAATCAGGTGGGACAGGACAGCTAATTAAGACGTTTCAGCACATGGACATACCACCACCCTATTACAGAACCCGATCTGGCAGCCATTTTACATTTTGTGTTTTGCCAGTGTATGGAGAGGTTTCTTTGTGGAGCAGGGACAGACTGTTAGGGACACCAAACGCTAGCTAATTGGGCCACAATTTTAAGGACTGGTATAGGTGTGCTATTGATAGGTTTGATATAGGTTTGATAGGTTTGATATACTGAGGGGTGTGATATCCTTATAATATACTTTCTACCATAGAATGTATATTATAGTGCATTTGTATTGTGCAGCAGTTGTGTGTGGTTCTGCTGCTATACCGCAGCTATATAGAGGGACAATCGCTATTGGAACAACTATTTGCAACAAGTGTGATATACCTGTTTCCCCCCAAAAAATGATTGATAGGTGCAATATCTTAAGTAAAGGGATCTTTATTGTAATAATATATAATTAAAATTGCAGTAGGGTTAATATAACAATAGATGAGCAATAAAATTGATATTCAATAAAAATAGTACAAGTAGCAAGTGAAATTACAGTCCTATTAAAATTGTATTAAATAACAACATAAGTTGATCCCAAAAATGAATAAATTAATGAATAAATTAATCCATTGTTTTCCACTCTGGTAGTAGTTTATGCATATGACAAGTCAATTGATATTTGTAATTTGTTTGGATATCAAAGTTTCCAGATATATCAGTCTCTTCATATACTTCAGTCTATGACTGAATGCAAAGTTCTCCTAATAGGAAATAGTCACCTGCACTTCAATGAATCTGCAACGTTGTGTGCATAAGGTAACAAAAGTTCAAGATGATGTAGCTGTTCGCTTGTTGCGAATGATGTTAAGAAGCTACTGATGCGTACAGCGGCGTCCCGCTGTAATGTTTCAACAAGCGATCGCTAAAATTCAGTATAATCTTACCCGGAGGTTTGCTGGACAGTGAGCCCTCGACTCGGCACGTTTGGTTGATATAGTCCCGGTCTCAAGGGTTACTGCTTGGATTCAAAACTTGGCGCCACTTGGATTTGTTTGGTCCACGTGTTTCTGGCGTCTCTGATGTCGCAGTTAATAAGTTTTGAAGAAAATCTTTTTCACAAAGCAGTGTCCAAATCTCCGGAGTTATACAAGCCTTGTTTCCTTTAAGGGGGAACTTGTACCAGACGCGTTTCGGGGATTTATAGTATTGACCCCTTCCTCCTGAGGAAGGGGTCAATACTATAAATCCCCGAAACGCGTCTGGTACAAGTTCCCCCTTAAAGGAAACAAGGCTTGTATAACTCCGGAGATTTGGACACTGCTTTGTGAAAAAGATTTTCTTCAAAACTTATTAACTGCGACATCAGAGACGCCAGAAACACGTGGACCAAACAAATCCAAGTGGCGCCAAGTTTTGAATCCAAGCAGTAACCCTTGAGACCGGGACTATATCAACCAAACGTGCCGAGTCGAGGGCTCACTGTCCAGCAAACCTCCGGGTAAGATTATACTGAATTTTAGCGATCGCTTGTTGAAACATTACAGCGGGACGCCGCTGTACGCATCAGTAGCTTCTTAACATCATTCGCAACAAGCGAACAGCTACATCATCTTGAACTTTTGTTACCTTATGCACACAACGTTGCAGATTCATTGAAGTGCAGGTGACTATTTCCTATTAGGAGAACTTTGCATTCAGTCATAGACTGAAGTATATGAAGAGACTGATATATCTGGAAACTTTGATATCCAAACAAATTACAAATATCAATTGACTTGTCATATGCATAAACTACTACCAGAGTGGAAAACAATGGATTAATTTATTCATTAATTTATTCATTTTTGGGATCAACTTATGTTGTTATTTAATACAATTTTAATAGGACTGTAATTTCACTTGCTACTTGTACTATTTTTATTGAATATCAATTTTATTGCTCATCTATTGTTATATTAACCCTACTGCAATTTTAATTATATATTATTACAATAAAGATCCCTTTACTTAAGAGAGTGCCCCACTTTTACTTTATATTTATTCCACTTTTTCAGACTGGGTGCTGTCTGTTAGTGGGAGCACCTCTGGTGGTTTCCCCCCTCATTCTAGTGCGACATTACTTTATTTTATTATAGGTGCAATATATCAGCTTCCACAAAATACTGATTAAGGGGTTTGATATACCTGCTTCCACAAAATACTGATTAGGGGTGTGATATACCTGCTTCCACCAAATATTGATTGAGGCCTGCGATATACCTGCTTCCACAAAATACTGATTGAGGGGTGTGATATACCTGCTTCCACCAAATATTGATTAAGGGGTTCTATATAACTGCTTCGGCAAAATACAGATTGAGGGGTGCAATATACCTGCTTCTACAAAATACTGACTAAGGGATTTTTATATACCTGCTTCCACAAAATACTGATTGATGGGTGCAATATACCTGCTTCCACAAAATATTGATTTAGGGATTCTATATACCTGTTTCCACAAAATACTGATTGAGGGGTGCGATATACCTGCTTCCACAAAATACTGATTAAGGGGTTTAATATACCTGCTTCCTCAAAATACAGATTGAGGGTTGCGATATACCTGCTTCCACCAAATATTGATTAAGGGGTTATATATACCTGCTTCCACAAAATACTGATTAAGGGGATTGATATACCTGCTTTTATCAAATATTGATTGAGGCCTGCGATATACCTGCTTCCACAAAGTAATGATTAAGGGGTTTGATATACCTGCTTCCACAAAATACTGATTGAGGGGTGCGATATACCTGATTCCACCAAATATTGATTAAGGGGTTCTATATACCTGCTTCCACAAAATACTAATTGAGGGGTGTGATATACCTGATTCCACAAAATACTGATTAAGGGGTTTGATATACCTGCTTCCACAAAATACTGATTGAGGGGTGCGATATACCTGCTTCCACCAAATATTGCTTAAAGGGCTTCTGTCACCCCACTAAACCGTTTTTTTTTTGTTTACTTATAATCCCTATAGTGCGATTTCTGCATACTAATAATCATTTCGGACCAGTAGAATTTGTTAAAAACGTAATTTTAAAATATGCAAATTACCTTGCTACCAGCAAGTAGAGCGGCTTAAATGATTTATCTTTGTCTCATTTTTTTACATCACAGAAACCTGACATTTTAATAGGAGTGTGTAGACTTTTTATATCCACCGTACCTGCTCCCACCAAATATTGATTGAGGCCTGCGATACACCTGCTTCCACAAAATACTAAATAATTGATTAAGGGGATTGATATACCTGCTTCCACCAACTATTGATTGAGAAAATTCTCAATAAAAAACAGGCACTCACCATCTGGTATAGTCTAAATAGTTTTTTTTTACTTGATATAATAGTAAGATGCATAAAAACATACATATAATTCTACATTAAAATATAGATATAATAACCATTGGATACTGTCTATACGCTGTGATTAGTATTTGTTACTTGTTATTAGTGGTAATTTGGGGATAGATCTTGTGCTACCCTTAATCCTAGATGCCCTTAACCTGGTGTCTAAATAATATCCACATCCAATATTGCAAAATAATACATATAGTACACAATGTGCATAAATCACAATAATCAATCTATTGCATAGCATATATCAAAAAAACATATTTAGAATTTGTGAAAGTTCTTGTAGTAAAAAAAAAAAATTATATATATATATATATATATATATATATATCCATCCATCCTGACGTGTTCAGTAACAGAGTGAAGGAGTGAATCAAAAGTCAAATATCACAATTTCTTTCAGTATCCCCAATTAATGAGTTAGTTTTCTGTTGCCTCTATTGGGTTAGGTATTAGTGTGAATTGGGTTTGCATCTGGGGCGTCCCCCTGATGCGTTCCCTCTTACCTTCCCTTCTGAGGCGGACTTCTTATTGGGATGTTTCCCTCTTGCAGGATCGATTTTGCTGTGGTGCCTCTTGTTATGGAGTTCGGTATTAGATAATATTGCTCCTTACTCCAATCTCCGGGCTCCTTGGCGTTCCACGCTCTCTCCTCTCTGCGTGTCACCATCCCGCTGTACTCTGGTCTGTACTTTCGCTATCTCACGATAAGACACAACAGGTGATCTCACTTGTATTTCGAGCTGTGCAAGTACTGAAGTCCGTCTTTGTAATATCGAATATTGAACTTAATCGATCTTTGTACGGATTTAGATGGGTAGTTGTTTGCTCTCAAAATCAGCCAGACATGTTTCGAGGGATCACCCTCTTCCTCAGTGGCTATGATGTGAGCACTACTACCCCCTTCTTTTATCTTATGGCTTTCTCAAACCCACCCAAAATCCCCGGAAGGAAATATTTCTCCCAGAAGGGCATCTCTGAACTATATGGCCACGTTCAGAGGCAAGTTAATATGTCTCTGGCACACAGTGTCAGTGCCAAGATACATCTGACCACAGACACGTGGTCTAGAAAACACGGGCAGGGAAGGTACATAACTTTTACTGCCCACTGGGTGAACCTTCTGACGGCCATCTCTGTCTCTTCTTCTCCTCCTCCTACACCATCCTCCGTCTCCTCCTCAGTTGACTCCTCCTTTTCCACTGCTACCACCTCTTCCGCTGCACCCCCCAGCTCCCCAGAACCTATTTGAGGTGCCAGGTAAGATGTTGCCATGCTGTGCTGCGGCTGTTGTGTCTGGAGGCCAAGAGCCACACCGGTCCTGCGGTCACAGGCTGATTAGTGGCTAACCCCACTCAATTTGACAGTTGGTAAAGTGGTGTGCGACAACGGTGCCAATCTGCTGAGCATGCTGAAACAGAGCAAAATGCTGTGCATGGCAAACGTCCTGAACTTTGTCGTGCAGCGGATCGTTGCCAAATATCCCAGGGTCCAGGATATCTTGCAGCAGGCCAGTAAAATATCTGGCCATTTTAGATGATCTTACACAGCCATGGTGCGCCTTGCTGACATTCAGCGGCAACACCACCTGCCCGTTAGACATCTGATTTGTGACTGCCGAACACGCTGGAACTTCATTTTGTATATGCAAATGTGCCGTTAATGACCAGTGATGGTCAGTTGGCAGTGTTCACCAGCAAACACATGCGGGCTGCTATTTTTTGTAAGGTAGACTCACCCGTCCGGCGATGCACAGGTAAGCCGATGTGGATGCTCTGAGAAGCGAGGAACCCCTGGACTACTGGGTTTGCAGACTTTACCTATGGCCATAGCTGGCACAATTTGCCATGGAACTCTTGGCTTGCCCCTTGTCAAGTGTCCTGTCCGAAAGGACGTTCAGCGCAGCAGGGGGGATCGTGACTGATAAGCTTACTCGCCTAGCTCACGACAGTGTGGACTACCTCACATTTCTAAAAATGAATGAGGCATGGATCTCGGATTAATTCAACACCTGTGATGACCACGTGTAATTGAATTTCCTCATGCCAGTCCACACATATTTGCCACCACCCAGAACAAAGAATGGTCCTTGTCTTATGTATATACTGCGGCATAAAAGGCCCTTTCTGTCAGGTGACTGCTTAATTTTTGGGACCTGTACTGGCCTACAGTAAAATTGGTATTCAGTTACCGCCTAATGTACCTCCAGCCACATAATCACTTGTTCTTTTCTGTCAGGTGAATACCTAATTTTTGGTGCCTGTACTGGCCTACAATAAAATTGTTATTCAGTGACCGTCTAATATACCTCCAGCAACATAATCACTTGTTCTTTTCTGTCCAGTGAATGCCTAATTTTTTGGGCCTGTACTCCCGTGGCCTAAAATCTAATTTTTCTAGGCTCCAGCAGGGCAAATTTTTGAGAGTTTCCCTTTAAGACGTATAAAAATGGCCCCTGATTAAAATACATATTTTTTGTGGGAATTTTTGCCATTGATCCCCCTCTGGTATGTCACTGTCAATGATGTTGGACTATTTATGCACTTCTAGTAAGTATCTGGTGGCTGCAAATATGACCTGAAGTTTTTTCCTGCATTAAAGTGAATGGGGCCCGCCATTAACATGCGGTTCGTGAACATTTGATCACGAGCGGGCATTCGCGAATCGTCCCAGCTGATGTTCGTCCGTCACTAATGATGATGACAAGGACACTGAACTGCTTGGGGATGCAGGCCGGCTGCCACAAAGAAGATCAGGAAAATGAGGACAGACTTGTTCTGATTCGGAATGCTGGCCAGTTCTACTTTCCCATAGGATCCGGCTCATGTGCTGCAGTAGGGCCCTGGTACCTATGGTTGTGTTTGAATGCCCATGGATTATTCTAATTCTGAAGATCTTGATCATGGCTGTAGTTTTGTGTGCTGGCCTTTTGGAGAAAAAAACGTAATATGGGAGTTCCTGGCACCAACTTAAAGGCACATGAGTTTCGCCTCGGTCTGGCACATTTTTAGCCTGGCCCACAGTATCAGCGGCATCACCAGTTCCCAAGTTGACCACAATAGAAGCAGATCTGACCCTGCAATTTATTGGCTCTTCGTTGGCTCTGCCCTTTATTGCTGCTGATGCCACTGCCCTCCTCCTCTAATGTCACCTCCTCCTGAGCACTCCAATCTGGATCCCGGGTCCTGTTCAACATACATTCATCATCATCCTCACCCTCCACACCTCCTTGATCAGACTATGATATGCTAACGTGGGATCGTTGGCCTCCCTCCTGATTCCTTGATCTGTATTTGCCCCAAGTGCCTCTGTTGCTACCACTGCCACTACTGTGGCTACAAGCTCCACTACTACTACATCTACTATTACCACTGGCTGTATGACTGGTGCTGTTACTAAACACATTCCGACTCTCGGATGACGAGGCCTGGGTCTTTAGTTTTGTACTCTTCCATTTTGTAGACTTTTTATTATGATGTCTATAAATGAAAATGAAAAGTCACAGATTTCCTATAAATGAAAAGTCATGGGTCTGGTACACACAGATAATTTAAAGGTACCAGCAAAATTGCAAGTGTTTTCTGTAATTTCAAGACAGAGGTGCAATTAAATGTCCTTGCTCCCTCCCCTTCTACAAACACACTGCATACTGCTATTGACAATTTACTTTGGAAATAATGGTGTTTCTGATTAAATGCCTTTGAACTCTGTGTTTGCTATCACTGGTTAAAAAAATTTTTTTTTGTACTATGAAACACAATGTGATGCAATAATGCGTCCACTAACAATGCAGTGTCTGCAGTGAACTATCTTTGAACTATGCATGCATTTAATGTCATTGGTTTAACACTTACATTTTTGTACTATGAAACACACAGTGCGATGCAATAATGTATCCACTAACACCAATAGAACGATGCAGTGTTTGCAGTGAAATGTCTTTGAAATATGCATGTGTTTAATATCACTGGTTTAACAATTACATTTTTGTACTACGAAACAAACGGTGCGGTGCAATAATGCATCTGCTAACATCAATATACTGATACAGTGTTTGCGGTGAAATGTCTGTAAACTATATATAGTATGTGTTTAATATTACTGGTTCAACAATGCAGTGTTGACAGTTAAATATCTTTAACCCTTAGGATACTGGAGGTTTTTGGGTTTGTGTGTTTGCATTTTTCCCCCTATCTTCCTTGAGCCATAACTTTTTTATATTTCCATTCACATATCTGTATGAGGGCTTATTTTTGTTTGTGGCAAAACTGACCCATGCCATTCATTCTTTGGGTCAGTACGATTACAATGATACCCCATATGTATAGATTTTTTATGTCTAAATAATGTAAAAATAAATTTAAAGGGAGTCTTTCACCTAATCTGAGCATTTTAGACCGCTCAGATCAGGTTATAGACTCTTTAACCCTCATTACGATCATACCTTTGTCTTATGTGTCCCTCGCCCAGATAATGAAAATACAACTTTTTAAACTTATGCAAATTACCTTCTGAAGGTGCCCAGGGGCGGCGTTACTGGGCGATGTGCCCAGAAAAACACACCTCCAGCCGGCGGACGTCACGAGCGGCACCAGAGGACGGCGGGCTGGGAACTGGCCCGCACCTGCGCACTGCTCTGCCCATTATGGGCAGAGGAACATCCTTTCATATTGCGCATGCGCCGGCCGGCTGTCTTTAGTTGGCTGGCGCATGCGCAATATGAAAAGCTGTTCATCTGCCCATAATGGGCAGAGCAGTGCGCAGGTGCGGGCCAGTTCCCAGCCCGCCGTCCTCTGGTGCCGCTCGTGACGTCCGCCGGCTGGAGGTGTGTTTTTCTGGGCACATCGCCCAGTAACGCCGCCCCTGGGCACCTTCAGAAGGTAATTTGCATAAGTTTAAAAAGTTGTATTTTCATTATCTGGGCGAGGGACACATAAGACAAAGGTATGATCGTAATGAGGGTTAAAGAGTCTATAACCTGATCTGAGCTGTCTAAAACGCTCATATTAGGTGAAAGACTCCCTTTAAACTTTGAATTTTTTAAATTTTTTTTACATCACCATATTCTGACCCCCATAACTTTTTTATAGTTGTATCTACTGAGCTGTGGGGGGAGGTCATTTTTTGCGGGACAATCATTAGTTTTTATTGATACCATTTTGGGGTGTGTGTGAGTTTTTGATCCCATTTAATTACATTTTTTTGGGTAAGAGAAGCAATGAAAAAATGGCAAATTGGCCATTTTGACCCTTTTTCTGTTACGCTATGCACCGCATTTGAAAAATATTTTCATATTTTAATAGTACGGGCGTTTTCAGTCGCGGTGATGCCCATGATATTTATATTTTTTGTTATTTAGGTATTCTTTTTTTATTATATGGAAAGGGGGGTGATTTAAACTTTTATAATTTTTTAGTTTTTTTTATATATTTTTTTTAAACATTTTTTAACATTTTTTTAATGATTTTGATATGAGCCTATAAAATCAGTTTTTTTATTTTTTATTTTGAACAATCAGGGATTTTTAAAATTAGTTTATTACTGTATATTGCTCATTTCTTATGTTGGCCTGCCATCTGGTGGCCAAAATAAGAATTTCAGCATGAATGCTGTGAGCCTGGTCAGCGAGGCTCAGTGCATTCAAAGCAACTACGGACAGCCCCATTGGCCGCAGTGGGTGTCAGGGTTTTTGACACTTTAGATGCAGTGATCTCACTTGATCACGGCATCTAAAGCCTTTAATTTCCGTGATCAGCAATTTTGCCAGTCACAGTAATTAGCTGCAGGACTATATTCTTTGCAGGACAAGTTGTGCTATGTTTACACTTACATGTATGGCGCTGGTAGCGAAAAGGTTAAACTCTGTGTTTAATATCGTTGATATAAAAATAACATTATTGCCGTAAAATGCTTTTGCTATAATGCAATGCGTTTAATAACACAAACTGATATAATGCACTGAGAAACAAATTTGCAATTGCCCAGAATTTACAGCAGAATGCTATTGGGGTGCTATGTTTGTAATAATGAACTATAGAAACTTGAGTTTTTAAAAAAAAAAAAAAAGCTATCTTCTCTCTGTTGATATAAAAAATGATTTTTATTTTGCAGGGGGTTGGTTTTGTAATACAGAACTGCTAGGCTGAGTTTTAGTTGCGGCAGCAGCAAGCAGGTTAAAGGGAACCTGTTACTATGCAAATGCAATGTAAGCTACAGGCAGCATGTTATAGAGCAGGAAGAGCTGTGCAGACTGACATTTGTTTTTACGGGAAAAGATTCTGTATAACTTGTAATTTATTCATTTAAGTTCCTGCACATTCTGGGCTTTGAAGTCAATGAGGGGGTGACTGACAGCTATTTCTGCATTCAAAACAATATAGTAAAATCTCTGTTAGGATATTAGTCCCTCTAGCGCTGCAAATCCTAGGACAATATGAGTGAAAAAGTCCACAAAATATAATAGAAGTGAAGAGAATTGCGCTGCAGCAGAGAGTTATTTTGCTATTAAGGTCAAATCCTATTCGTTTGCATGCGAAAATCTTCAGTCAGTAGGACCACATGCACACAGCAATCTCAGCTGCGGTATGGAAACCTGAAATGGAATAAAAACCGCACTATGGTGTAGTAAATTCTCAAATGGTGATATCACCTTGTGCACAGATTGTACTCACAAGACTCCACTGATATCGCGCGTGGATAAAGATCTCATCGGTGTCTTCAACCAGAGAACTTCAACTTCAAGTTGCGGTGAACGTAGGTCTGTAGCGGTCGGTTAAGCGGATGATTGCACGGACAGAAGTCTTAAAGATGTCCTGTGTGGAGGAACTCTGTGTATATTGCAGATGCAAGCCTGGAGTTGTCAATTCAACAGAAGTTCAAAGGGTGGATTACCACAATCCAAGGGATGGAAAACCGCTTATCAAAAGATAGCACCAGACTCCCCACTTTCCGAAATCTCAAAGAAAGGAGGTCACAACAATGGTGAGAGAGATTAATTGCCAAAGAGAGTAAAACTAACCCTAAAATGTTCTTCAATTATATAAATGTTAAAAAGTATAAATCTGAAGGTGTCGGCCCTTTAAAGAGTAATGTAAAAATAAATTCTCCATTAAAAGTGTCCTGTCCGACCCAGGAAGAAGTACAGCAGCGACTTAAAAAGATTAAAATAGACAAATCGCCAGGATCGGATGGCATACACCCCCGTATCCTAAGGGAATTAAGTAATGTCATAGCCAGACCCTGATTTCTGATATTTGCAGACTGTATACTGACAGGGAATGTCCCACAGGATTGGTGCATGGCAAATGTGGGGCCAATATTCAAAAAGGGTCCAAAAACAGAGCCTAGAAACTATAGGCCGGTAAGTTTAACATCTGTTGTGGGTAAACTGTTTGAAGGTTTTCTGAGAGATGCTATGTTAGAGCATCTCAACAGAAATAAGCAAATAACGCCATATCAGCATTAGTGTTGATCACGAATATTCTAATTGCGAATTTTAATCGCGAATATCGGCACTTCCAGAATTCGCAAATATTTAGAATATCGCTAAATATATTTGTAATTGCGAATATTTGATTTTTTTGAAAATACCTGTTCATGCGAATTTTTATGCGAATTTTCGCAATCAAGAAAATAATGCCTGGAGATTACAAATTCGCGAATTCGGGAATATATGGCGAATATTCGCCCCAAAATTCGAATATTGCCCCTGCCGCTCATCACTAATCAGCATGGCTTTGTGAGGGATCGGTCATGCCAAACTAATTTAATCAGTTTCTATGAGGAGGTAAGTTCTAGACTTGACAGCGGCAAATCAATGGATATCGTATATCTGGACTTCTCCAACGCATTTGACACTGTACCACATAAAAGGTTAGTATATAAAATGAGAATGCTCGGACTGGGAGAAAACATCTGTATGTGGGTAAGTAACTGGCTCAAAGATAGAAAATAGAGGGTGGTTATTAACGGTTCACACTCAGATTGGGTCACTGTCACTAGTGGAGTACCTCAGGGGTCAGTATTGGGCCCTATTCTCTAATATATTTATTAATGATCTTGTATAAGGCTTGCATAGTAAAGTATCAATTTTTGCAGATGACACTAAACTTTGTTAAGTAATTTACACTGGTGAGGACAGTATATTACTACAGAGGGATCTGGATAGATTGGAGGCTTGGGCAGATAAGTGGCAGATGAGGTTTAACACTGACAAATGTAAAGTTATGCACATGGAAGGAATAATGCAAGTCACCCGTACATACAAACTGGATTCCCAAAAAGTTGGGACACTATACAAATCGTGAATAAAAACTGAATGCAATGATGTGGAGGTGCCAACTTCTAATATTTTATTCAGAATAGAACATAAATCACGGAACAAAAGTTTAAACTGAGAAAATGTACCATTTTAAGGGAAAAAATATGTTGAGTCAGAACAAATCCCCAAAAAGTTGGGACAAGGCCATTTTCACCACTGTGTGGCATCTCCCCTTCTTCTTACAACACTCAACAGACGTCTGGGGTCCGAGGAGACCAGTTTCTCAAGTTTAGAAATAGGAATGCTCTCCCATTCTTGTCTAATACAGGCCTCTAACTGTTCAATCGTCTTGGGCCTTCTTTGTTGCACCTTCCTCTTTATGATGCGCCAAATGTTCTCTATAGGTGAAAGATCTGGACTGCAGACTGGCCATTTCAGTACCCGGATCCTTCTCCTACGAAGCCATGATGTTGTGATTGATGCAGAATGTGGTCTGGCATTATCTTGTTGAAAAATGCAGGGTCTTCCCTGAAAGAGATGACGTCTGGATGGGAGCATCCAGACATCTGCATTGATGTTGCCTTTCCAGACATGCAAGCTGCCCATGCCACATGCAACCCCATACCATCAGAGATGCAGGCTTCTGAACTGAGCATTGATAACAACTTGGGTTGTCCTTGTCCTCTTTGGTCCGGATGACATGGCGTCCCAGATTTCCAAAAAGAACTTCGAATTGTGACTCGTCTGACCACAGAACAGTCTTCCATTTTGCCACACTCCATTTTAAATGATCCCTGGCCCAGTGAAAACGCCTGAGCTTGTGGATCTTGCTTAGACATGGCTTCTTCTTTGCACTGTAGAGTTTCAGCTGGCAACGGCGGATGGCACGGTGGATTGTGTTCACTGACAATGGTTTCTGGGAGTATTCCTGAGCCCATTCTGTGATTTCCTTTACAGTAGCATTCCTGTTTGTGGTGCAGTGTTTTTTAAGGGCCCGGAGATCACAGGCATCCAGTATGGTTTTACGGCCTTGACCCTTAAGCACAGAGATTGTTCCAGATTCTCTGAATCTTCGGATGATTTTATGCACAGTTGATGATGATAGATGCAAAGTCTTTGCAATTTTTCGCTGGGTAGCACCTTTCTGATATTGCTCCACTATCTTTCTGCGCAACATTGTGGGAATTGGTGATCCTCTACCCATCTTGTCTTCTGAGAGACACTGCCACTCTGAGAAGCTCTTTTTATACCCAATCATGTTGCCAATTGACCTAATTAGTGTTAATTGGTCTTCCAGCTCTTCGTTATGCCCAAATTTACTTTTTCCAGCCTCTTATTGCTACTTGTCCCAACTTTTTGGGGATTTGTTGACACTGAAAATTTGAATCAACGTATTTTTCCTTTAAAATGATACATTTACTCGGATTAAAAGTTTGATCTGTCATCTACGTTCTATTACAAATAAAATATTGACATTTGCCATCTCCACATCATTGCATTCAGTTTTTATTCACAATTTGTTTAGTGTCCCAACTTTTTGGGAATCCGGTTTGTACTAAATGGTAAAACACTCGGTAACACTGACATGGAAGAGGATCTAGGAATTTTAATAAACAGCAAACTAAGCTGCAAAAAACAGTGTCATGCAGCTGCTGCCAAGGCCAATAAGATAATGGGTTGCATCAGAAGGGACATAAATGCCCGTGATAAGAACATAGTCCTACCACTTTACAAATCGTTAGTCAGACCACACATGGAGTACTGTGTACAGTTCTGGGCTCCTGTAAACAAGGCAGACATAGCAGAGCTGGAGAAGTTCCAGAGGAGGGCAACTAAAGTAATAACTGGAATGGGGCAACTACAGTACCCTGAAAGATTATCAAAATTATGGTTATTCACTTTAGAAAAAAGACGACTGAGGGGAGGTCTAATTAATATGTATAAATATATCAGGGGTCAGTACAGAGATCTATCCCATCATCTATTTATCCCCAGGACTGTGACAAGGGGACATCCTCTGCATCTGGAGGAAAGAAGGTTTGTACACAAACATAGAAAAAGACTCTTTACGGTAAGAGCAGTGAGACTATGGAACTCTTTGCCTGAGGAGGTGGTGATGGTGAGTACAATAATGGAATTCAAGAGGGGCCTGGGTGTATTTCTGGAGCGTAATAATATTACAGGCTATAGCTACTAGAGAGGGGTTGTTGATTCAGGGAGTTATTCTGATTGCCTGATTGGAGTCGGGAAGGAATTTTTTATTCTCCTAAAGTGGGGAAAACTGGATTCTACCTCACAGTTTTTTTTTGCCTTCCTCTGGATCAATTTGCAGGATAACAGGCCGAACTGGATGGACAAATGTCTTTTTTCGGCCTTATGTACTATGTTACTATGTAATAGAGATGAGCGAATTTCTAAAAAATTCTATTTGGCCAGTTCGCTGAATTTTTTGAAAAGATTTGCTTCGATATGAATTTATTCGTGGCGAATTACGTTAAAAAACTGTAATTTCCGGGCTGCAGAGAGCCTTTATAAGGGTGTAGAACACTGTGCCTTGCAGTAACATTCATAGGGAGTCTGCTGTGGTAGTGAACTAATACTGTGAGTCAGTATGACATGCAGATAACAGGCGTCGCTCTTAGAATCTCTGCATACTTTACTTATTTGGGTATTCACAGGGCCAAAACTGACCAAATAACTTAATTATCAACTCAGACTTACAGGTCGATGTTAGCGTCAATAAGAAGCGCAGTACTTTTACACCCTTGTCAGTTGATTCCACATAGATGTCTACAGAACCTGTTCTATTAAACACTTATACAAGTAGAGCCCCCCCGGACAGAGTGGAGAGTGTGTCAGCAGTAAGTTTGTGTTGACATCACTGATTAATTTGCCCTTCCTCTGATCCGTCAGAACAATAACCCACAAAAAACGGATCCTGTCTGTGGAGCATGCGCCTTCACTCGGTCAGCATTTGCTCAATAATCTATCAGTATTGTTAATGCCAAAAAAACACAGAGATGACAAGTGAATGGAATATTTGCATGTCTTCTGTGTTTTGTACCCACTCCTGCTTTTGGCTATTAACTCATAAGCCAATTCTGATGGGACCATACAGGCCTTACAGCTGCTACACAGACGGCATCCTTTGTGCGTCTCTTTTTTTCTTCCTTCTGACAGATCAGAAGAAAGTTTAAATAAATGATGATGTCAGCCAGGCCGAAAGCCAAAATAGTGGACCAGTCATGAAGTGGGGAGGGTGGGAACAGCATGGGAAGTCCACAAAGTGGACCTATGACATAGTGGTGAGGTTAAAGCAGCATGAGGAGACCACAGAGTGGCCCAATGACAGGGTCTGGAGGTGGAAGCAGTATGAGCAGGCCACCGAGTGGCACAATGACCGAGTCTGGAGGTGGCAGTAGCAGAAGCAGGATAAGGCCACCAAGTGGCACAATGACTGAGATTGGAGTTGGCGGCAGTATAAGGAGGCCACCAAGTGGCACTATGACCGAGTCTGGAGGTGGCGGTAGCAGCAGCAGGAGAAGGCCACCGAGTGGCACAATGACAGAGTATGGAGTTGGCAGGATCAGGAGGAGGCCACCGAATGGCACAATGACCGAGTCTGGAGTATGCAGCAGTATAGAGAGGTCACAGAGTAGCACGACGACGAGAGATTGTGGAGGTGGCAGTGGCATGAGGAGGCCACAGAGTGGTATAATGACAGAGGCTGGAGGTTGCAGAAGCATGAGGAGACCACAGAGCAATAGAACGACGAGAGATTGTGGATGTGGCAGCAGCATGAGGAGGCCACAGAGTGGCACGACGACAAGGTATGGAGGTGGCAGCAGCATGAGGAGAAGGCCACCGAGTGGCGCAATGACCGAGTCTGGAGGTGGCGGCAAAAGCAGCAGCATCAGGAGAACACCACCGAGTGGCACAATGACAGAGTATGGAGTTGGCAGCATCAGGAGGAGGCCACCGAGTAGGCCACCGAGTAGCACAATGACCGAGTCTGGAGTTGGCGGCAGTATAAGGAGGCCACCGAGTGGCACAATGACTGAGAATGGAGTTGGCGGCAGCATGATGAGGCCACCGAGTGGCACAATGACCGAGTCTGGAGGTGGCGGCAGAAGGAGCAGCATCAGGAGAAGGCCACCGAGTGGCACAATGACCAAGTCTGGAGGTGGCGGCAGAAGCAGCAGCATCAGAAGAAGGCCACCGAATGGCAGAATGACCGAGTCTGGAGATGGCAGCAGCATGAGGAGGCCACAGAGTAGCATGACAACGAGAGATTGTGGAGGTGGTAGCAGCATGAGGAAGCCACAGAGTAGCACACCAACAATTCAATCTGATAATTTGCGGCAGTCCTTGTAATAAATTATCTGTGGTTAACCCGCACTGGAAAGGCCTTTGTGGGGGCAGTGGATTACTCGTGGAAAGTCTCGTGCCTAAGACAGGAGAGAATTGGCCAGCCTTCTGATTATTCCTGAACATGATTGCGATGGAGAAAGCATTCCAAAAACCAATTTCTCTCCACCTGGAGATGAATACTGTCAAGATTGATGCAAGTGCTGTATGGGCTGATCATCTAGCCAGATACTTCTGGGGCAACCCAGAATATATTTTTATTTTTGTACTGAAATAGGCCACTATACGCTTTCACCACAAATAACTGCAACAGCGAAGTGTTTATATATTTTTCTGTTTGTACTGAAATACGCCACTAAACTCTTTTACCACATATAACTGCAGAAGTGAACTGCATATATATTTTTGTTTGTACTGAAATACGTCACTAAACGCTTTTACCGCAAATAACTGCAACAGTGAAGTGCGTATATATATATTTTGTACTGAAATAGGCCACTAAACGCTTTTACCACATAACTGCAAAAGTGAACTGCGTATATATTTTTCTGTTTGTAATAAAATAGACAACTAAACGCTTTCATCGCATATAGCTGCAGAAGTGAGCTGCATATATATTTTTCTGTTTGTAATGAAATAGACAACTAAACACTTTCACCACATATAGCTGCAGAAGTCAACTGTGTATATATTTTCTGTTTGTACTGAAATACGTCACTAAACGCTTTTACCGCAAAAACTGCAACAGTGAAGTGCATTTATATTATTCTTTTTGTACTGAAATACGCCACTAAATGCTTTCACCACATATAATAGAAGTGAGCTGTGTATATATTTTTCTGTTTGTAATGAAATAGACAACTAAACACTTTCACCACATATAGCTGCAGAAGTCAACTGTGTATATATTTTCTGTTTGTACTGAAATACGTCACTAAACGCTTTTACCGCAAAAACTGCAACAGTGAAGTGCATTTATATTATTCTTTTTGTACTGAAATACGCCACTAAATGCTTTCACCACATATAACAGAAGTGAGCTGCGTATATATTTTTCTGTTTGTACTGAAATACGTCACTGAACGCTTTTACCGCAAATAACTGCAACAGTGAAGAGCGTATATATTATTCTTTTTGTACTGAAATATGCCACAAAACGCTTTAACCACATATAACTGCAGAAGTGAACTGCGTATATATTTTTCTTTTTGTAATGAATTAGGCCATTAAACAGTTTCACCACATATAGCTGCAGAAGTGACCTGCGTATATATTATTCTTTTTGTACTGAAATGCGCCACTAAGTTCTTTCACCACATATAACTGCAGAAGTGAACTGTGTATATATTTTTCTGTTTGTACTGAAATACGTCACTAAACGCTTTTACAGCAAATAACTGCAACAGTGAAGAGCGTATATATTATTCTTTTTGTACTGAAATGCGCCACTAAACTCATTGAGCTTGTCAACATAGCACTTGCACCCCAAGAGCAAATTGCTGGAATGACATAGCTGGAGCTCTGCCGCTCCTGGTCCACCGCGCTATTCCTTCACGCAACCACGCTGCACTGTGACCTGATGTTTTACAGTGCGAGCTTACGTGCACTATGTCCTCACCCTGTACAATGGAAGTGAACTGTGCAGCAAGGGGACCCAGAGAAGAAGAAGAGCAGGGAATGGTGAGTACTTCTAGCGCTAGGAGCGCCATATTCACCATTCCCTGGGCCTCCTGTACTAAAGAGCACTTTCCCAATGGCAGCGCTCATTAGTTAAACTAGTCGTCCCAACCCTGCTGATAGGACTGCCTCCTTGACTTCAAAGCCCAGAAGCAACAGAAATTTAAACAAATAAAATACACTACTGTATCTTTTTCCACAAAACTATATACCATTGTGCTCAGGTCCTCTTGCTCTATTGCCTGCTACCTGCAGCTCAAACACCATATTCAATGTGACACGTTCCCTTTAAACACAGTGTGACCAGCTTTCCCTGCTCAAATTCCCTAAAATCTACACAATTATATCTTTCTATTCTTTCCCTCTACTCACCCTATTGTGTCGCTATCACACTATAATATTTGATTTTGACTCTGTATACACACTATAGCACTTCTGCTGGTTCAGCATAGGCATCTCTCTGCCTACTGTCCCCCTGATTGACTGATCCAGGCTGTCTGTTAGCCTTTGAGCCAATCAGGGCAAGCCTTCCCCCCACTTCCTCCCAGTGTCTTATGGACCATTGTCTTCTTTTTGCGCGATTCATCCAAAGTGAATATCAAAAGTTTTGGATTCGTTTGGCAGACGCATTTTTGTGAAGTTCATAATGAATCCGATTTGTTTAGAATCCATTCACTCATCCTTATTGCGTATCATTTGATTCATTGAGAACAGGTAGATTTATGTGTCCTATATATGTTTTAGTTAGTCTACTTTATTTCATATTGGGATTAGGGTAATTTTGTATGTATTGTCTTGCTGACGTCCTCAATTAAGAATCTTATAGGGAAGCATTGGCTTATTTATTGTGTGATCTTTGGATGTCATATGAAAAAAATGTTGCTGACTTTAGCTAATTGATGCAGTTCTGAATCTCTCACATCCACATATAGATGTAGGTATCCATGTGTATTAAGCATATTAATACAAACATCCATAAACTGAGGTAATCAACTGGATAAGTAAAAGCTTTCCAAATATATTATCTAATAAAATGACAAAGGGGTGACAAGAGATTGTCCCATCGGGGACATTTTAAGCATAACTTCAGGATATGCCATACATGTCTGATAGATGTGGGTTCTTCTGGGACCTGCTCCTGTCTCATGAATGAGGCCCGTCACACACAGCTGGCAACAGAGAGGTGCATGTGCGGCTATCTCCATCACTTAACCCTTACAGGACCTTGCGATTTTCCATTTTTGCATTTTCGTTTTTCACTCCACCCCTTCCCATAGTCCTTTTTTATTCTTCCGTTCACATAGCGTTTTGATGGCATATTTTTTGCAGGACAACTTGTGCTTTCTAATGGCACCATTTACGGTTGCATACAATTGATACAATTTTGAAGTGTGTGTGACTTTCTGATCACTTTTTATTAAAAAAAATTATTGGCGAATTGGCTGTTTAATATTTTTTTTCTATTACGCAATTTGCCATATGGCATTAATATTGTTATATTTTAATTGTATAGGCATTTTTGTATGCGGCGAGGCCCATGATTTTTATTTTTTTATTGGTTAAGTATTTTTATTTTAAGGAAAGGGGGGTGATTTGAACTTTTATATTGTTTTTTTTTTATATTTTAAAAACTAGTTTTTATTTATTTTTAAGTCACCCTTCATTTTCAATATAACAATCCAGTGCTGCCACCTACTGTATGCTGCCAGCTACAGTGCTGCCATACCGCCAGTATTGGTATATTCCTCTAATAGCCTCCGAAGCCTGCTTGAGGCTTTGGGCTATTAGTGTACTGTAACAGGTTCCCCAAGCTCAGCCAGGGAGCGCAGTTATCTTAGCGGGAGCACGAGGCTTCCAGACTGATCAGATGCTGTGGTCACATTTGACCATGGCATCTGAGGGGGAAAATTTATGCGATCCGCCTGATGGCTGTTTTAAACAGCAGAAACCTGGTGGCTAGGTGCCCGCTGCACATGACAGAGGGTGCCATGTTTAAAGACACGACTTCCGCCGTACATGTATGGCAGAAGTCCTGAAAAGGTTAAATGGCATGTACAAAAACAGCCAAAGTCCAAAGTCCGCATTCTTGGCTATTTTGGGATGCTCTATTGAAGTGAATGGGAATGAGTGGAGAAACCTACCCATGCAGTGTGCCAGGACCCCGCTGTTGAGAGAGGAACAGGTTCCATAGGTGGAACCTACACCTATCGGACATTTATGCATATCCTGTGGATATATCGTAAATGTCCCAGATGGGAATACCCTTTTAAGGGGGTTAAATATCTGAATCAGTTTGTGTTAATGCGCTAGACTAACATGATATCATTTTAATTACTTCAAAGAATCCTTAGGATATGATGAATATAGGTTATATATACAAATATGCACTTACCTCTTTAAATTACCATCAAGCCTACAAAGACTCCTCAGTAGTCAAAATATTCAGCAAATGCAGGGTTTTACAGATGTCAAATATACCTCACAATGTGGAATCCAGTACAAAAAGATTTCCAGTACAAAAAGATAAAATTCAGAGCCTAGTTACTATTCATTTTGTTGTTGTACAACATAGCAATGCTTAAATTGTGCCATGTATCATTATATAATTAACCCCTTAAGGACTCGGCCCTATTTAACCTTCTGGACTTGGCCATTTTTTGCAAATCTGACCAGTGTCAATTTAAGTGGTGATAACTTTAAAACGCTTTGACTTATCCAGGCCATTCTGAGATTGTTTATTCGTCACATATTGTACTTCATGACACTGGTAAAATGAAATAAAATAAAAAAAAATCATTTGTATTTATAAAAAAATACCAAATTTACCAAAAATTTACCAAAAATTGCAAATTTCCAAGTTTCAATTTCTCTACTTCTATAATACATAGCAATACCTCCAAAAATAGTTATTACTTTACATTCCCCATATGTCTACTTCATGTTTGGATCATTTTGGGAATGATATTTTATTTTTTGGGGATGTTACAAGGCTTAGAAGTTCAGAAGCAAATCTTGAAATTTTTCAGAAATTTAAAAAAAACCTATTTTTAGGGACCAGTTCAGGTCTGAAGTCACTTTGCGAGGCTTACATAATAGAAACCACCCATTCTAGAAACTACCCCCCTCAAGGTATTCAAAACTTATTTTACAAACTTTGTTAACCCTTTAGGTGTTCTACAAGAATTAATGGAAAATAGAGATACAATTTCAATATTTCACTTTTTTGGCAGATTTTCCATTTTAAGAATTTTTTTCCAGTTACAAAGCAAGGGTTAACAGCCAAACCAAACTCAATATGTATGGCCCTGATTCTGTGGTTTACAGAAACACCCCATATGTGGTCGTAAAACTACTGTATGGGCACACGGCAGGGCGCAGAAGGAAAGGAATGCCATACGGCTTTTGGAAGGCAGATTTTGCTGGACTGTTTTTTTTGACACCATGTCCCATTTGAAGCCCCCCTGATGCACCCCTAAAGTAGAAACTCCAAAAAAGTGGCCCCATTTTAGAAACTACTTTTTATTTATTTATATAAGTTTTAGACAATGATTTCATTTTTGAAGCAAAAATAATAATGTTTTAGAGTTTCCATAGTCTGAGAGCCATCATTTTTTCAGTTTTTGGGCGATTACCTTGGGTAGGGTATGATTTTGGGGTGCGTGTGACTTTTTTTGTTGTTCAATCATTTTATTCAGGTTTAAAATGTAACAGCATGCGCCAGTACAATGTGGAAATCAAATCACAGATAATAATATCAGTAATAGGGTTACACAATCTGAACATAGGTGATTGCACAATTGTAAAACCCCCGACACATAGAATTTCCTGGAACCTATGCATAAACATGAAACCAAGACACACGGGACAGACAAACACAGACATCACACACACGACACATAAGGATAAAGACAGACAAGGTATCCCCCCCCCACAGCCCCATGGGGACCCGATGGCACCACCGCCGCATCAGGTAAAAGCCGCAAACCGCAGGTCTGAATTGACCTGCGGTTTGCGACGATTGCCAACATGGGAGAGTCACGGGACCCCCCGCGCATTTAGCCGGGCAGCGGTGATCGGAACAACACATGACGTACCGGTACGTCATGTGTCCATAAGGACTCGGGAACCATGCCGTACCGGTACGTCAAGGGTCCCTAAGGGGTTAAAGTGGTTGTCCCGGCAGCAATAGTACGGGGGAATCATTTTTCATTTCTATAGACCTTTCATTTTGTAATACACTTTATTTACCTTTCTGCTCTTTATTTCATGGTCTGAACACTGGTCACCACTTGTGTAACACCCCGGAGTGGTGTTACTATTCCTACACCCTGCTACTATCTCTAATGGGCTTACCTGTCATCTCTTTATTTCTGTCCAGATCCTCTACATTATGCAATGATATGATTATTATGAAACTGTTTTGTTCATGTAATGTGCCTGGTTCACCAGCAGGTGGCAGTGTAAATGGAAAAAGCTATCCTTAGATCGAATGGAACTGACCATTACATTCTCCCCCATTTGGGCAGAAATTGGCCAGTACAGCTTACTACCAGAAGGAGGGGTGGCAGTTCTAGTTTATTGCAGTTTAAACTCCATATTGGAGCCGAAAAGACCTGAAAGAAGTAACAGTCAGAGGAAATTGTTCTTCAGCTGAAAATAGTTATTTGCTGAGTGTCAGGAGGGGAATAACAGCTAAAGACACCCCATCCAAGGATACCAGAACAGACCTAAAGTACAGAAACCAGACCTAAGCAGAGTTTAGTGCAGCACAGAGCAAGAAAGCAAAGTATTTAAGCAAACCTATCAGTACAGCAAAGAAAGAGAAAGCAGAGTTATCGAGTGTGCCTGCCAGTTTATGCTAACACCTGCTGGAACCAAGACAAAGCCTGAAAATCGTTTGGATGAAAGTTTATTGAAGTAAAGCTACCATTGAATTTCATATCAAGTTCTGGACTCAAGTAATTTTTTTCTACATCCCTCATCTGTTCCCTTTTTAATGCTACTGTCACAAGGGTGTCAAGAGCCACGTCTGACTCCGTTATACCCGGGGTCAGGAAGTCGCAGCGGGTGGCTGTGCGCTCTATGTCTAATGATCATGCTGCTTCTTAAAGGGTTTCTACCACTTGAATATCACATATTTGGTGTTCAGACACTAGCGATTCGCTAGTGTCTGTTCTTGCCTACAAGCTAATTATCACATTAATCCGGGCTGCCGATACCTCAAAAAAAGCACTTATATCTTTATGCAAATGAGCCTCTAGGTGCTATGCAGGCGTTTTTCTAAGCACCTAGAGGCTCCGTCTACCTTGCATTTTGCCGCCCTGCGCCTCGCTCCAGCACGCCCATCTCTCACTGTAATCGATCCTCCCCCTGCTTCAGCCTTCTGAAATCCCGCGCCTGCGCCGTCCGTCGCGGCATTCGGAGGCATTCGGCGCAGGCGCAGTCAATGTCTGACCGCTCCCTGCTCAGACATTTCAACTGCGCCTGCGCCGATGACGTCACAGAGCTCCGTGGGACAGACGAAGCCCAGCAGCAAGCGGTCAGACATTGACTGCGCCTGCGCCGAATGCCGCGACGGACGGCGCAGGCGCGGGATTTCGGAAGGCTGAAGCAGGGGGAGGATCGATTACAGTGAGAGATGGGCGTGCTGGAGCGAGGCGCAGGGCGGCAAAATGCAAGGTAGACGGAGCCTCTAGGTGCTTAGAAAAACGCCTGCATAGCACCTAGAGGCTCATTTGCATAAAGATATAAGTGCTTTTTTTGAGGTATCGGCAGCCCGGATTAATGTGATAATTAGCTTGTAGGCAAGAACAGACACTAGCGAATCGCTAGTGTCTGAACACCAAATATGTGATATTCAAGTGGTAGAAACCCTTTAATGATAGCTTTCTGTGTTTGCCTTGCAATCCTTTTTGTCTCACTCAGGGATCCGTAGCTTCTTCTCCTCAGCTTTTTCTTGTCTGTCACTCCCAACCTCCTTATATTCCCCTCTCCCACTTCTCTGGTTGCCAGATATAGAGCTTCCTGCCTAGACTTCTATACTGACCCACTGGAGCTGTGTAGCTGTGTTTCCTGGTTGTTGTTCCAGAGCGTTACCCTCCGGATCCCTATTGGGCTTTTGTTGTCCACTGTTGTCGCCCACCTGGGATTATATGTTTTGTCTGTATTGTCTGTCCTCTCCTTGGTGTTTTCCTTTAGTGTTAGTGGTGTGAACTAGTGTAATGTCATGGAACCATGAACCAGACGTACAACAAGAGATAAGTGGAAATAAGAAGGCTTTATTGAAAATCAAGCTGTAAGGCAAAAGTCCAAACGGATGGCTAAACCGAAGCAGGGTCTTGCGAAGCCAGAGGTCAGGAACCAGAAGGGTAGTCAGACGAAGCCTGGATCAGGAACCAGCAGGGTAGTCAGACGAAGCCTGGATCAGGAACCAGCAGGGTAGTCAGACGAAGCCAGGATCAGGAACCAAAAGCAGCAGCAGTCTTAGAAGCATGTGAACACAGGAGGACCAAGCAAGGAACTGAAGCCACAGACCTCCTATATATATGAGCTAGGCATCCAGCTTCTCCCAGTGGGAAGGAGAAGCCGCAGGGTGGGAGGCTACAAGAAACCCAGAAACCAAGATGGCCGCCAGCACATGTCAAACGAAGGAGAACAGCAAGAAGGTAAGACCATGACAGTACCTCCCCCTCAAGGACCCCTCCTCCGCGGAGTAAAGAACGGTTTCTGAGGGAAGCGTGCGTGGAAGGCTCGGAGCAAGGCAGGAGCATGGACATCTGCGGAGGGAACCCAGGAACGCTCCTCTGGACCATAACCACGCCAATGGACCAAAAGTCCAGGATATTGCTCACCTCATACTCCTCACGATTGCCCACTTGGACCGGACGAGGCCGAGGAACCGAGGAAGTGAAACGATTACACACCAGTGGCTTCAACAGGGAGACATGAAACACGTTGGAGATCCGCATGCCAGGAGGAAGCGCAAGGGCATAGGCTACCGGGTTTACCCTGCGAAGCACTCGGAAGGGACCAACAAAGCGAGGCGCCAGCTTGGGAGTGGGCACTCGAAGGTTGAGGTTGCGGGTGGACAACCATACGCAGTCTCCGACCTGGTAGGAAGGAGCGGGCGCTCGTCTGCGATCAGCCTGGAGTCTCTGGCGCTGCGCAGAGACCTCAAGGGACCTCTGGATCTGTACCCACGAAGCACGTAGGACGGAAAGGTGATCCTCCACAGCCGGAATATCCTGGGGAGAGAATACCTCCGGTAACACGGCAGGTTGGAACCCATAATTGGCCATGAAGGGAGACGTCCCAGAGGAAGAGTTCACCGCCGTGTTCCTGGCAAACTCAGCCCAAGGCAGGAGGTCAACCCAATTGTCTTGGTGATCGGAGACATAGCAACGAAGGAATTGCTCCAAGGCCTGATTGGATCGTTCTGCGGCCCCATTGGACTGAGGGTGGTAGGCCGAGGAGAAAGAGAGATGAATCCCCAACTGGGAGCAAAAGGAGCGCCAGAACCTGGACACAAACTGACTCCCCCGATCCGACACAATCTCCTTGGGCAAACCGTGCAACCGGAAGACCTCCCTGGCAAAAATCGTGGCCAACTCTTGTGCAGAGGGTAACTTCTTGAGAGGAACACAGTGGCACATTTTGGAAAACCGATCCACAATCATGAGAATGACCGTATGGCCTCGGGATGCAGGGAGGTCCACAATGAAATCCATCCCCAGGTGTGACCATGGACGCTCCCCGGTGGCTATGGGTTGCAAAAGGCCCAACGGACGGTGCCGAGGGGACTTACTCTGGGCACAAACGGAGCATGCCGCTACATATGCGGCGATGTCGGAACGTAGAGAAGGCCACCAGAACAGACGTGAAACAGCCCAGGACAGCTGATTCTTTCCAGGATGCCCCGCGGCCTTGGAGTTATGGTAGGTTCGCAACAACCGAGTGCGCAACTCCTCAGGCACAAAACATCTGCCGTTGGGTCTCCCAGAGGGAGCACCAGATTGAGCCGCCAAAATCTGCTCACCCAGGGGAGAGGTCAGGCTGGTGCGAATGGCGGCCAGGATCTGATTCGGAGGTATGACCGAAGTCGGAATTGACTCCTCCCCGGACAGCTCGGAGTACTGCCGTGATAAGGCATCCGCTCTGATGTTCTTGGAACCGGGTAGGTAGGAGACCACGTAATTAAAACGTGACAAGAACAGAGCCCATCTGGCCTGACGTGGTGTCAATCTCTTGGCCTCAGAGAGGTAGGTCAAATTCTTGTGGTCCGTCAGGATGAGAACCGGAACCACCGAGCCCTCGAGCAAGTGCCTCCATTCTTTAACCACCTCCCGACCGCCGTACGCGTATATGCGTCCGGGAGGTGGTTGCTTTACTCCTCCTGGACGCATATACGCGTCTTCTCGCGAGACGCGAGATTTCCTGTGAACGCGCGCGCACAGGCGCGCGCGCTCACAGGAACAGAAGGTAAGCGAGTGGATCTCCAGCCTGCCAGCGGCGATCGCTCGCTGGCAGGCTGGAGATCCGAATTTTTTAACCCCTAACAGGTATATTAGACGCTGTTTTCATAACAGCGTCTAATATACCTCCTACCTGGTCCTCTGGTGGTCCCTTTTATTAGGATCGACCACCAGAGGACTCAGGTAGGTCAGTACAGTCCCACCAAACACTACACTACACTACACTACACCCCCCCCCCGTCACTTATTAACCCCTTATAAACCCCTGATCACCCCATATAAACTCCCTGATCACCCCCCTGTCATTGATCACCGCCCTGTCATTGATCACCCCCCTGTCAGGCTCCGTTCAGACGTCCGCATGATTTTTACGGATCCGATCCATGTATCCATGGATCCGTAAAAATCATGCGGAAGTCTGAATGGAGCCTTACAGGAGGGTGATCAATGACAGGCGGGTGATCACCCATATACACTCCCTGATCACCCCCTGTCATTGATCACCGCCCTGTCAGGCTCCATTCAGACGTCCGCATGATTTTTACGGATCCGATCCATGTATCCATGGATCCGTAAAAATCATGCGGACGTCTGAATGGAGCCTTACAGGGGGGTGATCAATGACAGGCGGGTGATCACCCATATACACTCCCTGATCACCCCCCTGTCATTGATCACCGCCCTGTCAGGCTCCATTCAGACGTCCGCATGATTTTTACGGATCCGATCCATGTATCCATGGATCCGTAAAAATCATGCGGACGTCTGAATGGAGCCTTACAGGGGGGTGATCAATGACAGGCGGGTGATCACCCATATACACTCCCTGATCACCCCCTGTCATTGATCACCCCCCTGTCATTGATCACCCCCCTGTCAGGCTCCATTCAGACGTCCGCATGATTTTTACGGATCCGATCCATGTATCCATGGATCCGTAAAAATCATGCGGACGTCTGAATGGAGCCTTACAGGGGGGGTGATCAGTGACAGGGGGGTGATCACCCTGATTACCCTGATCACCCCCTGTCATTGATAACCCCCCTGTAAGGCTCCATTCAGACGTCCGCATGTGTTCTGTGGATCCGATCCATGTATCCATGGATCCGTAAAAAATCATGCGGATGTCTGAATGGAGCCTTACAGGGGGGGTGATCAGTGACAGGGGGGTGATCACCCTGATTACCCTGATCACCCCCTGTCATTGATAACCCCCCTGTAAGGCTCCATTCAGACGTCCGCATGCGTTCTGTGGATCCGATCCATGTATCCATGGATCCGTAAAAAATCATGCGGATGTCTGAATGGAGCCTTACAGGGGGGGTGATCAGTGACAGGGGGGTGATCACCCTGATTACCCTGATCACCCCCTGTCATTGATAACCCCCCTGTAAGGCTCCATTCAGACGTCCGCATGCGTTCTGTGGATCCGATCCATGTATCCATGGATCCGTAAAAAATCATGCGGATGTCTGAATGGAGCCTTACAGGGGGGGTGATCAGTGACAGGGGGGTGATCACCCTGATTACCTTGATCACCCCCTGTCATTGATAACCCCCCTGTAAGGCTCCATTCAGACGTCCGCATGCGTTTTGTGGATCCGATCCATGTATCCATGGATCCGTAAAAAATCATGCGGATGTCTGAATGGAGCCTTACTGGGGGGGTGATCAGTGACAGGGGGGTGATCACCCTGATTACCCTGATCACCCCCTGTCATTGATAACCCCCCTGTAAGGCTCCATTCAGACGTCCGCATGCGTTCTGTGGATCCGATCCATGTATCCATGGATCCGTAAAAATCATGCGGACGTCTGAATGGAGCCTTACAGGGGGGGTGATCAGTGACAGGGGGGTGATCACCCTGATTACCCTGATCACCCCCTGTCATTGATAACCCCCCTGTAAGGCTCCATTCAGACGTCCGCATGCGTTCTGTGGATCCGATCCATGTATCCATGGATCCGTAAAAATCATGCGGACGTCTGAATGGAGCCTTACAGGGGGGGTGATCAATGACAGGGGGGTGATCAGGGAGTCTATATGGGTGATCACCCCCCTGTCATTGATCACTCCCCTGTCATTGATCACCCCCCTGTCATTGATCACTCCCCCCCTGGTAAGGCTCCATTCAGCCATTTTTTTTGGCACAAGTTAGCGGACATTTTTTGTTTGTTTTTGTTTTTTCTTACAAAGTCTCATATTCCACTAACTTGTGTCAAAAAATAAAATCTCACATGAACTCACCATACCCCTCACGGAATCCAAATGCGTAAACATTTTTAGACATTTATATTCCAGACTTCTTCTCACGCTTTAGGGCCCCTAAAAAGCCAGGGCAGAATAAATACCCCACATGTGACCCCATTTCGGAAAGAAGACACCCCAAGGTATTCCGTGAGGGGCATATTGAGTCCATGAAAGATTGAAATTTTTGTCCTAAGTTAGCGGAAAGTGAGACTTTGTGAGAAAAAAAACAAAAAAAATCAATATCCGCTAACTTATGCAAAAAAATAAAAAATTCTAGGAACTCGCCATGCCCCTCATTGAATACCTTGGGGTGTCTTCTTTCCAAAGTGGGGTCACATGTGGGGTATTTATACTGCCCTGGCTTTTTAGGGGCCCGAAAGTGTGAGAAGACGTCTGGGATCCAAATGTCTAAAAATGCCCTCCTAAAAGGAATTTGGGCCCCTTTGCGCATCTAGGCTGCAAAAAAGTGTCACACATGTGGTATCGCCGTACTCAGGAGAAGTTGGGGAATGTGTTTTGGGGTGTCATTTTACATATACCCATGCTGGGTGAGAAAAATATCTTGGTCAAATGCCAACTTTGTATAAAAAAATGGGAAAAGTTGTCTTTTGCCAAGATATTTCTCTCACCCAGCATGGGTATATGTAAAATGACCCCCCAAAACACATTGCCCAACTTCTCCTGAGTACGGCGATACCACATGTGTGACACTTTTTTGCAGCCAAGGTGGGCAAAGGGGCACCTTTCGGATTTCGCAGGCCATTTTTTACACATTTTGATTTCAAGGTACTTCTTACACATTTGGGCCCCTAAATTGCCAGGGCAGTATAACTACACCACAAGTGACCCCATTTTGGAAAGAAGACACCCCAAGGTATTCCGTGGGGGGCACGGCGAGTTCCTCGAATTTTTTTTTTTTTGTCACAATTTAGCGGAAAATGATGATTTTTCTTTTTTTTTCTTTTTTCCTTACAAAGTCTCATATTCCACTAACTTGTGACAAAAAATAAAAAATTCTAGGAACTCGCCATGCCCCTCACGGAATACCTTAGGGTGTCTTCTTTCCAAAATGGGGTCACTTGTGGCGTAGTTATACTGCCCTGGCAATTTAGGGGCCCAAATGTGTGAGAAGAACTTTGCAATCAAAATGTGTAAAAAATGCCCTGCAAAATCCGAAAGGTGCACTTTGGAATATGCCCCTTTGCCCACCTTGGCAGCAAAAAAGTGTGACACATCTGGTATCGCCGTACTCAGGAAAAGTTGAGGAATGTGTTTTGGGGTGTCATTTTACATATACCCATGCTGGGTGAGAAAAATATCTTGGTCAAATGCCAACTTTGTATAAAAAAATGGGAAAAGTTATCTTTTGCCAAGATATTTCTCTCACCCAGCATGGGTATATGTAAAATGACACCCCAAAACACATTCCCCAACTTCTCCTGAGTACGGCGATACCACATGTGTGACACTTTTTTGCTGCCAAGGTGGGCAAAGGGGCGCATATTCCAAAGTGCACCTTTTGGATTTCACCGGTCATTTCTTGATTGGAAAGTTCTTCTCACACATTTGGGCCCCTAAATTGCCAGGGCAGTATAACTACCCCACAAGTGACCCCATTTTGGAAAGAAGACACCCCAAGGTATTCTGTGAGGGGCATGGTGAGTTCCTAGAATTTTTTATTTTTTGTCGCAAGTTAGTGGAATATGAGACTTTGTAAGAAAAAAAAAAAAATCATCATCATTTTCCGCTAACTTGTGACAAAAAATAAAAAGTTCTATGAACTCACTATGCCCATCAGCGAATACCTTAGGGTGTCTACTTTCCGAAATGGGGTCATTTGTGGGGGTTTTCTACTGTTTGGGCATTGTAGAACCTCAGGAAACATGACAGGTGCTCAGAAAATCAGAGCCGTTTCAAAAAGCGGAAATTCACATTTTTGTACCATAGTTTGTAAATGCTATAACTTTTACCCAAACCATTTTTTTTTTGCCCAAACATTTTTTTTTATCAAAGACATGTAGAACTATAAATTTAGCGAAAAATTTATATATGGATGTCGTTTTTTTTGCAAAATTTCACAGCTGAAAGTGAAAAATGTCATTTTTTTGCAAAAAAATCGTTACATTTTGATTAATAACAAAAAAAGTAAAAATGTCAGCAGCAATAAAATACCACCAAATGAAAGCTCTATTAGTGAGAAGAAAAGGAGGTAAAATTCATTTGGGTGGTAAGTTGCATGACCGAGCGATAAACGGTGAAAGGAGTGTAGTGCCGAAGTGTAAAAAGTGGCCTGGTCATGAAGGGGGTTTCACCTAGCGGGGCTGAAGTGGTTAAGGGCCTGCACGATGGCCAATAACTCCCTGTCACCAATCTGATAGTTGCACTCCGCGGAAGACAGTTTCCGGGAGTAAAACCCACAAGGAAGCAGAGGACCCTCTGGTGTTCTACGCTGAGACAGAAGGGCGCCTACTCCCGTCTCAGTCGCGTCCACCTCGAGGACAAAAGGCAACCCAGGGTTGGGATGCGACAGAATCGGAGCCGACACAAAGGCGGACTTTAGAGCCTCAAAAGCTCGGATGGCCTCGAGTGGCCAGACCTGGGGATTACTGCCCTTCCTGGTCAGATCCGTGAGAGGCTTGGCTAGCATGGAAAAGTCCCTGATGAACTTCCGATAATAATTGGCGAAGCCCAAAAAGCGCTGCAGGGCACGAAGACCACTGGGCTGGGGCCACTGTAAGACAGCCGAAACCTTCTCAGGATCCATGGAGAACCCCTCAGCGGAAATGATGTAACCTAAGAAGGTTACCTGGGATCGGTGAAATTCGCATTTCTCAAGCTTACCGAACAGCTTGTTCTCTCGTAACCGTTGCAACACTCGTCTGACATCCAGAATGTGGGCCTCCATGGATTCAGAATATACCAAGATGTCATCCAAATAGACCACCACACACTGCTGCAACAGGTCACGGAAAACATCGTTGATGAATTCCTGGAAGACTGCGGGCGCATTGCACAACCCAAAGGGCATAACCAAGGATTCATAATGACCGGTCCTGGTGTTAAACGCGGTCTTCCACTCATCGCCCGCCTTGATCCTTACCAGGTTATATGCCGCCCTCAGGTCGAGTTTGGTAAAGACCGTGGCCCCTTTGAGGCGATCGAACAGCTCGGAAATCAAGGGTATCGGGTAAGCGTTCTTGATCGTGATGCGATTGAGACCCCTGTAATCGATGCAAGGCCTCAACTCACCGCCCTTCTTTTTCACAAAGAAAAATCCAGCCCCTGCCGGGGACGAGGATTTGCGAATGTGTCCGCGTGAAAGCGCCTCCCTCACGTACTCCTCCATGGCCTCATTCTCCGCTACCGACAGTGGATAGACTCTGCCACGAGGAGGAACGGCACCAGATTGTAACTCTATGGCACAATCGTATGGGCGGTGCGGAGGTAGGGCAACCGCACGCACCTTATCGAATACATCCCGGTACTCCTCGTATTCAGGAGGCAACAGAGAGTCCGAGGAAGTACACAGCAACTTGACAGACCCATGGATGCAACTAGCCCCACACTGCGGTGACCACGAGAGGATCTCGGCCGATCTCCAATCGAAAGTCGGATTATGCTTCTGGAGCCAGGGGTACCCCAAGACCACCGAGTAGTGTGGAGACGAAATAACCTGGAGACAGACCGACTCTCTGTGAACGGCACCAATGGCCATCCCCACTGGAAGGGTCTCATGAGTCACGTGTGGCGGCAGAAGGGGTCTGCCGTCTATCGCCTCAAGAGCCAGCGGGGAACCTCGAGGCTGCAGAGGAATGGAATTGGCAGCAGCGAACACACTATCAATGAACAAACCACCAGCACCAGAGTCCACCAACGCCTGGGTCGTCACCGAGCCCCCGACCCAGGAGAGGACAACAGTAATCAGTGGTTTGTCAACACGGGAAACCGGGGACGAGGAGACTCCACCCAAGATCTGCCCCCGACAGGATCTCAGGTGCGAGCGTTTCCCGGACGGTTCGGGCATGCCAACCGAAAATGCCCACCGAGACCACAGTACATGCATCGGCCCTCGCGTCTCCGGAGTGCCCTCTCCCCCTCGGACAGACGAGCAAACCCCAGCTGCATGGGTTCACCCCCAGACAAGTCATCCCCAGGAGGCGTGGGAGGAGAGGGAGGCACGGGTGGGACAGCAAACGTAGGCGCCAATCTGTTAGAAGACCTCCGCCGGCTCTCCTTAAAGGAAGGTCTCTCCCTGAGTCTGGTGTCAATCAAAATCAGGAAAGAAATAAGAGACTCGAGCTCCACTGGTAGGTCCTTAGCTGCAACCTCATCCTTCAAGGCATCCGAGAGACCATGAGAGAAAGCAGCGACCAGAGCCTCATTATTCCAGCCCACCTCTGCTGCAAGGGTACGAAACTCAATGGCGTATTCAGCTACGGATCGTGAACCCTGTCTGATGGACATAAGGAGCTTCGCAGCAGAGGCAGCACGAGCCGGCACATCGAATACCTTCCGAAGAGAAGCAACAAAACCGGAAAACTCGGCAACCACCGGATTGTTGTTCTCCCATAAAGGGCTGGCCCAGGCCAAGGCCTTGTCCGAGAGCAGCGAGATCAAGAAGCCCACCTTTGATCTCTCAGTAGGAAAGGCATGTGGCAGCAACTCGAAATAAATGCCCACCTGGTTAAGGAAACCTCGGCACTGAGTTGGCTCTCCCCCAAAGCGCTGTGGAAGGGGGGCAGAACCGGTCATACCCCGAAACACCGCAGGCGCAGCAACAGGTGTCGGGGTAGACTCTGGCGCAACAACCGGAGCGGCAGTAGGAGCGGGCCCAGGAGCGACAACCGACCCATCGGCAACGGAAGCCAAATGAGCCGTGCGTTCAAGCAGGGTTTGCAACGCCACAGCGAACCGACCCAACAGGTGATCCTGCTGATCAAGTCTAGCAACCAGCGTAGGTAGCGAGGATGGCCCTGTACCGTCAGAATTCATGGCTTGGTCCTAATGTCATGGAACCATGAACCAGACGTACAACAAGAGATAAGTGGAAATAAGAAGGCTTTATTGAAAATCAAGCTGTAAGGCAAAAGTCCAAACGGATGGCTAAACCGAAGCAGGGTCTTGCGAAGCCAGAGGTCAGGAACCAGAAGGGTAGTCAGACGAAGCCTGGATCAGGAACCAGCAGGGTAGTCAGACGAAGCCTGGATCAGGAACCAGCAGGGTAGTCAGACGAAGCCAGGATCAGGAACCAGAAGCAGCAGCAGTCTTAGAAGCATGTGAACACAGGAGGACCAAGCAAGGAACTGAAGCCACAGACCTCCTATATATATGAGCTAGGCATCCAGCTCCTCCCAGTGGGAAGGAGAAGCCGCAGGGTGGGAGGCTACAAGAAACCCAGAAACCAAGATGGCCGCCAGCACATGTCAAACGAAGGAGAACAGCAAGAAGGTAAGACCATGACATGTTCCCACCGCCCTATTCACTACCTAGGGCTCATCTTAGGGAAAGCCAGGGTTTTAGGCACGTGATCGGCGTACGGGTGAGAAACACGTCTAGGGACGTCAGGGCAGTCAGGGTGAGTTAGGGGTCACCACCTTTCCCTCTCCCTTGGACAGGGCCTTCCCCTTTCCCTCCCTTTGCGTCACCTATGTGATCGGCATGCCGGTCGTGATAGCTAGAGCCAAAGCCTGGGGTCCCGCTGTATCCAGGTAGGAGCACCATGACACATAAAGAGACATATAGGCCGCACTACACCAATCTGCATTCCAAGTAAACCTGGGAAGCGATAGGGCCCTGGAGGGCACCGCATTGCACTTGAGTGATTTGTATATGCAGTCAGTAGGTGGTGCCAGTCCAAGCTATAGACCAGTGATGGCTAACCTTGGCACTCCAGCTGTGGTAAAACTACAATTCCCAAAATGCCCCCCTTGTTTGATTGCTCTCAGAACTCTATAGAAATAAATGGAGCATGCTGGGAGTCGTAGTTTCACCACAGCTGGAGTGCCAAGGTTAGCCATCACTGCTATAGACCTTCTATAAAGGTGAATGTGCTAACACTGCAGCACCTACTGACTGTCCATGCAAATCAAGAAAGTGGTGATGTGCCCTGAGAGTCTCCAGACTGTAATACAGAAGAGGAAAGCAGGGTACTTGCATTTGGCAGAAGGACCGTCTTGTTTAGTGGACGGAGTCATGTGAACAAAGTTCCGATTTTGAGATACAAAAACAGAAAGGTACCTAAAGTAAATTACAAAATGAAAGAAATTAAAATGAAGATTACATTTAAATATTTTAGATTCTAAGTGGTAGAGACTTTTTTCTTAAAGGAGTTGTCCAGAATTCGAAAAAATATCCGCCCTTTTCCAGGTCCAACGCCACTCTTGTCCATAGGCAGTTTCTATTATTGCAACCCATCATCATCATCATCACTTAAATGGGCCCCAGCTGCAATGCCTGACCTAGCCCATAGACAAGAATTACACTTTTTTTAAAATCTCAGACAAATTCTTTACTTCTTATGTTTTTTTTTTACCACAATTATTAATATTTAGAGTCTATTTTAGGTCAGATTATGTTAAATTTCTTTCACTTTCATAATATGATCAACATGAAAATTCCACTTGAAATGACTCATGTTTTGATGGTTTTTATATTGAGTCATCAGGGCTGCTTACTTTATCCCACAAATTAACAGTAGGGTATAAAATAATATTTCAGAGAGTGAGTGTCAAGAATGTTACTGGTTAGTGATATCATTTATGGCTGTTTTACTTGCATAGGAAACAAACTCCTAAGATGGCCCATATGCCAACAATAATTCTCTAAAAAGCTAAATAAACCGAAGGATCGCTGCCAGCTAGCTAGGATATGCAATAATAATATTGCATCCAATAAAACAGGCTGGCATAGGGATCAGTGTAATCAGTTTGTGTAGCATAAATGTCCTTTTACACTGAGCAATGTTAGAGGGAGGCAATCGGTAGCGAAAGAAATGTTCCAATAGTTGTTTGACCATCTGTGGAGATGAAACTGCATTTACATGCAGCGATTACTTGCGCTGTATGGGGACGAACGATCGCTACAGTGATCAGCATTCCTCATAGAGAATCATTGTCAATCTGCTGCACAGAGGTAATGATTTGCATCACAGTTAAAGGTGTTGTGACACTAATATGAATGTACCCCACCAAACAGATATTGTTATATCGCTTTCCCCAAATACCACCATTTATCAAAACTGCCTTATTCTAAAGTTATTAGCCTACCATTGCACCCTGTGGCAAATCTGTTTTAATATTCAGTTGCTTACGTCCTGCATTGGACTCTTGTAATGTAGGACGCAAAAGCATTTTTGGAAAGAACAAGGGGCGTGGCTAGTGTCACATGTCTGCTGATGTCTGGACACATCTCATGTCCTAAGGCATGATGGGGCAGCAGACACATGACAATCCAGGAAGTAGGATTCAAGGACAGGGGATAAGAGAAAACTGCAAGTGAGGTAAATTTAAAAACAAAACAAAAAAACAAGGGAGAATAGGAGCTAGAGTAATTGATGAAAATATACTTCAGAGTGAAAAGTAGTTTATGCCACCCCTCCACCCCAGTTCTAATTCACAATTACAGATAAAGTAAAAGATGAGATATTGGAGAGTCCTCTTTGCAACCCTATAACCCCCTACCTAACAACATTCAAGAAATCTACTCTACCCACAGTACATGTAAAGTGTTTTATTATATCAACAACTTATTCATATTAATATTGAACTATTAATATTTGAGCTTCATTTAACATGTATATAAAAATAAGGATGATATATTTGAACCCCCCACTCAAAAACTAAAAAGACTTTGCAATCAATACAAAAAAAGTGAATGTCTGTTTGTCTATAGGCACCCAAATGCCTGATCCATTTGACCCCAAATTTGGCCTATAGGTAAATTGGGTGTCTGAGAAGGTTTTCGTAAAGGTCCCGACCTTGCCGGATATCACCAGGCCGAGGTAGAAATTTCAGGAGGGTGCTATCTCAAGCCACAGTTACAAAGTCTCCATCTTCCTTCTACTATCTTCTCATAGGCAACCATATTGGATCAGCCATATACCTCACCTGGATGCAAGCTGAATTTATTCACTGTCACTCAAAGTCAGGCTATATGTTTATTGGACAGTTTTCCCAATTACATCACTGTTGTATATATAGTTATGTTTTTTTTATATAATATAACACAATATTTGAATAACAATAATGTAACAAAAAAACGTAACTATGTCTTTTAATCATTTAGAAATTATTCTTTGAAATACTGCATGTGATATTAGTACTCAATGATTCTATTAAATACTAAATTTTAATATATTATTCTCTAATATATAGAATATTTTAATGATAACATTTAATATTCTCTGCTTTATATGATATATTCTTTATAATATATGTTATTATTTTTTAAGATGATTATTATTGCTGTATAGAATATATGGAATCAATATAGACAAGAATCTAAATAAAAAAACAAAACGAAACGCATGGAAAACGCGCGAAAACCGCACCTGCATTCTTTGTAAAATTATAGTGCTGGTTAGCGTACTATCATATATAGCTATATGAAGCATTGGTAAATATGTCTAATAGAGAATTTTCTCTGAAAATTAACATTTTACACATATGTATAAATAACAGAGATAAGATTTCAAAAAAACGCATGGAAAAAATGCATAAAAGTATCTAAGGGGAAAAAAATCGCATATTCGTTTTTCAGAAAATTATGTAGATGTTCTATAAGTTGCACTATAAAAAAAGGATTTGGCGGCTCACTCACTGTTTACCTATGGAGTAGGTGCTCTACCACACAGCACTCCCTGTTGCTGATAAAATACAGTTAAAGAAAATAGGATTTGGCGTCACTCAGTATCGGGCAACAACTAGACAACAACATAGATCTGAAAATATTATTTTATACTCGCAACATGTTGCATAAAAATCACAATAAAATTACAATAAAATTATATAACCATATAAAAACATATAGCACATAATACCCTCTAAAAGCGCTAATTAATCTGTCTGGCTTTAATGTGCGGTTTCCCTGATAGCCACCAGGGTAAAGCCAAGGGAAGAGTTGCGTTGTAAAAAAGTCACAATATGTTTTTTGTCTTGATACAATATTGTTTGGGAGTTTAAATGTACTTTACCACTCCTATGGATTGGATTTCCTGTAGGATGCAGTCGCTCTGTGAGCTGCGTAGGAATATGAATCCGGTCTCTTTAGATTAAAACACCCGGCTGTTTGACGATGAACTTTGTTACTTTGGCCTTCCAGGACCTGCTTGTGGCGTCCCACGTGGTGCTACTGGATAGGTCACGTGACTTTCGCTTCCAGGCGGGGTTTTCAAATCTGTTCAGTATCCGATCATGGATGTTAAATTCTTCCTTTTCTTGTCCCTCACTGTCTGCAAACCAAACGCGTTTCGGGGTACAGCAGCCCCTTCCTCAGTGGTACAGACAGTGGGTTACAGCATAAAAATGACCTCTCAAACCCACTGTCTGTACCACTGAGGAAGGGGCTGCTGTACCCCGAAACGCGTTTGGTTTGCAGACAGTGAGGGACAAGAAAAGGAAGAATTTAACATCCATGATCGGATACTGAACAGATTTGAAAACCCCGCCTGGAAGCGAAAGTCACGTGACCTATCCAGTAGCACCACGTGGGACGCCACAAGCAGGTCCTGGAAGGCCAAAGTAACAAAGTTCATCGTCAAACAGCCGGGTGTTTTAATCTAAAGAGACCGGATTCATATTCCTACGCAGCTCACAGAGCGACTGCATCCTACAGGAAATCCAATCCATAGGAGTGGTAAAGTACATTTAAACTCCCAAACAATATTGTATCAAGACAAAAAACATATTGTGACTTTTTTACAACGCAACTCTTCCCTTGGCTTTACCCTGGTGGCTATCAGGGAAACCGCACATTAAAGCCAGACAGATTAATTAGCGCTTTTAGAGGGTATTATGTGCTATATGTTTTTATATGGTTATATAATTTTATTGTAATTTTATTGTGATTTTTATGCAACATGTTGCGAGTATAAAATAATATTTTCAGATCTATGTTGTTGTCTAGTTGTTGCCCGATACTGAGTGACGCCAAATCCTATTTTCTTTAAGTTGCACTATAAGTTCATTCATAATGATATGAAATATTATTCAAGATCTTTTAAGAGAGTCACCTTTGAAAAATCGGCATTTATGGATATATCTGATATACATTTTTTCCCCTCATTCCACACCGGGTTTTACATGCAATTGGCTGAAACAAGTTGTCAGATCCATTCCAGACTTTCTATTTTGCCTAATCATGGAGGATTTTGGGTATAAAAAGGGGTTTATTCCCCTCTGCGGGTTACCACTGAGGAAGGGGCTAGGAAAACGCGTCTGGTTTCAAAAGACCCGCACATCAGCTGATGGATGTCCTGACTAACAACTTAAATCAATGCTTTTACCCTGATGAACTTTCCTGGCATACAGCGAATATTCCTGACCCTTACAGGGAGAGAGTTACATTCAAAATCTCTATACCGAAGAAACTCTACACGGAGGGCTACATTGTTCGCACTGCTCCTGCTGAAACCGTCACTAACAGGTACAGCCGAATCTGACTCCATCAGCCACGTGGGACGCCACCGTGTGCTATAGTCAGACGGCAATCTCAAGTGCGTTTTTTTCGTTTTGCCATACAGGGGACATTGACTGAATATTGTTATAATCGATAAAATAATCGAAAGCAAATATCGAATTTCAGTCCAGACAATTATTCGAAGATTCATTCGATTTAAACTTATTCTTATACTGCCGATTATTTTAACATCGGATTGTCATCGATCTTACATTCAATCAGGACACATTTTTTCCTACCCAAGTCACACAAAGCATTTCGTTTCACATGCCATTGCATATTTAGATATTTATGCTCTCAATTTGAATGATCTTAACATCAAATATTTTTTATTGTGAAATTTATATTGTTAATTTTATTGTGTATTTTTGATATATTTTTATTCTTTTGGATCTATATATTGGTGTTTAGACGGTTGCGAGTTTACTGTCAGCCATGTCCTCACACCCACCATTTGCTGAAAGATGGCAGAGGAAATCAAGCTCCACAGGGGGGTGCTGCTTTAAAGCCACAGCCAGATAGCAGAAAACTCCTAGCAGGCCACATGTGGTTACATTTTACACCTCCAGTCAGACAGCCCAGATCCTGCAGGAAAACCCCCAGCAGGAGGTATCAGCCCTTGCCAGGATCAATGATATCTCCCAGACATGTTGGCACCTACATTTCATAAGAAATTGTGAATCGCTCAGCCATTGCAGGTGCAAACAGGATACATATTTGTGTCCCGGTTGTCACGATGTACATGCCCATGGTCTTTGTTTGAGGGTGGGATGCCAGGTAGTGGAGATATACATATCTCCCCACAGAAACCAAATAACGGTATCATGTTTGGACTCTAGTTGTAGCCGGAACCCAGGTGGATCAATTGGGTCCGGAACCATCTTCCTGCAACATTCTGATCTGGGGCTTTAAGCCCTAAGGTGTTTTATGGGTCATTTGCTGCCAGCACCAGAGTAGGATGGGTGGACCCTACCCATAGGCGGGGAGGGGAGCGTCCGGCTACAGGTTATAAGCGCATGCAAGCCAAAGGGCGTCATCTTTTCTGAAGGGGGTCACATCGTGCCAATGTGTTTGGAGAGACTGGGAACCAGCTGATATCATTGCCCCCATGTGAATGCAGGCAAGGACTATTCCACCATTATACCCCAAAGGAACTTTCCTCTTACCCGGTAACTGACTTTTGTTCTGCTTAACCCTGTTTGCACTATATCACCTGTATCTGTAACCTCAGACCACTGTATATATGCTCTGTGTATATTGTGTCATCTAGTGTGCCCTTAAGGCGATTAAATTAATTTAATCTTGTGCTATCTTGTATCACGATCACGAATCCCCACGTCCGTGTTTCAGCCTGACCGTACCAAGCTGACCTTACCTGCTCCTCTAGAGGGTGTAACATCACGTTTTGGTAACCTGTAACCATACCGCTTCTCGTCAGCTCGACGTAGGTGACGTCAAATGGGCACGAGGTGTGGTATTCGTCACAATAGGCTAAATTAAATTTAAGTACAATGAGTGTTCCCAAGAACTGACTGCATATATGGACATAGCTATATATGCAGTCAGAGCAGAGTCCCGACACTCTCCCCTCTTCAGAGCAGGGGTTGCCTGGTTTAATGCTCGGGTTCTCCCATTGACTTCCATTGTGCACCTGAGCATCGGGAAGTGTTCTACTCGAGCACCAGAGCACACAAGCACTTTGGTGCTCGATCAACACTAAATATAGACAATTTTGAAGGGTTAACAAACTCTATTTATACAACAGTGATGTAATTGGGAAAACTGTCCAATAAACATATAGCCTGACTTTGAGTGACGGTGAATAAATTCAGCTTGATTCTATTAAATACTAAATTTTAATATATTATTCTCTAATATATAGAATATTTTAATGATAACATTTAATATTCTCTGCTTTATATGATATATTCTTTATAATATATGTTATTATTTTTTAAGATGATCCTGGAAATCACCTTGTATGATTTTTAAAGAATTTATTTGTTGCTGAACATAAGTATATGAGCACCTGAGAAAGAGCAAGAATTCTGGCTATCAAAGACCTGTTACTGTGCCTTTAGTAGCACCTGTCTGAGCTATTTAAAGACACCTGTCCACCTCACAGTCAGTGAGACGCCAACTACTACCATGGGCAAGACCAAAGATCTGTCAAAAGACACCAGAGACAAAATTGTGGACCTCCACAAGGCTGGAAAGGGCTACAGGGCAATTGCCAAGCAGGAAAAATAGATCAGGCTAAAGACGACTGTCAGTCTCCCTCGGACTGGGGCTTCATGTAAGATCTCACCTCGTGGGGTATCACTGATGATAAGAAAGGTGAGAAATCATCCCAGAACTACAAGGGAGGAGCTGGTCAATGACATGAAGAGAGCTGGGACCACAGTTTCAAAGGTTTCAAATCATGCATTGCACGGAAGGTTCCCCTGCTCAAGTCATCACATGTCCAGGCCCGTCTGAAGTTTGCCAATGACTATCTGGATGATCCAGAGAAGGCATGGGAGAAAGTCATGTGGTCAGATGAGACCAAAGTAGAACTTTTTGGTCTAAACTTCACTCGTCGTGTTTGGAGGAAAAAGAAGGATGAGTTGAATCCCAAGAACACCATCCCTACTGTTAAGCATGGGGGTGGTAACATCATGCTTTGGGGGTGCTTTTCTGCAAAGGGGACAGGACGACTGCACTGTATTAAGGAGAGGGTGAATGGGGCCATTTATTGTGAGATTTTGAGCAACAACCTCCTTCCCTCAGTCAGAGCATTGAAGATGGGTCGTGGCTGGGTCTTCCAACATGTAATATAACCATGAACACCATCCCAAATTAAAATATACCTTTTAATAAATTGGCTTAAAAACTGGCCTGCAGCCGGCCTACGTACAAAAAGAGGTTCAAGAAAGCACATACAACATGAACTATGTAATCACACTCAGCATTCAATATACTCAGTGTTTACTCACGGTTAGCTGAAATCACATAGGATAAACAGACAAGCTATATAGTCACACTCAGTACTGAAATACTCAGTATTTACTCACGGTTAGCTGAAATCACGTTAGATGAAGTAATTCTGGACTAAATGGACAGCCAGTGATGATGAAAAAGGCGGGTGGTCCAGGGATAGTGATGACAGAAGGTCCTTAGTGGATGATATCCAATAACCAAGGTCACCCTTATGGAAGATAGTATAAAATAAATGACCTAGATAATTCCCTATATGACCCTAGAAAGGCTCTTGAAGGTAGGGGATCCTATAGTACACTGAGTGACAAACATAGATCTCAACACACTAACATATAGAAAGAACAAAAACAATTCCCCAAGATCTCACAGTGAAGATTTTCTATTCAGTGTCCCACAATCGAGACCCTCTAGGAACAGGAGCCCAGATGCAGGCTAGAGATGACCAGTGTCCCCATGTCTGTTCCAAACTTGGCGCTTTATGAAGGATCCACCTACAATTAGTCCCTCCCCCCTTAAATTACCAAATTCCTCATGCCTGCAATGTCAAAGTCCCAACTTATATATATAGAGAGCGCATTCCCCCATCTGGTCCATCATATATGAGCTGTGTAAGATAAATGTCCAGGGATATCTTAAAAATAGTGTAGCACGATATTCCATAAGGACGCCGGTTTGGAACGCAAATGCGTTCCACAGGACGGATGTGACGTTAGGATCCGGCGACCAGACAGGAAATGACGTGGGTAGTTGGGCTCCGTAAACCGGAAGTAGCCCTGGAACGCATATGCGTTCCACCCAGCGATTCATGTGCTGATACTCTAGTCCCGGACCGTAAATGACACCATATTATCTGATTCATGCTCCGGAATATACATACAGATACTGATCAATTATGTCTTATACCGGAACATTAAAGAAATAACCATATGCTGCTAAAACACATAAGCGGATATGCCAAGCCACATGAGTAGATATGCCAATCAGTCCTATCCGGTCACAGTGCTATTATTATACAATGCTCCCCATTCATAATTTACTAAATATTCAATTATGTGGCCATGGGGTAGACTCTATAAACTAATAGTGTTCAAGGTCTATTTCTGAAAAGGGAATGACATGACGGTAGACGCCCCAAGAGGGTAGAGGTATGGGGGGAGAGGAGGGAAGGGATGGGAGTTGGACAATATTAAATATATCAAGGAGGGGAAAATGAGACATCAAATTCACCAGACATAAATTCGTAATCAGCATTCAGCCACTTAGAGGGCAACCACCATTTATAAGGGAAACCTAATTGCTGCTATATGATACATATATTAGGATAATTTTCGATCTGATAATTAATAGAATGGCAGGGATAACGATATAGATAGAATCCCCATTGGTAGTTGGTTTTGTTTGGAGAAGGAGGAGGAGATAATCAAGAGGAGCGGAAACAAAACGGATAGGAATAAAGAAAAATGACACAACAAGAGAGAGAGAGAGTATAGTTGTGCCTAAGTGGGTTGGGGAGGGAGAGAGCATCCGGATTATAGAAAACAGCCAAATGATAGCTGTTCATTCAAACCTTCCGGACTGGACGATTTTAATCTATAGCTCCACTGGCACTCCTTCTGTAAGAGCCTCTTATCCCAGTCCCCCTTATGTGGAAAGGGTGGGATGATCTCAATAATCTGAAAACCCAGGGATTTAGCATTCCCCCCATGGAACTCATGAACATGGTTTGCCACAGGTTTGTCTCGTCCATGTTTGATATCCCCAAGATGCTCTCCCACTCTCCTCCTCAATTCCCTCTTAGTTTTACCCACATAATTCATGGGGCATTGACATGTTATCAGATAGACCACTCCAGAACTTTTACAATTGCCAAAATCCCTTATTTCGAAGATTCTACCCATTGAGACACTTCTGAATGCTTTAGATACAGTGATGTACAGACAAGCAATACATCCACTGCACCTAAACATTCCCAACGGTCTCCTATCTAGCCATGTACCTGCGGTTTTGGGTGTAGTATAGAGGCTGTGTACTAGAAAATGCCTGATCAATCTCCCCCTCCTAAAGGTAATCCCTGGTTTTTATGGGAGTACATCAACGAGGTCCCTATTGGACCGAAGGATACCCCAATGTCTTCTAAGGATTTAAAAAATCCTCTCATGGGAGTTATCGAAAGTCCCGATCTTATAACCTTATCCTGTGCTCTACCCTTTTTTTGTGGGTCTAGAAAACAGTCTCTATCTGTCGCCAGGGAGTGTTTAAAAGCTTTCTTCATTGTCTCATCCGGGTAACCTCTACTCAGAAACCTGTCCCTTAAAGGGGTTATCCCATCTTAGACAATGGGGGCATATCGCTAGGATATGCTCCCATTGTCTGATACAAGGACCTACAAGGAGAACGGAGCAGAGAAAGTGGAGGAGGCCGCATTGCGCATGCGCAGCCGCCCTCCGTTCATTTCTATGGAGCCGCCGAAAATGGCCCCATAAAAATGAATGGGAGCATTGGCCGCGCATGCGCGGTGCGCTCCCATTCACTTCAATGGGAGAGGCGGGGAGCTGTGCCTGGTGGTGGACGGACCCTGGGAAACCCGGAGTCCTCCAGCCACAACTCTCCTAGCGATATGCCCCCATTGTCTAAGATGGGATAACCCCTTTAAGTCCCTCGATTGCATCACAAATGTTGAAGTACTAGTGCAGTTCCTTCTGATTGAATGTATTGGCCCTTCGGAATACCTTTTTTGACTGGGTTGGGTGGAAGCTTCCCCAGTGTAAGAGGCTATTGGTAGCTGTTGGCTTCCTGAAAGTTTCGGTACACAACATCCCATCCTTTTTAGAGATTTTAATATCCAGGAACGAGATTTCCCTGTTACTAATTTCACAGGTGAATCTCAAACTGATTGGATTGTGATTAAGTGATGTGACAAATGACCTAAAGGCAACCTCTGGACCATCCCACAATAAAAATATATCATCAATATACCTTCCCCAGAAGATAATGTGGGTGGCCCAGGGTTCCTCCACATCACTAAACACGAGTTGTACTCCCACCAGCCCAGGAGCAAATTTTCGTAAGTTGGTGAACAGGGACTACCCATCGCGGTGCCCCTGAGCTGGTGGTAAAACACATTCTTAAAAAGGAAAAAATTATGTGTTAGTACGAATCTCAGGATGGAGATAATAAAAGAGTTATGGGCCCTAAACTGAATGCCCCTAGTTGCCAAGAAGGAATCTACTGCCCTAATACCCCATTCATGAGGTATACTGCTGTAGAGAACCTCTACATCAATAGAGGCCAAAAATGTATTCTCCTCTACAGCAGTATCCTGAATACGCAAGAGTAAATCTGTCGTATCCCTGATGTAAGAGGGTAACGCAGAGACAAATGGTCTCAGGACATGATCGATATAGATACTAGTGTTCTGAGAGAAAGAATCAACCCCAGATACTATCGGTCTCCCTTGGGTCTTCCAACATGACAACGACCCGAAGCACACAGCCAGGATAACCAAGGAGTGGCTCCATAAGAAGCATATCAAGGTTCTGGAGTGGCCTAGCCAGTCTCCAGATCTAAATCAATCTTTGGAGGGAGCTGAAACTCCGTGTTGCTCAGTGACAGCCCCGAAACCTGACAGATCTAGAGGAGATCTGCGTGGAGGACTGGGCCAAAATCCCTGTTGCAGTGTGTGCAAACCTGGTCAAGAACCACAGGAAACATTTGACCTCTGTAATTGCAAACAAAGGCTTCAGTACCAAATATTAACACTGATTTTCTCAGGTGTTCAAATACTTATGTTCAGCAGTGGAAGACCCTAGAGGTGGGAATAAACGTGCCCCCGTTCCTAAGGCTGTAGATTCCCTAAAATCCTTAAGATGGTGACAGGGGGAAAGAGACAGCTTGCTTCCCCAGACCTGGAGGAGGCAGGCGTCTCTCTAATAGCCTAGACAGAACACACACAAGAAAACAAAACCAACTTATCTTGTCACAGAGCAGATACAACAATTCTTTCTTTCTTTCTTTCTTTCTTTCCTTCCTTCCTCTGCGCAAGATAGAAGCTATAACCCGCACAGGACACTGGGAAGGGGCGTAATTTTAACTCATACAAACGACCCCACCCATTGCACCAGAAGGGAGGCGGATACAGCTCAACTCCAAAACAAAAACAAAAAACTACACACGTGCTGCTAACCTGGCAGACCTCCGCACATAACCTGAGCAGGGCATGACATCATGCCATTGCTGCTGCCAGCCTACAGTCATCTTTCATAAGGCTGCTACCGCCTCCATCATGCATGTGGTCTGCCTGCCAACATGTACCATATGGCTGCTGCTGCCGCCACCTCAGCTGCTGCTCCTCTCTTCTAATCCCCTACTGCCACCACTATTAACGCTATGCATCTGCCACTACTACTAGTACTATTACCACCAATAGACAGCTGACCTACTGCCTTGCATGTTTCATGCAATGCTGCATCTGCTGCACCTACTATTGCAGTCACCTGCCCCTTATTACCCTTCCCCTTCAATTTCCACACTGCACTGCTGCACTGCTGCTGCTAATAATTTTTCTAGGCTTGTTCACAACCAGCTACTTTTTCTTCTGGCAATTAAAACTTGTGTGTGTCATACGGGCAGGCATTCTGACCCTGTCAAGGCATCATTTTTGGTCCCCCAATAAGCCACTTTAAAAAAATAATTTTTTATCCCATAACACCATGTATGTTTAAACACCATCTGCCCCGGATAAGGAACAATTTTTGGAAGCTTAGGAATATGAAAAGCAGATATGTGAGACGTTGTTCGTTAACGCCGTCATACGTATATTTTCCCATAGCTACGTGTGTCAGTGTCACTCAGACAACATTTACTGTACTATTGCTGTCATTGCGTTCAAGAGCTTGGGGAGGGAAAACACTAAAACCCTGAGTCCTAGGAGACTAGAGGGTGTTATATACCAATTTTCAGGGCAATTGGAGCCACTTTGGTTTGACCCAAATCAATTCTGAACTGAACTTTTCAAAAAATTTGGCAAACCTGAACCGAATCTAATCTCAACACTTTCACGACATCACGACAGGTTCACTCATCTCTAATATATATATATATATATATATATATATAACAAATAGAAAAAATCGGACAGCACTCCAAACGGTTTCTTCGGTAAAGCAAGTAAATTTAATCACCCATGTGGTGGCAGCAAAAAAGCAACGTTTCGGCTCTACAAGAGAAAGGCTCATGTAGAGCCGAAACGTTGCTTTTTTGCTGCCACCACATGGGTGATTAAATTTACTTGCTTTACCGAAGAAACCGTTTGGAGTGCTGTCCGATTTTTTCTATTTGTTCAGTAGTGGGTAAGCTCCAGTTGCCGTGCTCGGACCTTGCACCCGCTTTTGTTTCAGTTGTGGTGCTGCCAGTTGGTTTTTTTCACTATATATATATATATATAGATATAATAAAGAAAAGAAAACGTATGGCAGCACCAATTTACACCAAAAAGAAAAAGAGGGTGCTAGGTCCAGGGAATTCACTGCTTACCCTTGTATGTAGACGAAAACGGACAGCAACTCCAAATAGTACAAAAAAGATAATTTATTGGGCCACAGTGGCACAGAGGTGACGTTTCGGCTCAAAATCCAGAGCCTTTCTCAAGCATGCTTGAGAAAGGCTCTGGATTTTGAGCCGAAACGTCGCCTCTGTGCCACTGTGGCCCAATAAATTATCTTTTTTGTACTATTTGGAGTTGCTGTCCGTTTTGTCTATATATATATATATATATATATATATATATATACAGTACAGACCAAAAGTTTGGACACACCTTCTCATTCAAAGAGTTTTCTTTATTTTCATGACTATGAAAATTGTAGATTCACACTGAAGGCATCAAAACTATGAATTAACACATGTGGAATTATATACATAACAAAAAAGTGTGAAACAACTGAAAATATGTCATATTCTAGGTTCTTCAACGTAGCCACCTTTTGCTTTGATTACTGCTTTGCACACTCTTGGCATTCTCTTGATGAGCTTCAAGAGGTAGTCACCTGAAATGGTCTTCCAACAGTCTTGAAGGAGTTCCCAGAGATGCTTAGCACTTGTTGGCCCTTTTGCCTTCACTCTGCGGTTCAGCTTACCCCAAACCATCTCGATTGGGTTCAGGTCTGGTGACTGTGGAGGCCAGGTCATCTGGCGCAGAACCCCATCAGCCTGGAGGTGTGTTTGGGGTCATTGTCCTGTTGAAAAATAAATGATGGTCCAACTAAACGCAAATCAGATGGAATAGCATGCCACTGCAAGATGCTGTAGTAGCCATTCTGGTTCAGTATGCCTTCAATTTTGAATACATCTCCAACAGTGTCACCAGCAAAGCACCCCCACACCATCACACCTCCTCCTCCATGCTTCACGTGGGAACCAGGCATGTTGAGTCCATCCGTTCACCTTTTCTGCGTCACACAAAGACACGGTGGTTGGAACCAAAGATCTCAAATTTGGACTCATCAGACCAAAGCACAGATTTCCACTGGTCTAATGTCCATTCCTTGTGTTCTTTAGCCCAAACAAGTCTCTTCTGCTTGTTGCCTGTCCTTAGCAGTGGTTTCCTAGCAGATATTCTACCATGAAGGCCTGATTCACACAGTCTCCTCTTAACAGTTGTTCTAGAGATGTGTCTGCTGCTAGAACTCTGTGTGGCATTGAACTGGTCTCTAATCTGAGCTGCTGTTAACCTGCGATTTCTGAGGCTAGTGACTCGGATGAACTTATCCTCTGCAACAGAGGTGACTCTTGGTCTTCCTTTCCTGGGCGGTCCGCATGTGAGCCAGTTTCTTTGTAGCGCTTAATGGTTTTTGTGACTGCACTTGGGGACACTTTCAAAGTTTTCCCAATTTTTCGGACTGACTGACCTTCATTTCTTAAAGTAATGATGGCCACTCGTTTTTCTTTACTTAGCTGCTTTTTTCTTGCCATAACACATAACAGTCTATTCAGTAGGACTATCAGCTGTGTATCCACCTGACTTCTCCACAAGGCAACTGATGGTCCCAACCCCATTTATAAGGCAAGAAATCCCACTTATTAAACCTGACAGGGCACACCTGTGAAGTGAAAACCATTTCAGGTGACTACCTCTTGAAGCTCAACAAGAGAATGCCAAGAGTGTGCAAAGCAGTAATCAAAGCAAAAGGTGGCTACTTTGAAGAACCTAGAATATGACATATTTTGAGTTGTTTCACACTTTTTTGTTATGTATATAATTCCACATGTGTTAATTCATAGTTTTGATGCCTTCAGTGTGAATCTACAATTTTCATAGTCATGAACATAAAGAAAACTCTTTGAATGAGAAGGTGTGTCCAAACTTTTGGTCTGTACTGTAAATATATAAAGAAAAAAGATGAAATCCAGCTTCCCATAAAAACGATGGCTTTATTTCTTCAGCAGTAAAAGCATATACATGGACACCACGGTCTACGCGTTTCGGACAGTTATATTTTAGTCCTTACTCATGACATACAAAAGGTGAAAGAAACCCACTTCCTTTTAAGACATATACAACACTCTGATGCTGATTATCGACTCACAACACATGATTGCGGGGGGAGGGGGGGAACAGCAAGAGGACATATGTTGAATCACATTTAAAAACTTGCTATTTACATTGTAAAACCAAATCATATTTGGTACTGCACTGTATTGTACTGTCTAGCTTGTAATGTGGCGGACATACCACTTTTTGGAGATTTTCTCAACCAGGTTTAGATTCCCTTAAGTTCTGTTTGTCATACAATACACAGTCCATTTCTTTTTTGGACCTTTGTCTCCAGGGTGATTTTGCTAAACAGGTTGTCTCAACCACAACTTTCAGAAACGACACCACCCACCTGGCAATGTCTTGTCACCCTCCCCATGTGGTAAAAAATATACCAAGGGGAGAAATGATCAGGGCAACACAAAACTGTTCTGACAATCTCAGTTTTATGAAGGAGGCACAAAAAATTGAAAGGAGATTACAAGCTAGACAGTTCAATACTAAGGATATAGAGAAGGCAACAAGAACAGCTTTGTCCCTTGATAGACAGAACCTTGTGTTTTCTAATAGCCAGCTCATAGGCAATAAAAAAATAAATAAAAATTAATAATATAAAAAGAAAGTCAGAGATGGCAGGCAAAAAAGATAAACCCACTACCTTTGTCACTAATTATAGCGAGGAATCCATGGAAGTCTGTAAAATTATTAGGAGTCATTTGCCCGTACTTGATGGTGACCAAGGATGGGACCAAATAGTGTCCTAGGGAGTACAACGTGTAGCCTGCAGAGCCCCCACACTGGGACAAAAAATTAGTTCAAAATCCCAGTAGACCTGGCTATCTTACAATGGTAACTATAAATGTGGCAGCAACAGATGCATTTTTTTTGCAGATATATGGAAACCAGCAAAAGCATTACATCAATAGCCAATGGTAAAACACATAAAATAAAACAGCTTATCAACTGTAACACAGAATTAGCGATTTATGTCATAACATGCAAAGAATGTCACCTACAATATGTAGGATGAACCACAAAACAGATCAAAACAAGAATACGTAAACATTTATCTGATATTCCCTATTTTAGGACACAAAATATATCTGCCGCTAGTTCACATTTTGCGATAGTCCACAAGGAAAGTACTGCAGCTTTTTCTGTCCAGGGAATTGAAAGCTTTCTGGATGTTCAGTTTGGGGAGCTGCTCACTCAATGGCTTGAACAAAAAACATGATTTGGTTTTACAATATAAATAGCAAGTTTTTAAATGTGATTCAACATATGTATGCACATACTGGGTGTCCTCTTGCTGTTTTTTCCCCCCTGCCCCCGCAATCCTGTGTTGTGAGTGGATAATCAGTATGGGTGTTTTATATGTCTTAAAAGGAAGTGGGTTTCTTTGACCTTTTGTATGTTATGAGTAAGGACTAAGATATAACTGTCCGAAACGCGTAGACTGTGATGTCCATGTATATGCTTTTACCGCTGAAGAAATAAAGCCATCGTTTTTATGGGAAGCTGGATTTCATCCTTTTTCTTCACATTGTTTAAATCCAAGTCCGGGCTTCAATCTGTGCCTCCCACTATCGAACACAGGTGAGCGCTGCAGTTGCTTTTCTTTTCATAAAAAAAAAAATATATATAAATATATATATATATATATATATATATATACACACACACACACACACACTGCTGTAACACTGATATTATAGATGCAATTGGTACATATATACTGTATATAAAGTGTATATGAAGTGTGCACAGATATATAGTACTTTATATACAGTGGTGTACTGATATGTGAGGTGTAATTTATACCTTGTACCTAACATATCAGTACACTGCTGTATATACTATATTTCTGTACACACTGCATCTATTAAACCTCTTACTATATGACTGTCGGCAACATGTGACCTTTTGTCATCACAACTCATTTTGCCCACTTCATTCTACCTTCTCTCTGCAAAATCCAGCCTCACTGATTCTATCTTGCAAGTCCCAAATAGAAGTGAGACATTTAAATGGGGACAATGCTGCTGTCAGTGGGGGAGGGGTTGTCAGGGTACAATAATGCTGAGTGTTTTCTACCTTTATGGTGGTATTTATTTGGCAGTGTTGGGGATATATTTTGTGCTGGAATGTTGTATTTATATAGTGAAGTTGGGAAGGTAATTTGCCAATGCACGCTGGTATCAAATGTTGCTCAGAGGTATTTTGACCTTTATTATGGTATATGTTGCTGTTGGGGAGGGTAATCCATGGAATGATATGGATTTCTGCACAAATTGGTCATAAAATGTGATCTGATCTTCATCTAAGTCCCAACAATAGACAATAACATTCTGCCTAAACTAATAACACACAAAGAATTAAATGTTACCATGTTTTTATTGAACACACCATGTAAATATTCACAGTGCAGGTGGAAAAAGTATGTGAACCCTTTGGCAGCAATAACTTAAACCAAACTTTTCCTGTAGTTGCAGATCAGACGTGCACAACGGTCAGGAGTAATTCTTGACCATTCCTCTTTACAGAACTGTTTCAGTTCAGCAATATTCTTGGGATGTCTGGTGTGAATCGCTTTCTTGAGGTCATGCCACAGCATCTCAATCGGGTTGAGGTCAGGACTCTGACTGGGCCACTCCAGAAGGCGTATTTTCTTCTGTTTAAGCCATTCTGTTGTTGATTTACTTCTATGCTTTGGGTCGTTGTCCTGTTGTAACCCCCATCTTCTGTTGAGCTTTAGCTGGTGGACAGATGGCCTTAAGTTCTCCTGCAAAATGTCTTGATAAACTTGGGAATTCATTTTTCCTTTGATGATAGCAATCCGTCCAAGCCCTGACGCAGCAAAGCAGCCCCAAACCATGATGCCCCCACCACCATACTTCACAGTTGGGATGAGGTTTTGATGTTGGTGTGCTGTGCCTCTTTGTCTCCACACATACTGTTGTGTGTTTCTTCCAAACAACTAAACTTTGGTTTCATCTGTCCACAGAATATTTTGCCAGTACTGCTGTGGAAGATTCAGGTGCTCTTGTGCAAACTGTAAACGTGCAGCAATGTTTTTTTTGGACAGCGGTGGCTTCCTCTGTGGTATCCTCCCATGAAATTCATTCTTGTTTAGTGTTTTACGTATCGTAGATTCACTAACAGGGATGTTAGCATATGCCAGAGACTTTTGTAAGTATTTAGCTGATAATCTAGGATTCTTCTTCACCTCATTGAGGAGTCTGTTCTGTGCTCTTGCAGTCATCTTTACAGGACAGCCACTCCTAGGGAGAGTAGCAGCAGTGCTGAACCTTCTCCATTTATAGAAAATTTGTCTTACCGTGGACTGATAAACAACAAGGCTTTTGGAGATACTTTTATAACCCTTTCCAGCTTTATGTAAGTCAACAATTCTTAATCGTAGGTCTTCTGAGAGCTCTTTTGTGCGGGGCATCATTCACATCAGGCAATGCTTCTTGTGAAAAGCAAACCCAGAACTGGTCAGTGTTTTTTATAGGGCAGGGCAGCTGTAACCAACACCTCCAATCTCACCCCATTGATTGGACTCCAATTGGCTGACACCTCACTCCAATTAGCTCTTGGAGATGTCATTAGTCTAGGGGTTCACATACTTTTTTTCACCTGCACTGTGAATGTTTACATGGTGTGTTCAATAAAAACATGGTAACATTTAATTCTTTGTGTGTTATTAGTTTAAGCAGACTGTGATTGTCTATTGTTGTGACTTAGATGAAGATCAGATCACATTTTATGACCAATTTGTGCAGAAATCCATATCATTCCAAAGGGTTCACATACTTTTTCTTGCAACTGTATATGTCCTTGACCACAGGATTAGGCATTTTTGTGTTCCACTTTTATTTCCTTTCTTGTGTTGATGGTTTACATAGGGAGATGATCAAGTAAAGCACAAGTCACTTCCTCAGTATGCATTGCGCACCATTATTTTTATGCAATATCATATGTGGACTGCTGGGGCTGTTTTGTAATCCCAATCTGGCCGTGAGGGCACATGCAGCTGCAAGCACACTTAATGGAGCAAGGGGAGGGGCTAGGAATGGGTAATGGGAGGGGCTATAGATGGGGCACGGGGGCCCTTTTACCCAAAACAGCAACGAGGTATATGTGTGCAGACAGCCTATCCCACACCTTATATACATACCAAGCCAGCTCACCACACGTGATTTCCTTCATGAGCTGCACGCTACAGACATCGAAAGTAGGAAGTGGTCCTAATAATGCGACTAGACTAGACTGTGTATATACGTAATAGAGCACTTACTCACTGTTGTTCTCTGTTATCAGCCATTTTCACTGGACTGTATAAAGATTATATATATGTTTCTTATCTTTTATATATATAAAAATGAGTTTCTGTCTGTCTGTCTAGACGTCTAGATGTTCTTTATGCGCGACCACTCTTTCCCAAATTTGGCACACAGGTACATCAGGTGTCCGGAAAGGTTTTAGACCGGGTCTCAGCTCTCTAGGACGTACCTTTTCTGAGATATTTCCAAAAGATGAGCCACATTAGCCAATACAATTCTGCAAGTCTTTCTCTTCAAATCCCAACTGCCATAAACATAGTTTTACTCCAGGTTTCCATAACAACCCAGACATTTTTCTTTACTGCTTAAAGGGGGGGGGCACTGTGGAGGTCACTGTTATTAACTGGGCGGGCACTGTGGAGGACACTGTTATTAAAGGGGCGGGCGCTATGAAGGTCCCTGTTAAAGGGGCAGGCACTGTGAAAGTCACTGTTAAAGGGGCGGTCACTGTGAAAGTCACTGTTAAAGGGGCGGTTACTGTTAAAGGGGCAGTCACTGCGAAAGTCACTGTTAAAGGTGTGAAAATGAAACGGCGGTGGCAGCATCTCCCATCATTCCATCTTTATTAGAGCTTCACAGCATACAAAAAATCAGCAACGTTTTGGCTGTGCAACGGCCTTTGTCAAGCATAAAAAACATATGGCAAAATTGCATAAAAATACCCACACAAAGGAATACCCACAATTGTCAGAACCAATTAAACATAGCCATATCATCCACCCATCCCATTACCTCTCTGCACACAAACTCCCATACTAATCACATCACCTGTAGTTACCCTCTCCTTATCCGCATTGGTTTCAGCTATGGTCAGCGTCCTAAAAAACATATTACACTGCACCAGGCAACAGGTGTGTCGTCTGTGTGCATAGATATATTAAATGGTGATGCATGATATAGTCAAATCTGACCCTTTTTTTTTTTTTAAAGAGAAAAGAATCCTAGCATGGGTGGGACCTCAGCCCCCTATAGAATATCATAAAAACACTATCCATATAGAACACTGATGAGGATCATCCACCAACCTAATCAATACTGGCTACATTAAACTCTAAATTCAGCCTTTAGGGCTGTAGCGATCTCAAAGTATGGATCCATTTCAATTCCTTCCTCCTGAGTAATTTATTCTTATCACCTCCCCTCCTTAATGGCCCGACAAAATTTATTCCACAAAAATAGAGCTGGTTAATGTAGTGCCCGCAGTCAATAAAGTGTTTCGCTACCGGCTATCATGGCCTTCCTAATGGTATTCTTGTGCTTATTTATTCACTCCCTGAGCTCCATAGTGGTTTCTCCCACATAAATGTAGCTACAGGGGCACTGTATCATGTAGACTACATCTCTGGATCTACAGGTGTAGTATTCCCTAATATTGAAGGTTTTCCCACTATATGGATGGGTAAATACATCCCCTTTCATGATCCCACTGCAGTTACAACATGATAAATATGGAAAATTACCCGTTTTACTAGGTGCCAATAAAGTCTGTTTTTCTGTCCTAGCTCCACCCACATCAGATTTGACTAGTCTGTCCCATATACAGACACTCCTTCTGTATGCCATCATCGGGGGCGATGCAAATTCCCTCGTATCAGGCATTCCTCGGTGGAGGATATGCCAATACTTCGTGAGGATATTAGATATCGCACCACTATCACCACCGAAGATGGACACAAAAGGAATCCTGTTCTCAGTCCCTGTCCGTGTGGATCCACTCAAAACCGTTTCACGATTGACTGCCAAAACTTTACTCCTAGTCCTCTGCAGTAAGGTGCGAGGAAACCCCTTCTCATAAACTTCCTGCAGATCTCATCTGTTCTGGTAAGGAATCTGTCACCAACGGATACTATTCTTCGTACATGTAACAATTGGCTCCATGGTAAAGAATCAACCACACTGCACACTGGACAAGATGGCTATGTTAAATTGGTTCTGACAATTGTGGGTGTTCCTTGGTGTGGTGATTTATATGCAATTTTGCCATATGTTTTTTATGCTTGACAAAGGCTATTGCACAGCCGAAACGTTGCTGTTTTATTGTACAAACCGGATTCCAAAAAAGTTGGGACACTATACAAATCGTGAATAAAAACTGGATGCAATGATGTGGAGGTGCCAACTTCTAATATTTTATTCAGAATGGAACATAATTCACGGAACAAAAGTTTAAACTGAGAAAATGTACCATTTTTAGGGAAAAATATGTTGAATCAGAATTTCATGGTGTCAACAAATCCCCAAAAAGTTGGGACAAGGCCATTTTCACCACTGTGTGGCATCTCCCCTTCTTCTTACAACACTCAACAGACGTCTGGGGACCGAGGAGACCAGTTTCTCAAGTTTAGAAATAGGAATGCTCTCCCATTCTTGTCTAATACAGGCCTCTAACTGTTCAATCGTCTTGGGCCTTCTTTGTTGCACCTTCCTCTTTATGATGCGCCAAATGTTCTCTATAGGTGAAAGATCTGGACCGCAGACTGGCCATTTCAGTACCCGGATCCTTCTCCTAAGCAGCCATGATGTTGTGATTGATGCAGAATTTGGTCTGGCATTATCTTGTTGAAAAATGCAGGGTCTTCCCTGAAAGAGATGACGTCTGGATGGGAGCATATGTTGTTCTAGAACCTGAATATATTTTTCTGCATTGATGGTGCCTTTCCAGACATGCAAGCTGCCCATTCCACACGCACTCATGCAACCCCATACCATCAGAGATGCAGGCTTCTGAACTGAGCGTTGATAACAACTTGGGTTGTCCTTGTCCTCTTTGGTCCGGATGACATGGCGTCCCAGATTTCCAAAAAGAACTTCGAATCGTGACTCGTCTGACCACAGAAAAGTCTTCTATTTTGCCACACTCCATTTTAAATGACCCCTGGCCCAGTGAAAACGCCTCAGCTTGTGGATCTTGCTTAGAAATGGCTTCTTCTTTGCACTGTAGAGTTTCAGCTGGCAACGGCGGATGGCATGGTGGATTGTGTTCACTGACAATGGTTTCTGGAAGTATTCCTGAGCCCATTCTGTGATTTCCTTTACAGTAGCATTCCTGTTTGTGGTGCAGTGTCGTTTAAGGGCCCGGAGATCACGGGCATCCAGTATGGTTTTACGGCCTTGACCCTTACGCACAGAGATTGTTCCAGATTCTCTGAATCTTCGGATGATGTTATGCACAGTTGATGATGATAGATGCAAAGTCTTTGCAATTTTTCGCTGGGTAACACCTTTCTGATATTGCTCCACTATCTTTCTGCGCAACATTGTGGGAATTGGTGAGCCTCTACCCATCTTGTCTTCTGAGAGACACTGCCACTCTGAGAAGCTCTTTTTATACCCAATCATGTTGCCAATTGACCTACCGTATTTTTCGCCGTATAAGACGCACCGGCGTATAAGACGCACCTAGGTTTTTGGGGAGGAAAATAAGAAAAAAAATATTTTTATCCAAAAGGTGTGCTGTGGGTTTGGTGGGTTTGGAACTAGGTGGTCTGTGGATGGCACTATTACTGGGGATCTGTGGATGACGGACACTGTTATGGGGGGATCTGTGGATGACGGACACTGTTATGGGGGGATCTGTGGATGACGGACACTGTTGTGGGGGGATCTGTAGATGACGGACACTGTTATGGGGGGATCTGTGGATGACTGACACTATTATGGGGGGATCTGTGGATGACTGACACTGTTATGGGGGGATCTGTGGATGACTGACACTGTTATGGGGGGATCTGTGGATGACGGACACTGTTATGGGGGGAACTGTGGATGACGGACACTGTTAGGGGGGAACTGTGGATGACAGACACTGTTATGGGGGGATCTGGCTTTCACTGTTACAGGGGGATCTGTGGCTGGCACTGTTACAGGGGGGGGATCTGTGGATGGCACTGTTATACATGTGTCATCCACAGACCCTCCCAGCCCATAACTGTGCCATCCACAGATCCCCCGCCGCTCCTGTATACTAATATAATATGTCTTATTCAATTAATAGTTATTAAATATGCCTCTTTATTCCTAAAAGTACCTTAAATCCTAAGCGCTTCAGTACAATGCCGGCAGGCCGGGCAGCCGGCGCAGCGCGTCACTCACTGACGTCACTTGCCTGCGCCGCCTGCTTCATTCATAAAGTAGGCGGCGCAGGCACGTGACATCAGGGAGTTACGCTGCCGCCCGCCCGGCCTGCATTGTACGGATGAGCTTAGGATTTAAGGTACTATTAGGCATAAAGGGGCATATTTAATAACCATTCATTGAATATGACATATTTTATTAGTACACCGGAGCGGCGGGGCGGGCCTTTAGTACAGTGACTGCACCGCCCCGCCGCTATTGCCGGCCCCAGCTCCTCCTCCCAGTCCCTCCCCGAGTCCTCGCTCTCTTTACATCGCTGCCAGCGATGTAAAACTGACTGCATTCGCCGTATAAGACGCAGGGGCATTTCTCCCCCATTTTGGGGGAAGAAAAAGTGCGTCTTATACGGCGAAAAATACGGTAATTAGTGTTAATTGGTCTTCCAGCTCTTCGTTATGCTCAAATTTACTTTTTCCAGCCTCTTATTGCTACTTGTCCCAACTTTTTGGGGATTTGTTGACACCGTGAAAATTTTAATCAACGTATTTTTCCTTTAAAATTATACATTTACTCGGATTAAACGTTTGATCTGTCATTTACGTTCTATTACAAATAAAATATTGACATTTGCCATCTCCACATCATTGCATTCAGTTTTTATTCACAATTTGTTTAGTGTCCCAACTTTTTGGGAATCCGGTTTGTATATAATTTTGGGGGTTTTCTTAAATCTTAGTCTATAAACTCACGATTGGTAATGTTCTTTTATTTTAAAGATACTTTTTCCCCACGTTTATTAAATTGTTTTCTTCACATTCTCTATATCTCGTCCGAACCCTTTGAACCTTCAGATCCCCCTAACTTCCTCCCCTTTTTCTTGACTCTCCATTTGATAAGTGCTAGGAAATTGGTCTCTGGAATAGGTGCCTTATTCTCTAGGCCTTTGTGGCCCATGGCAATGTGTCATGCCTTCTTTTTTTTCTCCCTGTTGAATTAGTCAGCTAAGCGCATCGAGGCCCGAAGGGTAAGACTGCGTGTACACAAGACTATACATCATCATCATCATCAATTTAGAGGTTTGGGAAAGGTTCAAGCACACCCACAATGGGTGGATTAAGGATCATGCATGTGAAGATGTAGTTAGCATCTGGATTAAGGTAGCAAGAGAGATAGAAACCCAAGGTTGGAAGCCACAACTTTTTAGGGGAAATTTGTACTACAAACTCCCTGAAGAGGACTGAACTGAAAAGGTTAAATCTGGAGGTCCACCACCGTATAATTCTCCAAGGGCTCATGCCTCTCCCATGGCCCCTGCACAGGGACAGGAGGGATGGATATGCAGGACCTGCAGGAATCAGAATCCAGATTGGACTGAAACCTGCAGAGTGTGTGGTGCCCCTAGATACAGTACTGGATTATATTCAGTGTTATTGAGAACAGAGATGATACCACAGGTCCCTCAGTTGCCCACCGCAGATGGAGCTGGTGGTGGAGATGGCCAAGATGGCCAAAAGGCAGCACTACCTCCTCAGGCTCCCCATTATTTTCAACAGCACCTTATACAGTATGTTCCATGGAGTCCTAAGGACCAACTGGGACTGCTGTCAAGGATACCTGACCCACTGACGTGGCCCATGCCCACATCCCAAATGTTACAACAGATACAGTCCACTTACAGAGCAACATGGGCAGAATTAAATGACTTGGTAGCACTGAAGTTAGAGGAGGCACAGTATAGCTCGGTTAAGAATACCCTAGATTGCGACAGAGTGAAAAATGTAGCCTGGAGGGATTGGGAGAAGACAGAACAGTCAGGGACAGAGTACTGTAGGACTTTTGATAGATGGGCCAGGACAAAGGAGGATGAGAGTTCACGGAGCCTGAAGGACGTAGTGCAGAAGGCTAAAGAGGATATAGTCTCCTTTGAGTCAGGACTAAAAACTGTCCGGACTGACATGGGGTGAGATGACGCGGGACAAATGGGAGAAAAACTTCTCATGTCTGCCTTTATGGAAGGACTTAATTTAGGATTTGGGGTCTTAAAGTGCCTTGTGAGCCAGACCCAAATCCTGGGATTGGACTGAGACAGACCATGGGGACCATACCGAGTGAGAGAGGGAGTAGAAAAGAGACAGTAGAGATGTATGCAGCTGGACTGCGGACGATTACAGGATGTGTTTCAAATGGAGAATTGAGTGTGGAAACTTGCTCGGTGCAGCGTAGAGGAAGTATTATGTCTTGCCTGTCCATGTATCTGTGTGACCTGTTGCCTGGTGAATATGTTGCAGAACCAGTAGGAACTCTATTTGCTGAGATAGAGAACATATGGAGACGGAAAGGTGAGTATGAAGAGTGAGAGAGAGGGGAGAATGCAGGGGCTGCTTGCAGCGGTGAGTGATGTCACGGCATTGGAATGTGTAAAAGCGAGAACACTGTCGGCAATTTTAAGAGAAAATAACAAGGCAGTGTATTTGAGGTACTTAGTGTGAGTATATGAAGCTCCAGAAAGTGTTATTTGTTAATAAGTTTGAAGACTTGTGTGTGTGTTAATGTATGGGAAATATTTATTTATGTCTGTGTGAGCGAAATCAGCTTTACTGATGGAATCATTTCAAAAACACGGGAAGATGTGTGCTTTGGTTTTAGGTAAAAAAGGAGTGAAATTATTCTACAGGGAGTGCAGAATTATTAGGCAAGTTGTATTTTTGAGGATTAATTTTATTATTGAACAACAAACATGTTCTCAATGAACCCAAAGTTTTTTGTTCGTTTTTAGTTTTAGCTATTTTAGGGGGATATCTGTGTGTGCAGGTGACTATTACTGTGCATAATTATTAGGCAACTTAGGTGTACTGTTTTCTCTCCTTGTAAATCTCACATTTGATGATGGACCACAGGTTCTCAATGGGGTTCAGATCAGGTGAACAAGGAGGCCATGTCATTAGATTTTCTTCTTTTATACCCTTTCTTGCCAGCCACGCTGTGGAGTACTTGGACGCGTGTGATGGAGCATTGTCCTGCATGAAAATCATGTTTTTCTTGAAGGATGCAGACTTCTTCCTGTACCACTGCTTGAAGAAGGTGTCTTCCAGAAACTGGCAGTAGGACTGGGAGTTGAGCTTGACTCCATCCTCAACCCGAAAAGGCCTCACAAGCTCATCTTTGATGATACCAGCCCAAACCAGTACTCCACCTCCACCTTGCTGGCGTCTGAGTCGGACTGGAGCTCTCTGCCCTTTATCAATCCAGCCACGGGCCCATCCATTTGGCCCACCAAGACTCACTCTCATTTCATCAGTCCATAAAACCTTAGAAAAATCAGTCTTGAGATATTTCTTGGCCCAGTCTTGACGTTTCAGCTTGTGTGTCTTGTTCAGTGGTGGTCGTCTTTCAGCCTTTCTTACCTTGGCCATGTCTCTGAGTATTGCACACCTTGTGCTTTTGGGCACTCCAGTGATGTTGCAGCTCTGAAATATGGCCAAACTGGTGGCAAGTGGCATCTTGGCAGCTGCACGCTTGACTTTTCTCAGTTCATGGGCAGTTATTTTGCTCCTTGGTTTTTCCACACGCTTCTTGCGACCCTGTTGACTATTTTGAATGAAACGCTTGATTGTTCGATGATCACGCTTCAGAAGCTTTGCAATTTTAAGAGTGCTGCAACCCTCTGCAAGATATCTCACTATTTTTGACTTTTCTGAGCCTGTCAAGTCCTTCTTTTGACCCATTTTGCCAAAGGAAAGGAAGTTGCCTAATAATTATGCACACCTGATATAGGGTGTTGATGTCATTAGACCACACCTCTTCTCATTACAGAGATGCACATCACCTAATATGCTTAATTGGTAGTAGGCTTTCGAGCCTATACAGCTTGGAGTAAGACAACATGCATAAAGAGGATGATGTGGTCAAAATACTCATTTGCCTAATTATTCTGCACTCCCTGTATTATGGATATTATAGAAAAAAAACTAAAAAAACAAAACAATGATGAACAGACATAGGGAAACTCACTATGTCTCCGGTTACTGTATATCTTAAGTCAGGATGTTAGCCCCCTCGAGTGAAGCAGTACCCTTCTCAGTCATGCCCAGGAGAGACCAGTGGCCAGTCAAATTGATGCTTTTCTCTAGCCCTGGGTATTCCAAAGCATGATGAGGAATTTAACCTGTTCTGTTCAGAAATGCAGGGTCACAGTACTGCTGTGCTTACTCAGAAACATGGTGAACGTCAACGCCCAGTGGCATACTTCTCCTGCGTCAGGGCAGTCGCGGCAGTGTAGGCAATCATTGAAAAGCCTCAGAAGTAGTGTTGGACTACCTGGTGATTGTGCAAACTCCCCATGACATACATTCTCACACAGGTGCAACCAAAACATATTTTTATGGCTAGACAACTCAGACTCCAATGTGCCCTCCTCATGCCAGACAATATTTTCTTTTAAAATATGTACTACTCTGAATCCTGCTGCTTTGTTACCAATTACAGATTCAGAGATGGGGGAGGGTAGCACAGGTAGCCTTTTGTCTGATTTAGCTGAAAATGATCCTCATGATTGTATACAGTTGATGCAACAAGAGACTTCTGGGTTTTCTCATGTGCATAAAAGCATATTTTGTAGATAAAAGCAGGTTTATGGGAGAGGATGGCCGATTCCACACTGGATATGCAGTGGTCACACAGCATGAGATAGCCGTTGCTGAACCACTCCCTTTGCACATGTCTGCGCAGGAGGCAGAGTTGAAGGCACTCACTGAGGTGTGTAAAATGGCAAAGGGAAGAAGGTGAACATCTACACGGACTCCAGGTATGCTTTTGGTATTGCACATGACTATGGACCCATATGGCAGGCTAGAGACTTTTTGACTTCTGCAGGTCAGCCCATTAAAAACAAAGACTCTGTGCTTGAGCTAATGAACTCTTTATTGTTGCCAGAAGTTGCTTTTGTGAAAGTAAATGCTCACACTAGGTGTACCACGGCAGAGGTAAAAGGCAATGACAGAGCTGATTAGGCAGCCAAGCTAGCTGTGCTCCGGTTGCTGAGTGCTAATGCCACCCCGGTAAGAGCCTTAAAACCTGTGAACTATGGACTAAACAAGGGGCTCGGCCAGGTGACCAAGGACTATGGAGAAACAAGGACAGAATTTGCCTGCCATGCCCTCTGTACCCGGTTATGGCTCATGGGCCTACACATCTGTCAAAAGGTGCCATGGTAAGTGGTGTGGTAAATATTGCCTGAGTTGAGCACACGAATGGCACATTGAAACTGAAAAGCCATGCGGGAGACCCAGAGACCCTAGACAGAGTGTTTGCAGGGGTCAAGTCCTGGGAAAAAAAGTGTGGGAACTCACCCAAGATCCACTGCAACCCCCCCCCCCCTCCAAAAAATAAAAAAGCACAGAAAATCTAGCATGCTGTAATTTGTGTCGCTGCGGACTAAAAAATAAATTGAAAAAATAGCACTTTTAGAAAAGTTTGTCCTGGGATTTGATCTCATGACCTCTACACAGCAGAAGCAAGGCATATGCCCTCACAGCTATGAAAGCTGTCTAGCTTGCTACTTAAAAAAAATATATATATAAGACTTCTACTGTAGGTAACTTTGCCCACTGTGTATGGATGTAGCAGAGCTGGGTGTGTTGGGGCAGCTGTCATGTGTATGGTTGTACACTAGGTATCAGTACACAAGGTATCAGTAGAAGTATCAGAAAAAGAAAAAAAAACACTTTTAGTTTGTCCTGGGATTCAAACTCATGACCTCTACACATTACAGGCAAGGCATTTACCCTCACAGCCATAAAAGCTGTTGAGGTAGTTGCTTAAAAAAAAAAAACTAAGACTTCTACTTATACCTAGTGTACTGATACCTAGTGTACAACCATACACATGACAGCTGCCCCAACACACCCAGCCCTGCTACATCCATACACAGTGGGCAGCTGTCATGTGTATGGTTGTACACTTGGTATCAGTAAACTAGGTATCAGTAGAAGTCTTATAAAAAAAAAAAACACTTTTAGAAAAGTTTGTCCTGGGATTCGAACTCATGACCTCTACACATCAGAGGCAAGGCATTTACCCTCACAGCCATAAAAGCTGTCAAGGTAGCTGTTTAAAAAAAAAAAAAATAAGACTTCTACTTATACCTAGTGTACTGATATCTAGTGTACAACCATACACATGACAGCTGCCCCAACACACCCAGCTCTGCTACATCCATACACAGTGGGCAGCTGTCATGTGTATGGTTGTACACTAGATATCAGTACACTAGGTATAATTAGAAGTCTTATATTTTTTTTTTTTTTTTTTAAGCATTTACCTAGACGGCTTTCATGGCTGTGAGGGTAAATGCCTTCCTCTGATGTGTAGAGGTCGTGAGTTCGAATCCCAGGACAAACTTTTCTAAAAGACATTCTAAATGATCTCGTAGTGAAGGAGATGATGTCATTAGGGGGCGGGGCGCCATGAGAGGAGTCGCAGGCAGCGGCACCGCACAGACAGCTTCCTCTCAACTGAAGCCACCCCTCCTCCCTTAACCTGCCCTGCACAGTGCGCTCTGTCTCCCCCTGTGAATCTGATTCAGCCGTGTTCTCCTGGCTTGAGGCTGAAAGGGAACGGCGTTCCTGCCATGAAAAAAGTGCAGGAATGCCGTTCCCATGCGTTCCCCCTCCACTCGACCCCTGAGTGTTTGCCTCTAGCCTTATATTCCATAAGAACCACTCCAAACAAGAGGTATTGTTTGGCAGTGCCCCAAGGCTAGGATTGTATTTTAGTATGGTCAGTTACATGAAGGCCCTTACTGAAAGACTAGATCACACTCATAAACAAGTGTTTGCTTCCATTCCAGACCCTGATTCAGTAGATGGCATGCACCGTTTTGAACCTGGCGATTGGGTGGTGATAAAGAGGCACGTGAGGAAAACCTTTGAGCACAGATTTGATGGTCCCTTCCAAGTCCTGTTGAAAACTGCAACCTTTGTAAAGGTGAGATCCTTGCACTGCTCACCATGGCTCCGAGCATTCAAGCTCTGCATGTGAACCTGAAAAGTGACTGGGACAATGCCTAATTAGGTATTATCAGGTTATATTGAAAAACATGACAAATGCGGACAATTGTAAAAACTGTTGGATCTGCACTCACAGTCCTGTGAGTTCAAAGACTATGCCTTATCTGGCCATTCCGGTACCTTGGTCAGAATTAGTTAACATGAACTGCAAAGACTTCTTATCGATCTGGAGACCAGATTCTACAGCAGTTCCCCTCCCTAAGACAGGGTGGGTTGAGCCAATATTACTGCCCTGGAAAATAGAACTGTTCGAGTATGGGCATAGTACAAGGGATAATACAGATTTTGTTGATTGTTGCACTCATTTATATTGTAATTAAGCTCACATTGATGTGCTTGAATAAAATGTATAACAGGGATCGAAACAGGAGAGATTATGAGACATGTTGAGATGATTCCTCACGCAGATACAGATATGCAGAATCTGGGAAAACCAGCAGCAAGGGGAAATGTCCAGCTGAAGTATGTGTATCTGTTACCCGCAATGAGTGAATATCTCAAAATGGGGGAATTGTGAGGGTTGAGACTCCATGTTGTGCCTTGTACAGACATTTTATGTTATATGCCTTAAAAACCTTTGTGTGTAGAATCTGTGAATTTCTCTGTGTGAGATTACGTGACTTCAAGGTCGCTCCTAGCACCTCTAGTTTTGTACCAGAAAGGAATTTGTACAATTATTAAAAGAACAAGTCTGTGACAAACAACCACATTTAAGATTATGGGAGCCGCTTTAGGCGTATTTCTACTTCGGAAATGATCCAGAATTTTGCCTTATAATCTCTGCTTTCTGTCAAAGTTAAGAGAAACTTGGTACATGGCATTGCGTGTGTGTATCAGTTATTCTCTCAGAGTACTCATATAATTAACTAATTAGGAGTCCACCGCTCATCCGACATTGGGGGTTTTGCCCCAACACCAGTATATAATGCTCCCTTCTCCTGTAGTGCTATTATAAATTGCTTCCCCTGTAGCACCAGTATATAATGTCCCCTCTTGTGTACTGCCTGGTCAACCAAGGAGTGACCTTGGATTCCTTCCGACCACACATCCAAGCCCTTTCCACCATCTGCCGCCTCCAACTCAAAAACATCTCCCGCATCAGCGCTTTCCTTAACTTTGAATCGTCGAAAATGCTTGTACATGCCCTCATCATCTCCCGTCTAGACTACTGCAACACTCTCCTCTGTGTCCTTCCATCTAGCACTCTCAGCACTCTTCCAATCTATCCTCAACTCTGCTGCCCGACTAATCCACCTCTCACCCTATTAATCCTCTGCCTGTCCACGCTGTCAATTCCTTCACTGGCTCCCCATTGCCCAGCGAATTCACTTCAAAGTACTAACAAATACATACAAGGCCGTCCATAACCTTTCCCCTCCCTACATCTCTGAGCTACTTTCCCGATACATCCCCACACGCACTCTGCGATCCTCACAAGACCTCCTTCACTCCTCTCCTCTTATCGCCTCTTCCCACAATAGACTCCAAGATTTCTACCATGCCCTCATCTCCCATGCCCTCATCATCTCCCGTCTAGACTACTGCAACACTCTCCTCTGTGGCCTTCCATCTAGCACTCTCGCACCCTTCCAATCTATCCTCAACTCTGCTGCCCGACTAATCCACCTCTCACCCTATTAATCCTCTGCCTGTCCACGCTGCCAATTCCTTCACTGGCTCCCCATTGCCCAGCGAATTCACTTCAAAGTACTAACAAATACATACAAGGCCGTCCATAACCTGTCCCCTCCCTACATCTCTGAGCTACTTTCCTGATACATCCCCACACACACTCTCCGATCCTCACAAGACCTCCTTCTCTCCTCTCCTCTTATCGCCTCTTCCCACAATAGACTCTAAGATTTCTCCCATGCATCCCCCATACTCTGGAACTCGCTACCCCAACATATCAGACTCTCGCCTACAGTGGAATCCTTCAAAAGAAACCTGAAAACCCACCTCTTCAGACAAGCCTACAACCAGTGACCCTGCTGCCTCTATACCGCCATGACCGACTTCCCCCGCACCTACTGTGTCCTTCTCCCATACCATGTAGATTGTAAGCCCTCATGAGCAGGTCCCTCTCTCCTTCTGTACCAGTTTGTAACTCGTCTTGTTTATGATTAGTGCAATTGTCTGTATTATGTATGTATACCTCTTCTCATATGTACAGCGCTATGGAGTGAATGGCGCTTTAATAATAAATAATAATAATAATATAATGTCCCCTCCTCTGTAGTGCCAGTATATAATGCCCACCACAGTGCCAGTATATAATGCTCCCTTCCCCTGTAGTGCCAGTATATTATGCTTCCTTCCCCTGTAGTGCCAATATATAATGCTATCCCCCCTTGTAGTGCCAGTATATAATGCTCCTTAGCCTGAAGTGTCAGTATATATAATGCCCCCCCCATAGTGCCAGTAGGTAATGCTTACCATGTAGTATATATGTTCCCTTCCCCTGTAGTGCCAGTATATAATGCTCCCCTCTCCTGTAGTGCCAGTATATAATTCTCTCCTCTCTTGTACTGACAGTATATAATGTCCCCTCCCCTGTAGTGCCAGAATATAATGCTCACTAGTGATGGACGAACATCGGCCGGGACGTTTCGAGAACATGATCAAATGTTTGCGAACCTCAAGTTCATGGCGGGCCCCATCCACTTTAATTGCAGGCGAACCTGAAAAACCTTCAGATCATATTTGCAGCCAGCATACAAATACTAGAAGTACACAAATAATCCCACATATGTATTTTAATCGGGGGCCATTTTTATGCGTCTTAGAGGGAAACTCTCAAAAATATGCCCTATTGGAGCCTAGAATTTTTGTATTTCCTATCGGTTTGATGTATACAAATGTGCAGCACGCCACGTTTTTGTATCCTGTAGAGTCTATTAAAAAAATGCATACGTTAACTTAATTTTTTTTTTTCTACCATGGAACTGTATGCTGAACGGACGCCACTGTACGGCATAAGTCTGAGGCATATATTTTTCGTATGCATTAAATGGATGGCAAAAATAGTATGTAAACCCAGCCCTAGTGTCAAAATAAGCACCAGTACACATCGGAGCAGCGTGGCAGATAGGAGAGGCTGCCATGTACTGACAGAGCGCTACCTGGTTCTGGTGGTCAGGGATAAGGACTGTGTTTCCCAAGGATCATTTTCTACTGGGAAATACAGGGCACAGTATAATACACTAGAATCTATATAATATAAAGAAATTAGCCCTACCCCCGAATGATAATACAATTAGGTGATCATTTATTATATTGAAATACGTCTATGTTAGGCGTATTTCTGACAGATTATGGCGCAAAGGTCCTTAGCACCGCACTCTGCATATTTTTCCCGCTCATGCCAGGTAAAAAAAAGGATGGTGTGGGATACAGAAAGGGATACAGTTATGGCCATCCAGATATTGGATACCACTGTCATACATTGACCAGATAACACCTCTGCACAGTGACTGGATAACACCGCCATACCGTGACGGGATAAAAGAGTATAAAAGGACACAGTACTGGGAATGACTAGGGGCACTGCACAGGGTGTGGGAAGAAGGCACAATGCAGGGTACAAGGGGGCACAGTAGAGGGTGAGGTGCACAGTAGAGGGTGGGGGCACAGTCACATGACCCTGTGACATTAGAAAGTCCTTATGGTGAATGCAGTTCATACACCACCATAATGAGAGGCAGAGGAGTGAGACAAGGGTGTGATTATGTGGCTAGAGGTACATTAGGCGGTCACAGGATATAAATATAACTGTCGGCCAGTACAGGCCCCAAAAATTAGGCAATAGGCATTCACCTGACAGCACAGAACTTTGGATTCTGTGGCTAGAGGTACATTAGGTGGTCACAGGATAAAAATGTACGTTGCCCCAAAAATTAGGCATTCAACGGACATAAAAGGCCTTTTAGCCGCTGTATTTACCTAAGACAGGGACCATGATTTGTTCTGGGTGGTGGCAGATATTTGTGGGCTGTCATGAGGAAATTCAATCAAACGTGGTCGACTCGTCACATGTGTTGAATTCCTCCGAGATCCATGCCTCATTCATTTTTAGAAATGTGAGGTACTCCACACTGTCGTGAGCTAGGTGAGTGCACTTATCGGTCACGATCCCCCCTGATGCGCTGAACATCCTTTCAAACGGGACACTGGATGAGGGGCAAGCCAACAGTCCCATGCAAATTGTGCCAGCTCTGGCCACAGGTCAAGCCTGCACACCCAGTAGTCCACGGGTTAATTGGTTCTCAGAGCGTCCACATCAGCCGTTAACCCAATGTAGTCGGACACCTGTCGGTCTAAGCATTCCCTGAGGCTGAATCCGGAGGACGGCTGTCGATGGGTTGACTGCAAGAATGATCTCATATCCGAAGTCACCAACACATCTTCAAACCGCCCTCTTCTTGCATGCGCTGTTGGATTGGTACCCGCAACTATTTCTCTGTGAGTGGAAATTCCTCTGCCAGCACACGCAAAAGCAGAATGCAGCATTCCTCGAAGCAAGGCCTGGAAGTGCTGCATTCTGACAGCCCTCTGTGATGTGATTTTGTGTTTGTACCGGGGGTCTAAGTACGTTGCCACCCAGTACTGGTCATTGCCCTTTATGCTTTTTATACAGGGGTCCCTCTTCAAACATTCGAGCTTGAAGGCCTCCATTTTCACTAAACTGGAAGCAGTGGAGTGGCCTAGCTCCTGCTCATCATCCAGGATAATGTCATCCTTGTTCTCCTCCCCCCAGCCACGGACAACACCAGGGATCCCAGAAAAGTTTAAAGCATGCTCTTCTTGCTCCTCCTCCATCCCAGCAGCATCCTCATCTGACTCCTCTTCAGACTCCTGTTGTTGACTTGTCTCAGATAGAGTAGCCCTCCCTGGGAATTCATCCAGCATTGCGACTTCCTCATCTTCCTGCTCCTTCTCCTTGATGGCTTGATCAATAACACAACGCAATGCACACTCCAGAAAGAAGGCATAAGGTACGATGTCACTGATGGCGCCCTGGCTGCGACTGACCAGTTTGTTGATTTCATCAAATCGCCGCAGAAGTCTGCATGCGTCATGCATGAGCAGCCACTGGCGAGGTGAAAAAAAAACAAGCTCCCCAGAACCTGTCCTGCCGCAGAGTTCGTACAGGTAGTCGTTAACTGCACGTTTCTGCTGGAGCAGCCTATCAAGCATATACAAGGTGGAGTTCCATCATGTCGGGCAGTCACAAATCAGATGTCTGACGGGCAGGTGGTGTCACCGCTGAATGTCAGCAAGGCGAGCCATGGCCGTGTAAGATCTTCTAAAATGACCAGAGATTTTCCTGGCCTGCCGCATAAGGTACTGGACCCCGGGGTATTTGGCAATAAATCGCTGCATGACTAAGTTCAGGACATGTGCCATGCACACAACGTGTGTCATTTTGCCCTGTTTCAGCGCTCTCAGCAGATTGGCACCATTGTCGCACACCACTTAACAAACTGTCAAATTGAGTGGGGTTCGCCACTGATCGGCCTGTGACCACAAAGCTGAAAGGAATGCAAGACCGGTGTGGCTCTTGGCTTCCAGGCACAACAGGTGCAGCACAGCATGGCAACGTCTCATCTGGCATGTCGAATAGGTTCTGGGGAGCTTGGGGGGCGCAGCAGAAGAGATGGTAGCAGCGGAAAAGGAAGAGACAGCCGAGGAGGAGATGGAGGATGGAGTAGGAGGAGGAGAAGAAGAGGCAGGCCTGCATGCAATCCGTGGCGGTAACACCAAATCTACATGGTGCCACGGGTTGCATGCTTGACGGCCGTCAGAAGGTTCACCCATTGACCAGTAAAATGTATTTACCTTCCATGCCCGTGTTTGCTAGACCACATGTCTGTGGTCAGATGTATTTTGGCACCGACACTGTGTGCCAGAGATACAGTTGCAAGAAAAAGTATGTGAACCCTTTGGAATGATACGGATTTTTGCCCAAATTGGTCATAAAATGTGATCTGATCTTCATCTATGTCACAACAATAGGCAATCACAGTCTGCTTAAACTAATAACACACAAAGATTGTCAAAGAATTAAATGTTACCATGCTTTTATTCAACACACCATGTAAACATTCACAGTGCAGGTGGAAAAGTATGTGAACCCTTGGATTAAATAACTAGTTGAACCTCCTTTGGCAGCAATAACTTCAACCAAATGTTTCCTGTAGTTGCAGATCAGACGTGCACAATGGTCAGGAGTATTTATTGGCCATTCCTCTTTACAGAACTGTTTCAGTTCAGCAATATTCTTGTGATGTCTGGTGTGAATCGCTTTCTTGAGGTCATGCCACAACATCTGAATCGGGTTGAGGTCAGGACTCTGACTGGGTCACTCAAGAAGGCATATTTTCTTCTATTTAAGCCATTCTGTTGTTGATTTACTTCTATGCTTTGGGTTGTTGTCCTGTTGCAACATCCATCTTCTGTTGAGCTTCAGCTGGTGGACAGGTGGCCTTAAGTTCTCCTGCAAAATGTCTTGATAAACTTGGGAATTAATTTTTCTTTCGATGATAGCAATCCGTCCAGGCCCTGATGCAGCAAAGCAGCCCCAAACCATGATGCCCCCACCACCATACTTCACAGTTGGGATGAGGTTTTGATGTTGGTGTGCTGTACCTCTTTTTCTCCACATATAGTGTTGTGTGTTTCTTCCCAAAAAATCTACTTTGGTTTAATCTGTCGGCAGAATATTTTGCCAGTACTGCTGTGGAACATCCAGGTGCTTTTTTTTTCGGACAGCCGTGGCTTCCTCTGTGGTATCCTCCCATGAAATCCATTCTTGTTTAGTGTTTTACGTTTTGTAGATTCTCTAACAGGGATGTTAGCATATGCCAGAGACTTTTGTAAGTCTTTAGCTGACACTCTAGGATTCTTCTTCACCTCATTGGGCAGTCTGCGCTGTGATCTTGCAGTCATCTTTACAGGACGGCCACTCCTATGGAGAGTAGCAGCAGTGCTGAACTTTCTCCATTTATAGACAATTTGTCTTACTGCGGACTGATGAACAGCAAGGCTTTTGGAGATACTTTTATAACCCTTTACAGCTTTATGCAAATCAACAATTCTTAATTGTAGGTCTTCTGAGAGCTCTTTTGTGCAAGGCATCATTCACATCAGGCAAAGTGGTGTGTGTTTTTTTTATAGGGCAGGGCAGCTGTAACCAACACCTCCAATCTCATCTCATTGATTGGACTCCAGTTGGCTGGCACCTCACTCCAATTAGCTTTTGGAGATATCATTAGTCTAGGGGTTCACATACTTTTTCCACCTGTACTGTGAATGTTTACATGGTGTGTTCAATAAAAACATAGTAACATTTAATTCTTTGTGTGTTATTTTTTTTATTAATTAATTTTTATTTTATATCTACAGCATAGAAATAAAATAAAAAATGATGTTACATTTGGCTCCAGGAGAAGTATATAGTGGGCTCAGCATGCATGTTGGTACTTGCATCCCTGGATCCGATGAAAGCTGTAATGGCACCGGACGGGGTTAAAAGCAGAGTGTGCTTGGCGTGCATGCAGTACCTGCGCTCCCTGGACTTTGTGTGGCTGTCGTGGCTCATAACAGGTAGGAACTAGTACACCAATGCCTTATTCAACATCCAGCATAAAGGCAGGGCAGAGTGCTGGTTTGCAGAGTGCGATTGCATTTGTGTTTTTGCAAATACAATAATTGTCCACAAAAATTTCTATCATGAATGCAACATTAGTATACAAAAAAGTAAAGGACCTATTTAATCCCATCCCCCCCCCCCCCTCATTATCGCTGCCTCAGAGCACATCCACGGCAAAACCAGACCTTATGACCATGTCAACCAAGTTCTATCCCATCAGATTTTCTGGCTCATAGTATGACTGGCAAGTTTCTCATATTTCTTTAATTTATCAACCAGACGGCGCCACTCAGATACCAACAGAGGCCTGTTTGAGCCCCAGTTTCTAGCAATTACCACCCTGGCCAGCATCAATGACTTCATCCAGAGCATATTTTCCCGTCCCTGCTCATCAAATAAAGAAACACCTAAGACTGCAGTTATTATGTCTACATCATAGTTATATAAGGAGCATCTCCTTAGCTTAGAAGAGACATTAGTCCAGAAATCCTGAATCATAGGACATGACCAGACAAGGTGTATAAAATCAGCACGTTGGACCTGGCACCTGCGGCATCTATCTGAAGCATCCTTATAAAACCGAGAAAGAGAGAGGGGCGTGTAATATAGACGGTGTAAAATCCTACTGAATTAGCTTGTGATTCCCAGATATAGAGATTTTCCAAATATTCCTATAAATCAATTCCCATTTTAGTATTTTAGTATTTCCTATATCTTGACCCCATTTCATTTTACTTCTGAACTTATTCATTTTACCCATTTCCAATCTCAATTTACTATAAATTAGTGAAATAGACATACTGTTCTGATATGAGTTGAAACACCAATCCATAAAATCATGTGGTTTAATCATAAACACCTCTTTATCTTTAGTGCACATACAAGCATGTTTAACCTGAAAATATTTATACTTATCTAATGTTTTAACATCTCAGTGCCCCAATATATCAGCTAGTGTCCTAATATCACCATTATATATCATTTGCTCAACCCTAATAATACCCTTCCTTTCCCAAAATTCAATATCATCAATCTTATTAAATTCCCTAAAGTGCACATTATACCATAGGGGGTGAATTTAAATATATGCGTAATTCCCAAAATAGTTTTGAGTGAGTTCCAGACAAGTTGCTTAGAGCATAAAATAATACACTTTTCTCCCCCTCTCCCATATAACCAGTTTATAAAATGATAAATATGTCCTGCTGAAGTCCAAGTATAATTTCTGATAAGTTGGGGATATATCTTGAGAGGGGCAGAGAGAAACCACTGTATTTGAGAGGCTAAATAATAGCCCCGCAAATAAGGGAGAGATAAACCCCCATTCTCTTCTGCTAGACACAAATAAGTTTGTTTAATATGAACTCTTTTCCTGCCCCATATCAGTTCATTAAACAATCTCTCGAAAGCTTTAAGATGTGCATCTTCGATCCATATCGGGCAAGGGGCCAGTTGGAATAATATCTGTGGGAGAAGCACCATTTTAAATATAGCAATCCTATCTGCCTGGCCCAGCGTCAGCTTTTGCCAAACATAAATGTTATTTTTTATTTTATCTATTAGTGGGATAATATTCAATTTGATGTAATCTTTCACCAGAGGGCTAATCCGAATCCCAAGATATTCCAATGAGTCTGTTAACGTTAGACATCTTACGACTGCCACTTTAACTGGGGGGATCTTATTTAGGGGGAGCAAGGCTGAATTCTGCCAGTTCACTTCACATCCAGAGAAAAGGCCGAATGTATTTATTATCTCCATCACATAGGGCAGGGCTAAATATCCATCCCTTAAGTATATGAGGACATCGTCGGCATACAAGCTAATTTTGTCCTGCGAATCTTGGCCTCCAAAACCAAGAATATGCATATCCTGTCTAATTCGACATGCCAGGGGCTCTAAAAAAATAGAAATTAAAAGAGGGAATAAGGGGCAGCCCTGTCTAGTACCCCGTTGTAACTCAAAGGGGTCCGACAAAGAGCCGTTCATATTTATCCGCGCCCTAGGCGATTCATACAGCAACTTAACCCACTGGATAAAATTAGGACCAAAGTTCATCCTGTCCATTACTTCCCACAAAAAGTTCCACTCCACCCTGTCGAAGGCCTTTGCGGCATCTAAAGACAGGATGGAGCGGTCCTCTCCCTCTCCAAGGTAGATATTCATTAATGTTCTTCGAATGTTAGTCTGGGCTGAGCGCCTTGGTATGAAACCCGTCTGATCAATATGAATTATCTTAGCCACTACCCTCTTTAGTCTATTGGCAAGTGCCTTAGCACCGATTTTATAATCGGTATTAAGTAAGGAGATGGGTATATATGACCCCCATCTCCAGTTCGTTCTTTGCTTTTTTTTAAACCAAGGTGATAATAGCTTTAGACATTGATACTGGTAGACGGACCTCACTCCATGACACATTTAATAGCTGCAGTAAGTGAGGTAGGAGCACCTCGCTATACCGACGATATGATTCAAAAGGGAGGCCATCAGCCCCGGGAGAGGAATTGCCCCTAGTTGCTCTCAAGGCTTCCTCCAGTTCCAGGAGTTGGAGAGGAGCCTCCAACACAGCTCGATCTTCCTGGGAGAGGGAGGGGAGATTAATTCTATCCAGGAATATTTTATGATTAACCTGTCGCCCCTTTAACTCCGATCGATATAAAGTAGCAAAATAACTAGCAAATTCTTGCTCAATGTCAACTTTGTCTGTGCATATCTTTCCGTTACAAGATCTAATACTTTTAATTACGGTGGTAGATTGCTGGTTTTGGATCAGGGAAGCTAATAATCTCCCTGGTTTTCCTGCCTCACAAAACTGTTTTTGACCTGAAAAGAACATTTTTTGTTGACATTTATCTTGGAGGTGATGGCTATATTCCTCCGTCGCCTTAAGTAGACACTGTTGTATATCTGAGTTTTGATCCGTAGCTATTTTCCCTTGTAGATCATGTGCACACTGTTCCAGGGCAATCTCCTTTTCCGCATAGGAAGCTTTAGCTCTTTGAATTCTGGAATAAAGAATGCCTCGGATAAAGGCTTTTAAGGCTTCCCAGACATAATGTTTGTGGGCAGAACTAGCGTTAAAATTCCAGAACTCTTCCAAGTCACTCCTTATTTCTCCCTGTTCCTGAAGTATATTAAGCCAATGAGAGTTAACTCTGAAATTACGGGCTATCCTAACCACCTCCCTTTTTTTTTTTACTAGGAGAATTGGGGAATGGTCTGAGATCGTATGTGGCTCATATTTGATACGCACGATCCTATTAATGAAGTTGGCCGTTGTAAAGGTGAGATCTATCCTAGATAGAGCAGTACAGGAACGACTAAAACAGGAATATACTCTTCCATTACCATACAAATATCGCCAAATATCTATTAGCGCCATTTCTTGGCATATATTTGACAATGACAGTATCCCCCCTGTTCCCGTTCCGCTCCGACCTCCCGAAGAGATCCTGTCCAGCCCACGGTCCATAACATCATTAAAATCTCCTAGCAGTATAATTGGGCATTCATCTCTTTGACTTACAAAGTCAAAGAGTTGGGAAATAACATGGAGGGAGAAAGGGGGAGGGATATAAACAAACGCCAGTATGCAAATTGTCTGGAACCATCTGCAAAAATACAAACCTGCCCTCTTTATCAATTCTTTGTCCAATAGGTTCATACTGTACTTTATTATGTATATACACACTAACCCCCCGAGAATAGGAGGAGAAGCAAGAGTGATACTCAGCTTGTGCCCACTTTTTTTTCATACACAAGACTTTCTCAGGGATCAGGTGAGTTTCAACTAGACCCACAATCGCAGGAAGATGTTTACTTATTATGTCAGAAACAATCACTCTTTTAGTTCTGTCCGCCAGACCACGGACATTCCATACAAAACGTCTTTCTGTCATTAAAATCTGCTTATCCTCCCTCCAGGTTAATCCTTGGAGGCACAAACCTCCCAGGCCTGTCTACCATAGATATGCCCCGAGACAGCGGATTCCCACCCCCCCTCCACCCTACTAACCCCCCTTCACCCCACTAACCCCACTTCCTGGTCACCGGAGAGTAACATTCCTCCCCGATAGCCTCTTCCTATTTGCACTCCCCCCTCCCCACCCTCGCCACCCATACCCACTCCACCCATACCCACTCCATATTTAATTAGCAATACCCTCCTGCTCCATCCACGATACTACTCCATCCAATTTAGGGAAATACAAAGTCTTTCCTTCATATATTAGTCTAAGAGTTGCTGGGTACATCATAGAATATTAGATTTTTACAGATGCAAGCAGTTTTTTACCTCACGAAAAGCCCTACATTTATCTTGGGTATTTTTGGATAAATCTGGATAAATCTCAATCCTTCTATCATTAAAGCAGAGATCTTTTTGGGACAGCGGCCTTACTAACATTGTCTTCGAGGGGGCCCCTGGTGGTTTTTTTTTAGCTGGAATCCTATACGCCCTCTCCACGCAGAAAGAGGGCGAAAGGGACTCCATTCCAATATTGTTTAACAGCCAACTTTGTACAAACTCCTCTGCTGCGTCACCCTTAGCCCATTCCGGGACAGCCCACTACTCGAACCTGAACTTTTAGGTGATGAGTACCCTTTAGATTTCCTATTAACAGACTTTGGAGGCATTTTCCCTTTACAATATCAAAATATCAAAGTACAAAACTTATCACAAGCAGGAACAATCCAAGTAACAATTTTAGTCACAATGTTCCACCTCCCCCGCCTCTCTGAAAGAGGTTAGGGGGAGGTAGAAGGAGAAACTATTGATATCCTGGATACTAGGAGCAAAATTGCCCATTAAAAAATAAACAGGAGAGTATACTTTATTAAATCAATGCTCCAGTATCCAGATACCACAGTATCAAATACCCAGTACCAATAGTTACCAATAACTGCATTCCTCGCGTTACAGTACCTATGCAAAATTCCAAGCATATAAATTTGTGAGTACTGTTAGAGTGTTAATTGGCGAAGCAAAAGGTAAAATTTCAACAGTTAGTACTCTAGTGTCCATTTAGGAAGATATTAATAACTCTAACTACCTTTTCAGTTTCCAAAGGCATCCATCCAAGCGGGGGCGCAACAGACTCCTATAATTTTCCTGCTTTATATCAACTGCCGATATACCCCCACTAAATCAATGTAAACGCCCCTCACATTACAGTTCTAACGCAGACGGGCAGACATACAGTCATGTGAAAAAATTAGGACACCCTTTGAAAGCATGTGGTTTTTTGTAACATTTTTAATAAAAGGTTATTTCATCTCCGTTTCAACAATACAGAGAGATTAAAGTAATCCAACTAAACAAAGAAAACTGAAGAAAAGTCTTTTCAAGATCTTCTGTAAATGTCATTCTACAAAAATGCCTATTCTAACTGAGGAAAAAGATAGGACACCCTCACATGTATTCCCTCTTAAATTGGCTCAGATCTCACACAGGTATATCACACCAGGTGCACATAATTAGTAGATCGTTACTCTGCATGTTGAATGAGGCTTGCCCTATTTAAACCTCAGACATTTAGTTTGGTGTGCTCCTGACTGTTGAAGTGAGAGTGAGCACCATGGTGAGAGCAAAAGAGCTGTCAGAGGACTTCAGAAAAAAGATTGTAGCAGCCTATGAGTCTGGGAAGGGATTTAAAAAGATCTCAAAAGATTTTGAAATCAGCCATTCCACTGTCCGGAAGATAGTCTACAAGTGGAGGGCTTTCAAAACAACTGCCAACATGCCCAGGACTGGTCGCCCCAGCAAGTTCACCCCAAGAGCAGACCGCAAGATGCTAAAAGAGGTCTCCAAAAACCCTAAAGTGTCATCTCGAGAACTACAGCAGGCTCTGGCTACTGTTGATGTAGAAGTACATGCCTCTACAATCAGAAAGAGACTGTACAAGTTTAACTTGCATGGGAGGTGTGCAAGGAGGAAACCTTTGCTTTCCAAGAGAAACATCGAGGCCAGACTGACATTTGCCAGAGATAAAGTTGACAAAGACCAGGACTTCTGGAATAATGTTCTTTGGACAGATGAGTCCAAAATTGAATTATTTGGACACAACAGCAGAGGACATGTTTGGCGTAAACCAAACACAGCATTCCAAGAAAAGAACCTCATACCAACTGTGAAGCATGGAGGTGGAAGTGTCATGGTTTGGAGCTGCTTTGCTGCAGCAGGACCTGGTCAGCTCACCATCATAGAATCCACAATGAATTCTACTGTGTATCAGAAGGTGCTTGAAGAACATGTGAGACCATCAGTTAGAAAATTAAAGCTGAAGCGGAACTGGACCATGCAACATGACAATGACCCAAAACATACTAGTAAATCAACCAAAGATTGGCTGAAAAAGAAGAAATGGAGAGTCCTGGAATGGCCAAGTCAAAGTCCAGATTTGAATCCCATTGAGATGCTGTGGGGTGACTTGAAAAGGGCTGTACGTGCAAGAAACCCCTCAAACATCTCACAGCTGAAAAAGTTCTGCATTGAGGAGTGGGGTAAAATTTCCTCAGACCGATGTCGAAGACTGGTAGATGGCTACAAGAACCGTCTCACTGCAGTTATTTCAGCCAAAGGAGGTAACACTCGCTATTAGGGGCAAGGGTGTCCTATCTTTTTCCTCAGTTAGAATAGGCATTTTTGTAGAATGACATTTACAGAAGATCTTGAAAAGACTTTTCTTCAGTTTTCTTTGTTTAGTCGGATTACTTTAATCTCTCTGTATTGTTGAAACGGAGATGAAATAACCTTTTATTAAAAATGTTACAAAAAACCACATGCTTTCAACGGGTGTCCTAATTTTTTCACATGACTGTATAAACTCATAAACTGTATTTAAATAGAAGTTAGCAGAGTTAGTAGATGCCAAGAGGAGAGAGGGTTACGGAGTTAGTGCTCTAGTGTCCCAATGCTCTGATGAGGGTTACTCACGGTACTTCAAGTGCCAACAAGATTGGTCCGTGTGACCTTTCCAGCTTGTCCGTGCTTCCATCCAAAGCCCAGACCGGCTCCAGTAGGTTCCAATAGGAGCAGCTGCATCTGATGGTAGCGGTAGGTTAATTACATCAAAGATTGAAGGCTGACTTTAATAACTGTATCTCTGGCCAAGATTCTATTCAGTGAATATAAGCAGAACTCCTATACAGCTCAGAACACTCCCCACCAAAAACCAAACAGCCCCCATAGAAGCCCAGACCACACCGCTGATAGGGCAGTCCTATGTAAACATGGAGGTCCCTGCCAAGCACACTGTATCATGCAACGGCGTATGTCCAGCGCAGTTATAAAGCACTGACAGGGCTGATTCAGATATCCGAAAATGACCTCACACATCTGCATCTGCCGCCGTACAGGCCAAAATCAACTGACCCAGGTCAGCCCACAAGACTATATTTCACCACACCAGAGTCCATCCCCATCAACCAGGGCCTGTGGGTGGTAGGTTATAAATGGCGGGCGCGAACACACTTTCAGGCAGTGGGAGACAACCCACACTTTCAGGCAGTGGGAGACGAACCGTACTTAAAAACAGGTAGCTGGACACTTTTTACAGCGGATCATCCGGGACCGCTGGCACTCCAAGGTCCGTCTTCATCATCCAGGGGCAGTGAGCGGAGGGCTGAAGACAGTAGGCAATACCCGCCGGAGCCCGCCGGAGCCAAAGTATCCTTAGGGCCAAAACGCCAGAGCAGGAGCCAGGGTGAACCGCGAGTCAGGCGGCGAGGGGAGGCGGTGAGGGGAAGGGAGGAGCTACGGCACGTCTGCGTCACTACGTCATGCCATCCGTGCCTAACCCTTCTCCACACCTTCCTATTCTTCTTTGTGTGTTATTAGTTTAAGCAGACTGTGATTGTCTATTGTTGTGACTTAGATGAAGATCAGATCACATTTTATGACCAATTTGTGCAGAAATCCATATCATTCCAAAGGGTTCACATACTTTTTCTTGCAACTGTACATTTACTTGCCACTGAACGTGGCCATATAGCTCTGGGATGCCCTTCTGGGAGAAATATTTCCTTCCGGGGACCTTCCATTGCAGTGTTCCAATAGCCACACATTTTCTAAAGGCCTCCGAGTCCACCAGTTTAAATGGCAGTAGTTGGCGGGCTAGCAGTTCTGACAAGCCAGCGATCAGCCGCTGGGAAAGAGGGTTATCCGGCGTCATCATCTTTTTTTGCTCGAACATTTGGGGCAAGGTAGCCTGCCTTTTGCCAGATGAACGCAACGATGGTACAGTGGAAGGTGGAGGACAACTGGGAGGAGAGATTAGAAGGAGAAGAGGCAGGATGGTGAGCGCCGGGAGTGTGGCTTTCTGGGGTCTGACGGTGTTGCTCCCACTGGGCTCGGTGATGGGAGACCAGGGTCTTTCATAAGGCGGTCATCCCTAGGTGAGTGTTGGGCTTACCGCGACTTATGAGTTGACAGCACAGGCTGCAGATGGCAACACTATTGTCAGCAGTGGGCACGTAAAAAAAAAGCCCACACTGCGGAGCCATGTGCTGGTGTCCTGAGAGCGCTAGATGTGACCGTGCATGGTGGATGGCTTGTTCCAGATACATTAGCAGTCTGCTTTTTGCCTCCTGTGCACTGCGCATTCTGGCTGCTTCTCCTCCTTCTCCTCCCTAGCTGCTGCTCAGTCTCTTCCTCTGAAATCCCCTCCTCTTCCTCTCTTGTGGGCACCCATATGACGTCCATCGACACGTCATCATCGGATTCGTCACCTTCACGACCACTGATATTAGAGATCTCGTAGTAGGCAGCAACAGCAGGGACCACCCTCCTTGGGCTGATCTGGGTACTGTCGTCAGACTGCTGGTGGTGACCGTTGATACCTCCTTTTCCTGATCCGATGCCAATAATGGCTGCGCATCAGTAAGGTCTTGTAATGGATGGGAAAATAATTCCTCTGACTCGAGCGGAAGGAATATGGTGGTGGTGGTCGTGTCTTCGGGGGTGCACACAGCAGAGAGTGAAGAGGGTGCAGATAGAGAGGATGAGGATGGTGCAGAAGCGGAAGGCTGAGTGAGCCACTCAACCTGGTGCATCTGCCTGACCCCTGCGGAATTGCCTGCCTCTTCCTCTGCATGTCATTTTCAAAATGACCCTGTGATAAAAGTCCCTATAGAAGAGCAGTATTTGTGGAAGAAGGTATATCACACCCCTGCCTCAATCAGTTTTTTTGGGGGGCAACTGGTTAATCACACCAGTAGACATTATTTCTTCAAATAGTGTTTTTCACTCTGTGTAGATGCGGTAACGCACCAAATCCGCAAACAAATGCTGCACTACCTAAATGCACTATATAGAAAGTATATTATTGGTATATAACACCCCTTGCTTCAATCAGTTTTTTTTGGGGGCAACTGGTAAATCACACCAGTAAAAATTATTGGTTCCAATAGCGTTTGTCACTCTGTATAGCTGCAGTATCGCAGCAGAACCGCACACAACTGCTACACAATACAGCTGCACTATAATATGCTTTCTATGTTAGAAAGTATAAGTATATTACACCCCTCAGTATGTCACACCTATCGATAGCACACCTATACCAGTCCTTAAAAGGACTTTTGTGGCCCTATTAGCTAGCATTTTGCATCCCTAACAGTCTGTCCCTGCTCCACACAGCAACCTCTCCCTACACTGGCAAAAGACTGAATGTAAAATGGCACCCAGATCAGGTTTATTTATAAGGTAGGGGGTGTGTCCATGTGCTAAAATGTCTCAATTGGCTGTACTGTACCACCTGATGGATGTGTCATGGGTCAAAGTTCTTCACAATGTAAAAGAATATGGCTGTCATGCCCCGCCCTGACTATGTGCGGAGGTCGGCCAGAATAGCAGCACGAGTTTAGTGTTTTGTTTTGAAGCCATGCTAGATCTGCCTCTCATCAGGTGCACTGGGTGGGGTCATTAGTTTAAATAGCACTCCATCCCAGTTCTCTGAGCGGATTATAGGAATCACTTTGGTCTTGGAAGCTAGGAAGGAAGGTTGTCTGTTCCAGCTCAGAAAGATAAGTGTGGTTTCAAGTTTCGATGTTTGCTGTCTTGGTTGTTTTGTGTCATCTCTCCCATCCAGGTTCTGTGCGAGCAGGCGGCTCCTATTTCCCCTCTTCCCCATCTCAGGGAATTTAGGGTGTTTCAGCCCAGGCACGGGGACACATCATACCTACCACCAAGGTCTGCATGTGGGCTGAGCAGTGCAGGGAGAGAGTTCAGGGATTAGCTAGGAGGTGACCCTTCCCCTGCCTCTCGCCTAGAGCCTGGTTGGTGGTTTATCTGTGAGTCTGAGTGCACGTCCGCTGTGACATTATAATCCGCCTTAACTTTGACTGTCATTGCTCAGCGGCGTCAATTGAAGCATTAGTTGACCGCATGCAGGGGCTATCCCTAGAGGTTGTGGAGCTAAGTGGTTCGGTCACACGGTGTCAGAATGCTCTGGCATCTGGTGCAGGTCAAATTTGTGTGGAGCCTAAAGTGGCTCTTCCTGATCGATTTTCCGTTTTAGAGAGCCCTGCAAATTGTACTTTCGTCAATTTGTACATCGTCATCAGGTGATGAGAGTCAGAGGATAGGTATAATTATTTCTCTGCTTAAAGGGGACGCGCAATCCTGGGCCTTTTCTCTGCCACCTGGTTCTCGGGCCCTCCGGTCGGTGGAGGAATTTTTTAAGGCTCTGGGATTAATCTACAAGTCGAGATTACGTAATTTGTTTCAGGGGGAACATACTGCAGAGGCTTACTGTGTTGAGTTTAGGAGATGGGCTACTGAATCAGTGTTGAATGATCCCGCGTTACGTAGTCAGTTTTGTCAGGGGTTATCTGAAAGATTGAAGGATGCCCTTGCTTTTCATGAATACCCAGACTCTTTGGAGAGCGCCATGTCTTTAGCAGTACGGCTAGATAGACGTATCAAAGAGAGGTGTATGGCTCCCTCCGCGCAAGGGATCCCTTCTGTGAGTGGTTTCGTCTCTACTTCCTCCCCGGATGATGTTACAGGTAACTCTGGGGTAGCGGAGGAACTCATGCAGTTGGGTCAGGTTTCTTGCCATTCTGATAGTAGAGACTTTAGGAAATTGCACAAACTATGTTACTATTGTGGAAAGAGTGGTCATTTTATTTTTGCTTGTCCTTATGTTAAACCGCAGGTGGAAAAGAAAAAGATTTTAAAAAAACTTCCCTGACACTTGGAAGCTCCCTGTAGTTCCCGTTTTCTCCTTCCAGCTATGGTGGCGCTAGAGTCAAGAATTTATTTTGTTGAAGTATTCCTTGATTGTGGTGCTGGGGTAAAACTAATTGACTTTCTTTTCCTTCAAAATCTAGGGCTAAGTACTTGCACTTTAGAGAACGAGATTCGTGTTTTTGCAATTGATTCTTCCCCTCTTTCTCAAAGGAGCCTTACTTACATTGTTCATGGTATTCATTTAAGGCTGGGTGATTCACATGTTGAAATTATTTCTTGTTTTGTCATGAAGCTCCTATAGTTTTGGGGTTGCTATGGTTAACTAAACATAACCCAATTATAGACTGGCAAGCGAGACAAATCATTGGTTGGAGTGAGTTTTCTTCGGATAATTGTCTTGGCACATCTATCTCTGGTGTGTCCATTACGGCTTTACCTCAGTATCTCTCAGATTTTGCGGATGTCTTTTCGGAGGGTGGGGCTCAGAAATTGCCCCCTCATCGAGACTATGATTGTCCAGTTAATCTCATTTCGGGGGGTAAGTTGCCAAAGTCTCGGCTTTACAACCTCTCTCAACCTGAAAGAGAGGTCATGCGAAAGTATGTCGCCGAGAGTTTGGCAAAAGGTCATATTAGACCATCTAAGTCTCCAGTGGCAGTAGGTTTGTTCTTTGTGAAGAAAAAGGATGGATCACTGAGACCGTGTTTGGATTTCCGGGAATTGAACCGTATTACAGTCCGGGATCCATATCCCCTGCCTTTGATCTCTGATCTTTTTGATCAGATTGTTGGAGCCATGGTGTTCTCCAAGTTGGATTTGAGAGGGGCCTACAATCTGATCAGAATCAAGGAGGGGGATGAGTGGAAAACGGCCTTGAATACACACGAGGGTCATTTTGAGAACCTGGTGTAGGAGAGTCCCCGGAATAGTAATGGACGGACGATACGTGCCACCAGAGGTCCTGGCCTCGGTGGAGTAAGAACTGGATCATTGCGGTTACAGCGGCGAATGCTGCTGGCGCAGCGTGTCCGGGCCGGTTCTTACTGGGAACAGGTAAAGAGCTGGGGGGGTGCCTGTTCCCCACGGCCAGCCCAGGTTTTTGGTGGAGCTGGGCCTTTAAAGAACCCAGTCTGCTGATGATGGGGGTGGAGTGTGTCTTGCTGTGCTGGAGATTTCCACAGACAGAGTGAGTGCTGGTGAAGGAGAGTCTGGGCGCAGCACACATTGAAGGATAGCCCTGGGACCAGTGGCGTAGGGATAGCCATAGCAACCATAGCAGTGGCTATGGGGCCCTACGCCACTGGGGGCCCGTCCCGGACTGCATTCATTTTTTATTTTTTATTTTTTTACACAGCCAGGTGGGCGGGGCTTGGGCGGTCCGTGGCTGTAGTGGGCGGGGCTTGGGCGGTCCGCGGCTCGGGCCTGGCTGGGGGGAAGCCAAGGAAGGAGAGGAGTAGTCAGGTCAGGACTGGAGTAGGCGGGCCCGAGGCGCACTGCTGCACGAGCAGAAGATGAGGTAGGCCAGTGAAGGGGGGATCTGTGGAGGACACTGAAGGGGGGGGGATCTGTGGAGGACACTGAAGGGGGGATCTGTGGAGGACACTGAAGGGATCTGTGGAGGACACTGAAGGGGGGATCTGTGGAGGACACTGAAGGGGGGATCTGTGGAGGACACTGAAGGGGGGATCTGTGGAGGACACTGAAGGGGGGATCTGTGGAGGACACTGAAGGGGGGATCTGTGGAGGACACTGAAGGGGGGATCTGTGGAGGACACTGAAGGGGGGATCTGTGGAGGACACTGAAGGGGGATCTGTGGAGGACACTGAAGGGGGGGATCTGTGGAGGACACTGAAGGGGGATCTGTGGAGGACACTGAAGAGGGGATCTGTGGACGACACTAAAGGGGGGATCTGTGGACGACACTAAAGGGGGGATCTGTGGACGACACTAAAGGGGGGATCTGTGGACGACACTAAAGGGGGGATCTGTGGACGACACTAAAGGGGGGATCTGTGGACAACACTAAAGGGGGGATCTGTGGACGACACTAAAGGGGGGATCTGTGGACGACACTGAAGGGGGGAATCTGTGGACGACACTTAAGGGGGGATCTGTGGACGACACTTAAGGGGGGATCTGTGGACGACACTTGGGGGGGATGTTGGGGTGGGAGGTCCTGGAGGGGTGTTTGGGTGGGAGCTCTGGAAGGGGTGGGAGGTCCAATAGGTATGTGGGGGTGGGAGATCCGGGAGGGGGGGCCCATAATTTTTTTTGCTATGGGGCCCAGTCATTTCTAGCTACGCCCCTGCCTGGGACCTGTGGTGCTACAAGCCGAAGGGGCTCTGGCCTGAGGGAGACAAAGGCAGGCAGCTTACAAGCCTGCAGAACTGCTGTGGTCTGTCCAAAACAAGGTGACTCAAACCTGCTGTTTGTTTTTCTATGGAAGGACTTTTGTTCTATGCACTATGTGGATATGCACCTGTGTGGTCTGCACATTGCCTGTTATGCCTTTGGTGTAAATAAAGTCACAGTGTATCACAAAGACTGTCTGTGATTGCCTCAATACTGCCGCCACTACCGTAGCCTACCACGAGCACATCCCCACACTGGTTATGCCTTTTGGGTTGACGAACGCGCCAGCAGTATTTCAGCGATTCGTCAATGACATTTTTCATCATTTGGTGGGGAGGTTCGTAGTAGTTTACCTGGATGACATTTTAATTTATTCTCCTGATCTGAAGACCCATCAGGATCATGTGAGACAGGCTTTGACGATCCTTCGGGAGAATAAATTATATGCCAAATTGGAGAAATGTTTGCTTGCGGTGCAAGAGCTTCCATTCTTGGGAGACCTGCTTTCTGATTCTGGTTTTTGCATGGACCCCGAAAAGGTCCGGGCGGTTCTGGAATGGGACCGACCAGAGAATCAGAAAGCTTTGATACGGTTCTTGGGGTTTACTAATTATTATAGAAAATTTATTTCGAACTATTCTACCATAGTAAAACCTCTCACTGATATGAACAAGAAGGGCGCTGACGTCTCTGTCTGGTCAGATGAGGCATTGCATGCCTTTTCGGCTATTAAGGAGCGTTTTGCGTCTGCTCCCATTCTGGTGCAGCCGGATGTGTCTCAGCCATTCGTAGTGGAGGTTGATGCATCAGAGGTGGGGGTTGGAGCGGTGCTGTCACAGGGTTCATCCCCTGGCAAGTGGGTCCCGTGTGCCTTTTTCTCCAAGAAGCTCTCGGTCGCCGAGAGGAATTGTGACATTGGAGATAGAGAGTTGTTGGCAATCAAGTTGGCCTTTGAGCAATGGCGTCACTGGTTGGAGGGGGCGTCTCACCCCATTACGGTATATACAGACCATAAGAATTTGGCTTACCTGCAATCTGCCAAGCGTCTGAACCCTAGGCAGGCCAGATGGTCACTGTTTTTTACCAGGTTCAATTTTGTGGTTACCTTTCGCCCAGGGGTCAAGAACGTCAACGCAGATGCCTTGTCTTGCAGCTTTCCTGGGGGAGGTGATTCAGAGGATCTTGCGCCGATTTCAGAGGATGGGGTCGTGGTCTCCGCTCTGTACCCTGAATTGGAGATGGAGGTGTTGGGAGCCCAGGAGTGGGCTCCTGGTTCTTGTCCCCCAGGGAGGTTGTTTGTTCCTGAGGGCTGCGATACAAGGTGTTCAAGGAACATCACGATACTGTCCTTGCTGGACATCCTGGTGGTAAGTCCACCTGTGATCTAGTGTCCCGGAGGTTCTGATGGCCAGGGTTACGTAAGAGCATTGAGAATTACGTGACAGCTTGTGAAACCTGCGCTCGGTCAAAGGTTGCTCATACTCGACCGGCTGGTTCACTTCTTCCATTGTCTATTCCATCTCGTCCTTGGACGCACTTGTCTATGGACTTTATTACGGATCTGCCGAGTTCCTCCGGGAGAACAGTGATTTTGGTGGTAGTTGACCGTTTCAGTAAAATGGCTCACTTTATATCACTAACTAGTCTGCCTAACGCTAAGACTCTTGTGCAGATTTTTGTGGATAATATTGTGAAATTGCATGGTATTCCTTCGGATGTGATCTTTGATAGGGGCACGCAGTTTGTCTCCAGGTTTTGGAGGGCGTTCTGCTCTCGGCTTGGCATTCAACTTTCATTCTCTTCGGCTTTTCATCCGCAGTCGAATGGTCAGACGGAGCGTACTAATCAAAACCTGGAGACCTAGTTGAGGTGCTTTGTGGCTGAGAATCAGGAGGACTGGTCCTCATTCTTGTCCTTAACAGAATTTGCGTTGAATAACCGTAGGCAGGAGTCCACGGGTAAGTCGCCATTTCATGGCGCATACGGTTTCCATCCTCAGTTTGGTACCTTTTCTCGGACTGGTTCCTCTGGGATGCCAGAGGAGGAGAGATTCTCTTCTGCCTTATCCTCCATCTGGCGGAGGATTCAAGGGAATTTTGAGAAGATGGGTGAGAGGTATAAACGAATGGCTTACAAGAGACGTGTGACTGGTCCGGACCTGTATGTGGATGATCTGGTGTGGTTGTCCACTAAAAATATCAAATTCAGAGTGCCATCTTGGAAACTGGGTCCAAGATTTATTGGTCCGTATAAAATTTCTGCGGTGATCAATCCTGTAGCGTTTCGGCTGGATCTTCCGCAGACTTAGAGGATCCATGATGTGTTACACAGGCCTTTACTAAAAAAATATGTGAAACGGGTGGAACCATCGCCATTGCTTCCTCCTCCTGTTCTAGTCGAGGGAAACTTGGAGTTCGAGATCTCCAGGATTCTCGACTCTAGAATTCTTCGGAGTTCCCTTCAGTACCTGGTGCACTGGAGGGGATGTGGGTTCGGGCGCTGGATGTCAATGCCAGCCGACTGGTGAGGGCTTTTCATAGGTCCCATCCGGATAAGGTTGGTCCGGGGTGTCCGGAGGTCATCCGTAGAAGGGGGAGTACTGTCATGCCCCGCCCTGACTATGTGCGGAGGTCGGCCAGAATAGCAGCACGAGTTTAGTGTTTTGTTTTGGAGCCGTGCTGGATCCGCCTCTCATCAGGTGCACTGGGTGGGGTCATTAGTTTAAATAGCACTCCATCCCAGTGCTCTGAGCGGATTATAGGAATCACTTTGGTCTTGGAAGCTAGGAAGGAAGGTTGTCTGTTCCAGCTCAGAAAGATAAGTGTGGTTTCAAGTTTCGTTGTTTGCTGTCTTGGTTGTTTTGTGTCATCTCTCCCATCCAGGTTCTGTGCAAGCAGGCTGCTCCTATTTCCCCTCTTCACCATCTCAGGGAATTTAGGGTGTTTCAGCCCAGGCACGGGGACACATCATACCTACCACCAAGGTCTGCATGTGGGCTGAGCAGTGCAGGGAGAGAGTTCAGGGATTAGCTAGGAGGTGACCCTTCCCCTGCCTCTCGCCTAGAGCCTGGTTGGTGGTTTATCTGTGAGTCTGAGTGCACATCTGCCGTGACAATGGCAGGCACGAATATCGCCATATGTTTGCCTGTTCGGCGAACAGCGAACGAGCAAAGTTCGCCACGGAGCAACCACCGGGCGAACCACAAGGCCATCTCTAATGCTCACTCCCCTTTAGTGACAATATAAAATGCTCGCACCCTTAGTGCCAGTATATAATGCTCTTTCCCATGTGGTGCCAGTATATAACTCTCCCTCCCCTGCAGTATCAGTATATAATGCCCATGTAGTGCCAGCACATAATGCTCCCTCCGGTAGTGCCAGTATATAATGCTCCACCCTGTAGTGCCAGTATATAATGCTCCTTTCCCCTGTAGCTATGAGTAAGGACCAGATTATCTGAAAAATTTTTTTATTAACTGGAATAAAGGTTACATGGACTTCGTCTGGCTGCTGGATATTCCTTTTTCTTCCATTTCAATGGTGTCGCAATGTGACAGGCAACATGCTACGTCTATGACATGACAGTTGCAAAAAAATTGATGGATTTTTTGCGACTACTGCGTCGCAGGTGCAGCATGTTGTTCTGCGAAACCATTGAAATACATTACATGAAATGTCACACAACTTTCTTGTCACACGACACATGTCGCCATGTTGCCATAGCCTAAATAAACTTCTCAAAGGTAGCTCAGGAGTATAGGAGAGAGCCCAGGATCAGCAATGGAAGACACTGCTTTGGCATCAGTCTGAGGCATCCCCTTAACGTATAGGCCGTGTGTGTATGTTAAACATGGGACAAAAGTATGATGTGAGCACAGCCTAGGTGGAATGTAATTAAATAGTTGATTAGTCTGTGATAGTTCTGGTCTGGTACGAAGACATGTCTATGATTTCAAAATTTGTGTTTTTTTCATCTATCCACTAGTGTTGATCGAGCATCATAGTGTTCGAGTGATTAGGCCGAACACATCGTGTTATTCGGGTGTTCGACCGAGCACCCGAGTATAATGGAAGTCAATGGGAGAACCTGAGCCTTAAACCAGGTACCCCCTGCTCTGAAGAGGGGAGGGTGCCTGGTTCATAAGAAAATGTCAGAAATTGTTGGTAACACCACCGAAATGGTTCTGGAACAGCATGGGGAGGATGCATCTTTGACTCACTGGTAGCTGCTGGAAACTATGTTGTACGAATAGTACGCCACTTTTACATAATGACAATAATACACACAAAACCAAGGGAAAAAAACTTGATAGAAAACATTCTTTTTTGAATATTTACTTGTATATAACGTGCAAGTGCTGCCAAAAATTTCAAGGAAGAGGCACTCCGATACACCCTTAGTTACACATAAAGGAGGGCATCGTACACACCCATTAAAAATTATGATTGGTGGCCTGCTGGTGACCCTCAAAAACATTAGGAGCAGGGGCCTGCAGATCGGAACATCTAAAACATTATGGGTGACTCTAGTTAACCTGGGGCAGATGGCACGTCCCCGTGACGGCGACGATCCATTTGAATGTCTGGCCAATTAACTTTCGATGTAATTGTCAACTCAAAACCATTGTAAACTACGGGTAACAGGGAATAAGTGTTTGATTCCGGAGAGGGAGTCTGATAAATGGCAACCATATCCAAGATGTGAGGGCCTGCTGTTGAGCGGCCCCTCTAAAAAATTATATGTGAGGGCCTGCTGGTGAGCGGACCCTGTGAAAAATTATATGTGAAGGCCTGCTGGTGAGCGGACCCTCTAAAAAATTATATGTGAGGGCCTGCTGGTGAGTGGACACTAGAAAATTAGATGTGAGGGCCTAATGGTGAGCGGACCCTTTAAAAAATTATATGTGGTGGTGAGCGGACCCTGTAAAAAATTATATGTGAGGGCCTGCTGGTGTGCGGACCCTCTAAAAAATTATATTCGAAGGCCATATATGCGAGGGAATTATATGTGACAAATAAGTAATGCATGTTGATATGACAGAAGAGGAGGAGGAGGAGAAAAGGAAGATTGGTGGAAGGGGTAAATGGGAATACAGTATATTAACTACATTAAAAAACAACACATGTAAAGTGCCTTTATGTTCATCAGCATTCCTCTGGTAAAGTCGAGAAGTCATGGTCAGTCCAGGCCTTGTTGATTTTTATATGAGTCAACCTGTCAGCATTTTCAGTTGACAGGCGGATACGCTTATCTGTTATAATGCCACCAGCAGCACTAAATACACGCTCAGACAAAACGCTGGCGGCAGGGCAGGCCAGCACCTCCAAAGCGCAGAGCGCCAGTTTGTGCCATGTGTCCAGCTTGGACACCCAGTAGTTGTAAGGCACTGAGGGATCATTGAGGACGCTGACACGGTCTGCTATGTACTCCTTCACCATCTTGCAAAATTTTTCTCTCATTGTGGCAGTAGGCCGCACACCAGGGTGAGGGTGCTGGCAGGGTGTCATAGAACTGTCCCAAGTTTTGGAGAGTGTTGCACTGCCTCTGTTGGAACTGCTGTGTGTTCCTCTTGTCTCCCCTCCTTGGTTGGCCAAGAAAGTATGGAGCAATGTTCCAACAAGGACCAGAGTACCAACAGGCGAGACTTCGCTGTCGTAATCAGGAGGATCACTCCCAATCTCCTCATCCTCTTCCTCCTCTTCTGCCCACCCACGCAGAACAGATGGAATTAAACTTCCATGGGTACTACCCTCTGTATCTGAGGCAACCGTCTCCTGCTCCTCCTCCTCTTCAGCCTCCAATTCACGCTGAGAAGACGAACTGAGAGTGGTCTGGCTATCATCAACCTGTGTAATGTCTTCCCCCATTTCCACCTCTTCCACATGCACAGTGTCGTCCTTGATCGCGAGCAGCGAGCATTTGAGAAGACACAGAAGTGGGATGGTGACGCTCATAATAGCATTATCGCCACTCACTATCTGTGTTGATTCCTCAAAGTTGTGTAAAACTTCACAGAGGTCAGACATCCATGCCCACTCCTCGCTTGTGAATAGCGGAAGCTGACTGGAAAGGCGACAACCATGTTGCAGCTGGTATTCCACAACTGCCCTCTGCTGCTCACAAAGCCTGGCCAACATGTGGAACGTGGAGTTCCAATGCGTGCTCATGTCGCACAACAGCTGGAGAGCTGGCAATTTCAAGCGCTGCTGCAACATTGACAGACCGGCTGAAGCTTTCAGTGACTTGCGCAAATGAGCGTACACGCGGCGCACCTTCACCAGTAGCTCAGGCAAATTGGGGTATGTTTTTAGAAACCGCTGAACCACAAGGTTGAATACGTGGATGAGGCATGGGATGTGTCTAAGATTGCCCAGCTCCAAAGCCGCCACCAAGTTACAGCCATTATCAGACACAACCATGCCTGGTTCTAGGTTGAGTGGCAAGAGCCACAGCTCAGTCTCGTCCCCTGCCACAGCTCTGTGGCGGTGTGCTGTTTGTCACCTAGCCAGATCAGCTTCAGCTCGGCCTGTTGCCGCTTCCCCACTGCACTGCTACACTGCTTCCAGCTACCGACGATGACTGGTGCTGCACGCGGATAATTCAGAGGTGGAAGTGGAGGAGGAGGCGGAGGAGAACTGGGGGTTTGAGCCACTAACGTAGGTGGGGGTGGAAACCCTGATGGAATTGGGGCCCGCAAACCTTGGCGTCGGTAGCACCTGTGCCATCCCAGGGTACGAGTCACTCTCGGCCTCCACAACATTCACCCAGTGTGCCGTCAGGGAAATGTAGCGTCCCTGGCCGAAAGCACTTGTCCATGTGTCCGTGGTTAAGTGGACCTTCCCAGTAACTGCGTTGGTCAGGGCACGTGTGATGTTAAGGGACACATGTTGGTGTAAGGCTGGCACGGCACACCCTGAAAAAATAGTAGCGGCTGGGGACTGTGTAACGAGGGACGGCCACCGACATCAGGCTGCGGAAGGCCACAGTGTCCACAAACCTAAATGGCAACATTTTCAGGGCCAGTAATTTGGAAAGCTGCGCATTTAGTGCTAAGGCCTGTGGGTGAGTGGCTAGGTATTTGCACTTGCGTTCAAATGCCTGGGGTAATGACATTTGGACGCTGCGCTGGGACAGGGAAGTGGATGTGGTCACTGATGGTGCTTGCAAAGGTCCAGGTGCAGGACAGAAGGCATCCGGGCATGCGTCTTGGACAGGGGATTGGCCAGCACGTAACAGAGGGAAAGAGGAGGCAGTGGTGTTACCCGCAGACACAGATTGTGGACCCAGGCGTTCGGCCCACCTATTAGGGTGCTTTGATACCATGTGGCGGATCATGCTGGCGGTGGTGAGGTTGCTAATGTTCACGCCCCGGCTCATTTTGGTGTGGCACAGGTTGCAAACTACTATTCTTTTGTCGTCCGCACTCTCCTCAAAAAAGCGCCATACTTCCGAACACATTCTTCCTGATGAAACAGTTGCGGTCCTGTTCGGTGGTGCCCGCCTTTTACCTTTTGCCCCCCACTGCCTCTTCCAGCCTGTTGTAGTGCTGAAGAACCCCCCCCCCCCCCGTACTGCTCTCATTGCTCGGCTTGTTGCCACCTTCCTCTTCCACTTCTTCACCCTCTGATCATCCTCCTGATTTGTTGACCTAACCACAACCTCAGTGATTGGCAACTGTGTCTCATCATCATCGACCTCATTAAACACTAATTGCCATTCTCCAGTGTCATTTTCTTGTGACTCTGGATGCTCAAGAGGTTGGGAATCGGGGCACAAGATCTCAGGTCCCTCTTCAAGCGTGCTTGGCGAGAGGGCCCAATCAATTAATTGCGATGTTAAGAGGTCCTCGGAATATCCGAGTGTGGGATCACTTGTTTGGCCAGACTGTAAATGGTGGAAGGAAGGAGGTTCAGGGTGAGGATTGTGTGGACCAGACTCTTGGCTACTGAGACTGGACTTGGTGGAAGACAGGGTGGTGCTTAACCGACTGGAAGCACTATCTGATGCAATCCAACCGACCACCTGCTCGCACTGGGCTGACTTCAAAAGTGGTGTCCTGCACCGCCCTGCAAACTGGGACATGAAGCTAGGTATCTTGGATGATTGTTTTTCTTGTGCTCTGGCAGCAGGCACAGGTTCACCGCGCCCAGGGCCACGGCCTCTGCGTGCACCATCAGCATCACGGCCACTTTCCCGTCCCTTAATGCTTGCCTTCTTCATATTAAATGTTATATGTTATAAGGGACCATTTATAGTCAAAGCATGGATAAATTAAGGAAAAAATAAAAAAAAAAGTCACTAATATTTTTGCCAATATCTGTCCCTGACACACGATATTGCAGCGTAGATGTGGCAATTCACTGCAGACACCATTTATAGGCAAAGTGTGGATAAATTATGGAAAAAATATAATTGTTTTTACTAACATTTTTCCCAATATCTGGCCCTAACTGACACACAGAAGGTATTGCAGCACAGATTTCACAAGTCACTGCAGACACCCTCTATCGAAAAAGTATTGCAAAGTATGGAAAAAAAAATTGCTGGCTAAATTATATTAGTATAATAGTCCATAAAAGGACTTTTGGGTCTTTAAAACGTTTTTCTATCTATATTGCGATCACACTCCCTACACTATCTGTCCCTTCCTAAGTGCAGCTCTTCCAGACTCACAATGAGCCAAACCTATATAGCAACCGATGACGCGTTCTGGCCAGCCAATCACTGTAACGCCAGTAGCCAACATGGCTACTGGCATTACAGTGATGGCAGTACTTACCTGGATATGCTCGAGCCGAACGGGTATTTGGCCGATCATGTTCGCTCAACACTACTATCCACACATTAAAGATTACGTTATTCCCAATGCAAAGAGTTTTCATCATAGCAGTTCAGTATTGAATATCGCCTAACCAAGAGTCTTTTGTTAAAGGGGCTGTCTCACTTGAGTAAGTGGCATTTATCATGTAGAGAAAGTTAATACAAGACACTTACTAATATACTGTTATTATCCATATTGCTTTCTTTGCTGGCTGGATTCATTTTTCCAAGACGTTATACACTGCTCGTTTCCATGGTTACAGACCACCCTGCAATCCATCAGTGGTGGTCATGCTTGCACACTATAGGAAAAAGCACCGGCCTATGTGAGCTCCCACTGTCCCAGCCACCAGAGAGGCTAATGCTTTCTCCTATAGTGTGCAAGCATGACCACCACTGATGGATTGCAGGGTGGTCTGTAACTATGGAAGCGAGCAGTGTATAATGTAATGGAAAAATGAATCCAGCCAGCAAAGGAAGCAATATGGACAATCACAATACATTAGTAAGTGCCTTGTATTAACTTTCTCAGCATGGTAAATGCCACTTACTGAAGTGAGACAACCCCTTTAAGGCTAGAGCGTAGTGGCTTTGCTAATATACAAGATTATTTGTAGTTGTTGAGTTCCTGTAGATATTTGTTTGGACCCTACTATCATTGTCAATGGAAACTGTCAAATCCTACAGTTTTATTTCTTTATTTTGTAATTGCTTATGGTTTGAATCCTCAACAGATTTAGAAAATAGTAAAATCTCCATTCCATAAAATCATAAAATAAAATAATGTGTGTACTGCTCTTGTCTAGAGTTGAGCGAACACCTGGATGTTCGGGTTCGAGAAGTTCGGCCGAACATCCCGGAAATGTTCGGGTTCGGGATCCGAACCCGATCCGAACTTCGTCCCGAACCCGAACCCCATTGAAGTCAATGGGGACCCGAACTTTTCGGCACTAAAAAGGCTGTAAAACAGCCCAGGAAAGAGCTAGAGGGCTGCAAAAGGCAGCAACATGTAGGTAAATCCCCTGCAAACAAATGTGGATAGGGAAATGAATTAAAATAAAAATTAAATAAATAAAAATTAACCAAAATCAATTGGAGAGAGGTTCCATAGCAGAGAATCTGGCTTCCCGTCACCCACCACTGGAACAGTCCATTCTCAGATATTTAGGCCCCGGCACCCAGGCAGAGGAGAGAGGTCCCGTAACAGAGAATCTGTCTTCATGTCAGCAGAGAATTAGTCTGCATGTCATAGCAGAGAATGAGGCTTCACGTCAGCCACCACTGCAACAGTCCATTGGCATATATTTAGGCCCAGCACCCAGGCAGAGGAGGGAGGTCCCGTAACAGAGAATCTGTCTTCATGTCAGCAGAGAATTAGTCTGCATGTCATAGCAGAGAATGAGGCTTCACGTCAGCCACCACAGCAACAGTCCATTGGCATATATTTAGGCCCAGCACACACACAGGCAGAGGAGAGAGGTCCCGTAACAGACAATCTGGCTTCATGTCAGCAGAGAATTAGTCTGCATGTCATAGCAGAGAATGAGGCTTCACGTCAGCCACCACTGCAACAGTCCATTGGCATATATTTAGGCCCAGCACACACACAGGCAGAGGAGAGAGGTCCCGTAACAGAGAATCTGTCTTCATGTCAGCAGAGAATTAGTCTGCATGTCATAGCAGAGAATGAGGCTTCACGTCAGCCACCACTGCAACAGTCCATTGGCATATATTTAGGCCCAGCACACACACAGGCAGAGGAGAGAGGTCCCGTAACAGAGAATCTGTCTTCATGTCAGCAGAGAATCAGTCTTCATATCATAGCAGAGAATCAGGCTTCACGTCACCCACCACTGTAAGAGTCAATTTTCATAAATTTAGGCCCAGAACCCAGGCAGAGGAGAAAGGTCCCGTAACAGACAATCTGGCTTCATGTCAGCAGAGAATCAGTCTTCATATCATAGCAGAGAATCAGGCTTCACGTCACCCACCACTGTAAGAGTCAATTTTCATAAATTTAGGCCCAGAACCCAGGCAGAGGAGAAAGGTCCCGTAACAGACAATCTGGCTTCATGTCAGCAGAGAATCAGTCTTCATATCATAGCAGAGAATCAGGCTTCACGTCACCCACCACTGTAAGAGTCAATTTTCATAAATTTAGGCCCAGCACCCAGGCAGAGGAGAGAGGTCCCGTAACAGACAATCTGGCTTCATGTCAGCAGAGAATTAGTCTGCATGTCATAGCAGAGAATCAGGCTTCATGTCAGCCACCACTGCAACAGTCCATTGGCATATATTTAGGCCTAGCACACAGGCAGAGGAGAGGTTCATTCAACTTTGGGTAGCATCGCAATATAATGGTAAAATGAAAATAAAAATAGGATTGAATGAGGAAGTGCCCTGGAGTCCAATAATATATGGTTATGGGGAGGTAGTTAATGTCTAATCTGGACAAGGGACGGACAGGTCCTGTGGGATCCATGCCTGGTTCATTTTTATGAACGTCAGCTTGTCCACATTGGCTGTAGACAGGCGGCTGCGTTTGTCTGTAATGACGCCCCCTGCCGTGCTGAATACACGTTCAGACAAAACGCTGGCTGCCGGGCAGGCCAGCACCTCCAAGGCATAAAAGGCTAGCTCTGGCCACGTGGACAATTTAGAGACCCAGAAGTTGAATGGGGCCGAACCATCAGTCAGTACGTGGAGGGGTGTGCACACGTACTGTTCCACCATGTTAGTGAAATGTTGCCTCCTGCTAACACGTTGCGTATCAGGTGGTGGTGCAGTTAGCTGTGGCGTGTTGACAAAAGTTTTCCACATCTCTGCCATGCTAACCCTGCCCTCAGAGGAGCTGGCCGTGACACAGCTGCCTTGGCGACCTCTTGCTCCTCCTCTGCCTTGGCCTTGGGCTTCCACTTGTTCCCCTGTGACATTTGGGAATGCTCTCAGTAGCGCGTCTACCAACGTGCGCTTGTACTCGCGCATCTTCCTATCACGCTCCAGTGCAGGAAGTAAGGTGGGCACATTGTCTTTGTAGCGTGGATCCAGCAGGGTGGCAACCCAGTAGTCCGCACAGGTTAAAATGTGGGCAACTCTGCTGTCGTTGCGCAGGCACTGCAGCATGTAGTCGCTCATGTGTGCCAGGCTGCCCAGGGGTAAGGACAAGCTGTCCTCTGTGGGAGGCGTATCGTCATCGTCCTGCCTTTCCCCCCAGCCACGCACCAGTGATGGACCCGAGCTGCGTTGGGTGCCACCCCGCTGTGACCATGCTTCATCCTCATCCTCCTCCACCTCCTCCTCATCCTCCTCGTCCTCCAGTAGTGGGCCCTGGCTGGCCACATTTGTACCTGGCCTCTGCTGTTGCCAAAAACCTCCCTCTGAGTCACTTCGAAGAGACTGGCCTGAAAGTGCTAAAAATGACCCCTCTTCCTCCTCCTCCTCCTCCTCCTCCTGGGCCACCTCCTCTTCCATCATCGCCCTAAGTGTTTTCTCAAGGAGACATAGAAGTGGTATTGTAACGCTGATAACGGTGTCATCGCCACTGGCCATGTTGGTGGAGTACTCGAAACAGCGCAACAGGGCACACAGGTCTCGCATGGAGGCCCAGTCATTGGTGGTGAAGTGGTGCTGTTCTGTAGTGCGACTGACCCGTGCGTGCTGCAGCTGAAACTCCACTATGGCCTGCTGCTGCTCGCACAGTCTGTCCAGCATGTGCAAGGTGGAGTTCCACCTGGTGGGCACGTCGCATATGAGGCGGTGAGCGGGAAGGCCGAAGTTACGCTGTAGCGCAGACAGGCGAGCAGCAGCAGGATGTGAACGCCGGAAGCGCGAACAGACGGCCCGCACTTTATGCAGCAGCTCTGACATGTCGGGGTAGTTGTGAATGAACTTCTGCACCACCAAATTCAGCACATGCGCCAAGCAAGGGATGTGCGTCAAATTGGCTAGTCCCAGAGCTGCAACGAGATTTCGCCCATTATCACACACCACCAGGCCGGGCTTGAGGCTCACCGGCAGCAACCACTCGTCGGTCTGTTGTTCTATACCCCGCCACAACTCCTGTGCGGTGTGGGGCCTGTCCCCCAAACATATGAGTTTCAGAATGGCCTGCTGACGTTTACCCCGGGCTGTGCTGAAGTTGGTGGTGAAGGTGTGTGGCTGACTGGATGAGCAGGTGGAAGAAGAGGAGGAGGAAGCCGAGAAGGAGGAGGTGGCAACAGGAGGCAAAGAATGTTGCCCTGCGATCCTTGGCGGCGGAAGGACGTGCGCCAAACAGCTCTCCGCCTGGGGCCCAGCTGCCACTACATTTACCCAGTGTGCAGTTAGGGAGATATAGCGTCCCTGGCCGTGCTTACTGGTCCACGTATCTGTGGTTAGGTGGACCTTGCCACAGATGGCGTTGCGCAGTGCACACTTGATTTTATCGGATACTTGGTTGTGCAGGGAAGGCACGGCTCTCTTGGAGAAGTAGTGCCGGCTGGGAACAACATACTGTGGGACAGCAAGCGACATGAGCTGTTTGAAGCTGTCTGTGTCCACCAGCCTAAATGACAGCATTTCATAGGCCAGTAGTTTAGAAATGCTGGCATTCAGGGCCAGGGATCGAGGGTGGCTAGGTGGGAATTTACGCTTTCTATCAAATGTTTGTGAGATGGAGAGCTGAACGCTGGCGTGTGACATGGTTGAGACGCTTGGTGACGGAGGTGGTGGTGGTGGTGTTGGTGGTACATCCCCTGTTTGCTGGGCGGCAGGTGCCAACGTTCCTCCAGAGGCGGAGGAAGAGGCCGAGGCGGCAGCAGCAGAATAGGCCGAGGCGGCAGCAGCAGAAGAGGTAGCAGGGGGAGCCTGAGTGACTTCCTTGGTTTTAAGGTGTTTACTCCACTGCAGTTCATGCTTTGCATGCAGGTGCCTGGTCATGCAGGTTGTGCTCAGGTTCAGAACGTTAATGCCTCGCTTCAGGCTCTGATGGCACAGCGTGCAAACCACTCGGGTCTTGTCGTCAGCACATTGTTTGAAGAAGTGCCATGCCAGGGAACTCCTTGAAGCTGCCTTTGGGGTGCTCGGTCCCAGATGGCGGCGGTCAGTAGCAGGCGGAGTCTCTTGGCGGCGGGTGTTCTGCTTTTGCCCACTGCTCCCTCTTTTGCTACGCTGTTGGCTCGGTCTCACCACTGCCTCTTCCTCCGAACTGTGAAAGTCAGTGGCACGACCTTCATTCCATGTGGGGTCTAGGACCTCATCGTCCCCTGCATCGTCTTCCACCCAGTCTTGATCCCTGACCTCCTGTTCAGTCTGCACACTGCAGAAAGACGCAGCAGTTGGCACCTGTGTTTCGTCATCATCAGAGACATGCTGAGGTGGTATTCCCATGTCCTCATCATCAGGAAACATAAGTGGTTGTGCGTCAGTGCATTCTATGTCTTTCACCGCTGGGGAAGGGCTAGGTGGATGCCCTTGGGAAACCCTGCCAGCGGAGTCTTCAAACAGCATAAGAGACTGCTGCATAACTTGAGGCTGAGACAGTTTCCCTGGTATGCATGGGGGTGATGTGACAGACTGATGGGGTTGGTTTTCAGGCGCCATCTGTGCGCTTTCTGCAGAAGACTGGGTGGGAGATAATGTGAACGTGCTGGATCCACTGTCGGCCACCCAATTGACTAATGCCTGTACCTGCTCAGGCCTTACCATCCTTAGAACGGCATTGGGCCCCACCATATATCGCTGTAAATTCTGGCGGCTACTGGGACCTGAGGTAGTTGGTACACTAGGACGTGTGGATGTGGCAGAACGGCCACGTCCTCTCCCAGCACCAGAGGGTCCACTAACACCACCACGACCATGTCCACGTCCGCGTCCCTTACTAGATGTTTTTCTCATTGTTATGGTTCACCACAACAACAAATATATTATTTGGCCCAATGTATTGTATTCAAATTCAGCGGGATATAAATTTGAGGCCTAGTATTTAGGCGCTGGGTGACCGGTATGGATTTAGTGACAGAATTAGACTTGGAAATGCACAGAAGCGTGTGTGTGAAGTTATTCTGAATGACCCAATGTGCACCTTGAATATTATATACCCTTTTTGGGATAGATTTCAAATAGCTCTGATATAGCAGGAACCACTAAATTATGAAATTGCTAAATTGGGAATTGTACTTCAACCCAGAACAAAAAATGTGCTTTGACGGGCACTAAATAACTTTCCCAGCTACAACAGGACAGCGGTAACGAGAGATTTAGAGGGATTTAAATTTGAGGCCTAGTATTTAGGCGCTGGGTGACAGGTATGGGTTTAGTGACAGAATTAGACTTGGAAATACACAGTAGCGGGTGTGTGTGAAGTTATTCTGAATGACCCAATGTGCACCTTCAATATTATATACCCTTTTTGGGATAGATTTCAAATAGCTCTGATATAGCAGGAACCACTAAATTATGAAATTGCTAAATTGGGAATTGTACTTCAACCCAGAACAAAAAATGTGCTTTGACGGACACTAAATATCTTGCCCAGCAACAACAGTACAGCGGTGGGTAACGAGAGATTTAGAGGGATTTAAATTTGAGGCCTAGTATTTAGGCGCTGGGTCACCGGTATGGATTTAGTGACAGAATTAGACTTGGAAATGCACAGAAGCGTGTGTGTGAAGTTATTCTGAATGACCCTATGTGCACCTTCAATATTATATACCCTTTTAGGGATAGATTTCAAATAGCTCTGATATAGCAGAAACCACTAAATTATGAAATTGCTAAATTGGGAATTGTACTTCAACCCAGAACAAAAAATGTGCTTTGACGGACACTAAATATCTTGCCCAGCAACAACAGTACAGCGGTGGGTAACGAGAGATTTAGAGGGATTTAAATTTGAGGCCTAGTATTTAGGCGCTGGGTCACCGGTATGGATTTAGTGACAGAATTAGACTTGGAAATGCACAGAAGCGTGTGTGTGAAGTTATTCTGAATGACCCTATGTGCACCTTCAATATTATATACCCTTTTAGGGATAGATTTCAAATAGCTCTGATATAGCAGAAACCACTAAATTATGAAATTGCTAAATTGGGAATTGTACTTCAACCCAGAACAAAAAATGTGCTTTGACGGACACTAAATATCTTGCCCAGCAACAACAGTACAGCGGTGGGTAACGAGAGATTTAGAGGGATTTAAATTTGAGGCCTAGTATTTAGGCGCTGGGTCACCGGTATGGATTTAGTGACAGAATTAGACTTGGAAATGCACAGAAGCGTGTGTGTGAAGTTATTCTGAATGACCCTATGTGCACCTTCAATATTATATACCCTTTTAGGGATAGATTTCAAATAGCTCTGATATAGCAGAAACCACTAAATTATGAAATTGCTAAATTGGGAATTGTACTTCAACCCAGAACAAAAAATGTGCTTTGACGGACACTAAATATCTTGCCCAGCAACAACAGTACAGCGGTGGGTAACGAGAGATTTAGAGGGATTTAAATTTGAGGCCTAGTATTTAGGCGCTGGGTCACCGGTATGGATTTAGTGACAGAATTAGACTTGGAAATGCACAGAAGCGTGTGTGTGAAGTTATTCTGAATGACCCTATGTGCACCTTCAATATTATATACCCTTTTAGGGATAGATTTCAAATAGCTCTGATATAGCAGAAACCACTAAATTATGAAATTGCTAAATTGGGAATTGTACTTCAACCCAGAACAAAAAATGTGCTTTGACGGACACTAAATATCTTGCCCAGCAACAACAGTACAGCGGTGGGTAACGAGAGATTTAGAGGGATTTAAATTTGAGGCCTAGTATTTAGGCGCTGGGTCACCGGTATGGATTTAGTGACAGAATTAGACTTGGAAATGCACAGAAGCGTGTGTGTGAAGTTATTCTGAATGACCCTATGTGCACCTTCAATATTATATACCCTTTTAGGGATAGATTTCAAATAGCTCTGATATAGCAGAAACCACTAAATTATGAAATTGCTAAATTGGGAATTGTACTTCAACCCAGAACAAAAAATGTGCTTTGACGGACACTAAATATCTTGCCCAGCAACAACAGTACAGCGGTGGGTAACGAGAGATTTAGAGGGATTTAAATTTGAGGCCTAGTATTTAGGCGCTGGGTCACCGGTATGGATTTAGTGACAGAATTAGACTTGGAAATGCACAGAAGCGTGTGTGTGAAGTTATTCTGAATGACCCTATGTGCACCTTCAATATTATATACCCTTTTAGGGATAGATTTCAAATAGCTCTGATATAGCAGAAACCACTAAATTATGAAATTGCTAAATTGGGAATTGTACTTCAACCCAGAACAAAAAATGTGCTTTGACGGACACTAAATATCTTGCCCAGCAACAACAGTACAGCGGTGGGTAACGAGAGATTTAGAGGGATTTAAATTTGAGGCCTAGTATTTAGGCGCTGGGTCACCGGTATGGATTTAGTGACAGAATTAGACTTGGAAATGCACAGAAGCGTGTGTGTGAAGTTATTCTGAATGACCCTATGTGCACCTTCAATATTATATACCCTTTTAGGGATAGATTTCAAATAGCTCTGATATAGCAGAAACCACTAAATTATGAAATTGCTAAATTGGGAATTGTACTTCAACCCAGAACAAAAAATGTGCTTTGACGGACACTAAATATCTTGCCCAGCAACAACAGTACAGCGGTGGGTAACGAGAGATTTAGAGGGATTTAAATTTGAGGCCTAGTATTTAGGCGCTGGGTCACCGGTATGGATTTAGTGACAGAATTAGACTTGGAAATGCACAGAAGCGTGTGTGTGAAGTTATTCTGAATGACCCTATGTGCACCTTCAATATTATATACCCTTTTAGGGATAGATTTCAAATAGCTCTGATATAGCAGAAACCACTAAATTATGAAATTGCTAAATTGGGAATTGTACTTCAACCCAGAACAAAAAATGTGCTTTGACGGACACTAAATATCTTGCCCAGCAACAACAGTACAGCGGTGGGTAACGAGAGATTTAGAGGGATTTAAATTTGAGGCCTAGTATTTAGGCGCTGGGTCACCGGTATGGATTTAGTGACAGAATTAGACTTGGAAATGCACAGAAGCGTGTGTGTGAAGTTATTCTGAATGACCCTATGTGCACCTTCAATATTATATACCCTTTTAGGGATAGATTTCAAATAGCTCTGATATAGCAGAAACCACTAAATTATGAAATTGCTAAATTGGGAATTGTACTTCAACCCAGAACAAAAAATGTGCTTTGACGGACACTAAATATCTTGCCCAGCAACAACAGTACAGCGGTGGGTAACGAGAGATTTAGAGGGATTTAAATTTGAGGCCTAGTATTTAGGCGCTGGGTCACCGGTATGGATTTAGTGACAGAATTAGACTTGGAAATGCACAGAAGCGTGTGTGTGAAGTTATTCTGAATGACCCTATGTGCACCTTCAATATTATATACCCTTTTAGGGATAGATTTCAAATAGCTCTGATATAGCAGAAACCACTAAATTATGAAATTGCTAAATTGGGAATTGTACTTCAACCCAGAACAAAAAATGTGCTTTGACGGACACTAAATATCTTGCCCAGCAACAACAGTACAGCGGTGGGTAACGAGAGATTTAGAGGGATTTAAATTTGAGGCCTAGTATTTAGGCGCTGGGTCACCGGTATGGATTTAGTGACAGAATTAGACTTGGAAATGCACAGAAGCGTGTGTGTGAAGTTATTCTGAATGACCCTATGTGCACCTTCAATATTATATACCCTTTTAGGGATAGATTTCAAATAGCTCTGATATAGCAGAAACCACTAAATTATGAAATTGCTAAATTGGGAATTGTACTTCAACCCAGAACAAAAAATGTGCTTTGACGGACACTAAATATCTTGCCCAGCAACAACAGTACAGCGGTGGGTAACGAGAGATTTAGAGGGATTTAAATTTGAGGCCTAGTATTTAGGCGCTGGGTCACCGGTATGGATTTAGTGACAGAATTAGACTTGGAAATGCACAGAAGCGTGTGTGTGAAGTTATTCTGAATGACCCTATGTGCACCTTCAATATTATATACCCTTTTAGGGATAGATTTCAAATAGCTCTGATATAGCAGAAACCACTAAATTATGAAATTGCTAAATTGGGAATTGTACTTCAACCCAGAACAAAAAATGTGCTTTGACGGACACTAAATATCTTGCCCAGCAACAACAGTACAGCGGTGGGTAACGAGAGATTTAGAGGGATTTAAATTTGAGGCCTAGTATTTAGGCGCTGGGTGACAGGTATGGGTTTAGTGACAGAATTAGACTTGGAAATACACAGTAGCGGGTGTGTGTGAAGTTATTCTGAATGACCCAATGTGCACCTTCAATATTATATACCCTTTTTGGGATAGATTTCAAATAGCTCTGATATAGCAGGAACCACTAAATTATGAAATTGCTAAATTGGGAATTGTATTTCAACCCAGAACAAGAAATGTGCTTGAACGGACACTAAATAACTCGCCCAGCTACAGCACTAGGGACAGATTTAGCTGGATATAAATTTGAGGCCTAGTATTTAGGCGCTGGGTGACCGGTATGGATTTAGTGACAGAATTAGACTGGGATATGGCCAAAAAATAAACAGACTATTGCTGGTTAAATGCACTTGGTGTGACAGCTTCACCCTGATGTAGGCTTTAGCCAAAAAACAACCACACCATTGAGGGTTAAATGCACTTGGTGACAGGCGCAGCTTGCCCCTGATTTTGTATATGGCCAAAAAATGAACAGACTATTGCTGGTTAAATGCACTTGGTGTGACAGCTTCACCCTGATGTAGGCTTTAGCCAAAAAACAACCACACCATTGAGGGTTAAATGCACTTGGTGACAGGCGCAGCTTGCCCCTGATTTTGTATATGGCCAAAAAATGAACAGACTATTGCTGGTTAAATGCACTTGGTGTCACAGCTTCACCCTGATGTAGGCTTTAGCCAAAAAACAACCACACCATTGAGGGTTAAATGCACTTGGTGACAGGCGCAGCTTGCCCCTGATTTTGTATATGGCCAAAAAATGAACAGACTATTGCTGGATAAATGCACTTGGTGTGACAGCTTCACCCTGATGTAGGCTTTAGCCAAAAAACAACCACACCATTGAGGGTTAAATGCACTTGGTCGCAGCTTGTGCTGGCGCACCACAAGACACAAAATGGCCGCCGATCACCCCAGAAAAATGAGACTGACAAACGGTCTGTGCAGCCTAAAAACAGTGAGCAATTGAGGATCAGCAGCTCAATGATCCACAGCTGCAGATCGATCAGTTAATCAAGTCCTTTGGAGGAGTTAATCTGCCTAATCTCGCCCTACTGTCGCAGCCGCAACCTCTCCCTACGCTAATCAGAGCAGAGTGACGGGCGGCGCTATGTGACTCCAGCTTAAATAGAGGCTGGGTCACATGGTGCTCTGGCCAATCACAGCCATGCCAATAGTAGGCATGGCTGTGATGGCCTCTTGGGGCAAGTAGTATGACGCTTGTTGATTGGCTGCTTTGCAGCCTTTCAAAAAGCGCCAAGAAAGCGTCACAAAAGCGCGAAGAAAGCGACGAACACCGAACCCGAACCCGGACTTTTACGAAAATGTCCGGGTTCGGGTCCGTGTCACGGACACCCCAAAATTCGGTACGAACCCGAACTATACAGTTCGAGTTCGCTCATCCCTACTCTTGTCCCATGAATGCGCTAGTTATATGTCTCTGCAAAATAAACAGTGTTGCCTCTGAATATACTATCTATATGCACACTATAATGATGTGGAGGGAGTGCGACTCACCTTTATCACATACCATTGCTATAAATATACCTGTCTCATCTATGCATCCAACTTCCTCTAAAGGCGCCATTTTGTTGCAAAAACATTGTCAGACAGACTGGCGTCTCGCACAACAATTGGAGTAAATTTTGCAAAATTTATTATGAACCATATGCCTCTTAATAAGTTTGACTCATCTGCAGGTTGTACTAAAAAGAAAATGAAATCTAGTGCGGCTGAGCTTGCTGTACATTTCTGCCCACTACACAGTCTAGTGCTAGTTCTGGCCAGCCACTGATCTACCGGATTGTGGGGGGGGGGGGGGGGGGGGGGGAGGGTAATAGAAGGGGGTTCTATTTGTAGCCCACCAATCTGACATTGATGACCTAGCCCAGTGATGGCGAAGCTATGGCACGGGTGCCAGAGGCGGCACTCAGATTCCTCTCTGTGGGCAACCGCGCCTTGGAAAAAGTCTATGGCGTACCAATATGCTTTAGACTTTTTCCTGCCATTCTTCAGCACAGGACGCACTATGAACGGCACAGGCAGCACACTGAATGTAGGCTATTAAGCTATTATAGCTAAATGATAAAGTACATGGTAGATATACTATATTAGTATTCAGGTTAAATTGCTGTGTTGGCACTTTTCGATAAATAAGTGGGTATTTGGTTGCAGTTTGGGCACTCGGTCTCTAAAAGGTTCGCCATCACGGGCCTAGCCTGTGGACAGAAACAAAAACAAAGGCTTGTGTTAAGCCGAAATGTTGCCTGTTTGCTGTGGTGATCGGGAATAAACTTGCACAACAGAAGACGCTGGTTATAATTTTGTTTTTGTTTGTATTGCTTCCAGCAGGACGGGTCTAACCGCTGATGACCGTGACGCTTCCAGAAGGTGGGACATTGGTGCTAGCCTAAGGACAGGTCATTAATACTTAAAGGGGTATTACCATCACAGACAATGTGGGCATATCTCTAGAATATGCCCCCATTGTCTGATAGGTGTGGGTCCCACCTCTGGGACCTGCACCTATGCTGAGAACGGAGTGGGAAGGGCAGTGGCTGGAGGACCCCAGGTTTCCCAGGGTTCAGGCACCACCAAGTGCTCTCCTCATACAAGTTAATGGGAGCGCACCACACTTGTTTGGCCACCGCTCCCTTTCATTTTTATGGGGCCAACAGAAATAGCCGAGCGCTGGCCCCATAGAAATGAATAGAGGGTGGCTGTGCCAAGAACGAAGTGGGGAGAGCGGTGGCTGGAGGACCCCGGGTTTCCCGGGGTCTGGCCACCGCCAACTGCTCTCCCCATACAAGTAAATGGGAGCAAACCACGCTTGTGCGGCCACTGCTCCTATTCATTTTTATGGGGCAGGCGGAAATAGCCAAACGCTGGCCCCATAGAAATGAATGGAGGGCAGCTGTGCATGCGCAGTGCTCCCTCCAACACCTTTCCCCACTCTGTTCTTGGTGTAAGTGCGGGTCCCAGAAGTGGGACCCGCACCTATCAGATAATGGGGGCATATGAGGGCATAATGAAAATCAGACATCATACAGTACATGACAATCTCATTCTAACAAACCTAGAACCAGCCCTGTACCTCACATGGATCCAGAGATCTCCCCATTCATTGCTCTACTAGATTTATATCAAGCTGGCAGCTCATGCGGAGTGTCTTTTCTGCTGCAGCTCAGGGGGCGTGTCCTTTCTGTAGAAGCTAAGGGGGTGTGTTCTTGCTCACAGGGCATGTTCTGTAACAGTCACTGCTTGATAGAAGAATTAGTGAGGTATGCCGTTCAAATATTACAATTAACAACTCTAAGGCCTCATGCACATGACCGTTGTGTGTTTTGCGGTCCACAAACCGCTGATCCGCAAAACACGGATGGTGTCCGTGTGCATTCTGCAATTTGCGTAACGGCACGGACAGCCTTTAATATAACTGCCTATTCTTGTCTGCAAAGCGGAGCAACTCTGTGTGCTGTCTGCATCTTTTGTGGCCCATTGAAGTAAATGGGTCCGCATCCAAGCCGCCAAAACTGCGGCTTGGATGTGGACCAAAACAACGGCCGTGTGCATGAGGCCTAAGTAGAATGACTTAAAACTTGTATTTTTATTTAATTTTAATACTAATTTTAAGTTGTTTTTCTTAGGCCTGTAACAGTCACAGCTTCAGAAGATATGGCTGGCGGCAGTGAAAAGATGGAATTGAGCATGTTAGGCATACCTTCCAACTTTCTAAATGAAAAAAGAGGGACACATCGCGCACCGCGGCAAATTGTTTCTGCACTAGGACATGCCTCTAACTCCGCCCAAAACATAACTATGCACCTAATCCCCCTCTTAATGCCCCCACATAGTAATTATTTCCCTTTCATGCCACCGAACAGTATTTATATCCACATTGTACCCCCTCACAGAATTATGCCCAGCTGTGCCCCTAGTAATATGCCCAGATATGTGCCCCTCATGGAATTATGCCCAGCTGTTCCCACAGTAAAATGCCCTGCTATGTGCCCCCATTAATATGCCCAGATGTGCCCCCAGTAGTATGTCCAGCTGTGTCCTCAGTAATATGCCCAGCTCTGCCCCCAGAAGTATGTCCAGTTATGTGCCCTCAGTAATATGCCCAGCTGTGCCCCCAGTAATATGCCCAGCTGTACCCAAGTAATATTCCCAGCTGTTCCTCCAGTAATATGTCCAGCTATGCTCCCAGTAATATGTCCTGTTATATGCCCCCAGTAATATGCCCAGTTGTGCCACCAGTAATATGTCCAGCTGTGCCCCCAGTAATATTTCCAGCTGTGCCCCCAGTAATAGGCCCAGCTGTGCCCATAGTAATATGCCCGGCTGTGCCCCGAGTAATATGCCAAGTTGTGTCCCTAGTAATATGTCCAGCTGTGCCCCCAGTAATATGCCCAGCTGTGCCCCCAGTAATATGCCCACCTTTGCCAACAGTAATATGCCCAGCTATGCCCCCAGTAATATGCCCAGCTGTGACCCCAGTAATATGTGCAGCTGTGCCCCAATTAATATGCCCAGCTGTGCCCCCAGTAGTATGTCCAGCTGTGCCCCCAGTAATATGCCCAGATGTGCCCCCAGTAGTATATCCAGTAATGTGCCCCTCACAGAAAGTGAAAAAATAAAAACCACATCCTTACCTTGTTCCTAACAGCAGCAGCAGGAGATCGGCTGCTCTGGTCTGTGGAGGAGGCGGAGCCGAGGCTGACTGATGGCCGTCCCCACCCCCCGCACAGACAAGAGGTTTGGAGAGCCGACAGGGGGGGGGGAATGATGAAGCAGGGAGCCGGTGCCAGCTCTCTGCTTCATCATAATACAGGCAAACTGTCTCTGCTTCCTATGAAAGTAGGGACAGCTGCCTGAGAGCGGAACATAGCTCCCCTTTACTTGGACAGCGGGACAGCCACTGAAATCCGGGACTGTCCCACTGGATCTTGGATGGTTGGGAGGTGTATTAGGGAGTCCTACAGTCACCATCCAGACCACAGCCAATGAACCCAAAATCTTCCACCAGCCTTTCTGAAATCTCTCCTGGTAAAATGAAAGTAAGTATACAGTACCCCTAGTTATTCACCAGAGCCCGCCACAAGGCAGGATGGACTTGGATGCTAGGGACCTAGGATATGTCTGTGGAGCTTGATAACAGAATACTGGTCCGGGCACACTAGTAGCAGACCTTTGACAATGGAAGTAAAAGAGAAGTCAATAAGCAGGGTCAAAAAGCCTGGAGAAGCAAACACGATGAATGCAGTCCACAAGAGGTAAATCCAGATACTAGCCAGAATCAATACCAGGAGAGTAGAAGTCAGAAGAATCAGCAGCCACGATAATCCAAAAAACAAGCCAGAAGCCAAAATTCATGGAGGTCTGAAGTAAGTCACACAGCACAGAGCCTAGGGAAGAAAAACGCAATCACAGGCAATGATGATAGGAACAACTGGCTTAAATCCTTCGCCTAGTCTAGGATCAGATACAAAGGCAGAAACCTGATTCAGATCCAGGTACTGCTTTGAAAAATGTAGAATATTTTTTGAGGGACAAACCCTTGAAATCCCGAAAAGAAACCTTTAATACTAATTCTAGATTGTCTTTTCTAGTAAATATATGGGCATTAAAATAATTGCAAATATATTGCACATCTGTTATTTTATGGGTGGTCTCATAAAGGTAATTCCTTTTTAATGTGAAGCCTGTATGGATTTCTCCACCCTCTATAGTCTGATCCTGCAGTTTTGCTTCATTTAATCTGTCTCCTACATCTTGCCTACCTACTGAATGTATGTTAGGTAGAAGTGGAAGACAAAGAGAAGGTGGTGTGACTGCAGGATCATATTATTGATAATATAAAAGAATAGAATGTATTTCAGTGCTATCTTATGCTGTGTTGTTATTTAGGATACCTTGATAAATCTGCCCTCTTGTGCTTTAGTGTACAGTACATCATATTGCGGTACATTAATCATTAGTAGGAAAGCATTTTACAAACCAAAATTAGTTTGGAACAATGTATTGCCCATGGAAAATAAAATATCCATGTGCAATTTTTTATATTTATTTTTTATTTTGGCTACAAATTTCATAAAAAAAACATAAGTGGATAAACGTCTAATAAATATCTCCCATATTGCACAACTGTCTCTTTACTGTTTCCGAGCAGGGATTTCCATTTCTAAGAGAAACTGAAATACAGGTAAACAAAATATTGCCTTGTGGATCTTATTTCATGGAAAGGCTGAAAGGCAGACATAGGACCCGAGCCAAATAAGGCAAGACGTTCAAGTTCTTCCATGGGAGCTCGTTTTTCCAATTAGGTTGCTGAACTGTAGATGTAGCTGTCATTTGTTTTACTGGAAACATAAGAGAATATTATATAAAGCAAAGTGAATATGCAACATTGTTTACAGATATGCATGGTTATTCTTCACGTCATTTCAGAATATGGTAAATATTCAGAAGGACAGTTAAAACATAGTTTTATTTTAACCAATCTAAAAATAAAATACTGTATATTCATCATTAATATTTAGGTTGGCAAGTCAGCAAGGTGACTGAAACTGCACTTAAAGTGTAACTGCCATTTCACTACCAAAAATGAAATTCCTAACATATGTGATGTTGAAGGAAAGGTATTCATGAAGCTTTATTTTTCAGTTAATTTTACCTTTCTGATGTCTGTAATCAGCCCTTAGCAACCCTATTACTCTGTGCCTCTATTTCAGCATCTTCCTAAGATGGCCTCTGCTGCTGTAATGGGGAGCCAGCGACGCACTTCCACCTTCCTGCGCCGCTGACATCCCGCCTCTGTGCAGGAGCAAGGATGTGGTCGGCGTCCTCATCTCCATGGAGACTAGGGGGCGGGGAGGACCGTGGCCGACGTCCTCCTAGCTGATGAGTGAACTGAGCGCCGATCGTGAGAAATCGGTGCTCAGATGGTTTGGGCTGGACTTGGGTCGCGTCACACTGGCCACGTCATGTGACTCACTTGTCCCTGTTCTTTAAACAGGCAGCCTGCTGGTCACAGGTTGCCTGTAATTGGTCTTTCAACTTCACTAGCGTTTGCCTGCATGTGTGACTTTGTGAACTCCACCTCGGCTTGAATTTGACTCTTGATCCTCTGTTACCCCTTTATACTGCGTGAACTCCTTACTCCTGACCTCGGCTTGTATTTGACGTTGATTTTGGTGTTTCCCCTGGTACTAACTTGATCTCCTGGTTCTGACCTCGGCCATTTTTGACCTTGGTATTGTGTTCTGCTTAGTGTTTGCTTCTGTGTGTTCTGTCCTAGCTTTGTTGTTTTCTCCACTTTTGTTCCTCCCTATAAGCCCCCGCATGTACCTAAGCTAGGGACCGCCGCCCAGTTGTACACTGTCAGTTAGAACGGACTGTGCAAGTAGGTAGGGATAGTGGTGTGGGTGGAGCTTAGGGCTGCACTTATCCCTACCATTTGTGACAGAATCACAGGTCATACCAAATACCATGGACCCTATGCAAGTCCTTACTGATCAGGTACATAGTCTATCCCAAATGGTGCAGGATTTGGCAGAGAGGTTACAGCAGCAGGAATTGCGACAGCCTCCACCTCTAGTGGCCTCCTCCGCTATGACTCTTGAACCTCATGTCAAACTGCCTGATCAATTTTCGGGGGACAGGAAGCATTTTTTTACTTTTAAAGAGAGCTGTAAGCTGTATTTTCGGTTGTGGCCACACTCTTCGGGTTCTGAACAACAGAGAGTTGGCTATTTGTTGCAAGGAGACCCACAAGAATGGGCTTACTCTCTCCCCACTGATTCCCCTTGCCTAACTAATGTTGAGGTGTTTTTTCAGGCCTTAAGTGTGCTTTACGATGAACCTGATAACAGCCGTTGCTGAAAGTCAATTAAGGTCCCTTAGTCAGGGAGACAGACCCGTGGAGGAATATTGCACCAAAGTTCAGAAATGGTGCGTTTCCTCTGTGTGGAATGATCCAGCGCTTAGATGTCAGTTCCGGTTAGTTACCCCCTCCTTGACACCTTAGAACAGACTATGACTCTAGCTGTTAGGCTGGACCATCGATTTAGGGAAAGACAAAGAAAACAACTGACGTCTCCACTGGTGGTGGTCACACCTGAACCCTCACCCTCAAGACTTCAAGTTGAGAATCATCCAGAGGAGCCCATGCAGTTCAGAATGAACAGGAGAGACCTAAGACGTCGAAAGGGGGCCTGCTTTTATTGCGGAGATCTTGACGTCCAGATGCCCAGAAGGATAACGTACTTCCCAAGCTGGTTAAAGAGAAAGTGTTGTTACCAGTGGTTATTTTTTTGGGGGCTCCAGTAAGGGGTTTGGGAAGGCATTTGTTAATTCTGGATCTGCCTCTAATTTTATTAAACCATAACTTTGCTCTTTCCCATGTTGTCCCTCGCTAACCCTATTCATATTATTGTCATTGATTCCACACCTTTGGTGGGCAGGACAGTAGAATATTGTACCCCGCAAGTAACCTTGACTGTGGGGGTCTGTTATATGGAGTGTACTTCTTTTTTGGTTCTAAAAAAATTACCCGTGGAGGTAGTTCTAGGTCTACCTTGGCTCCAGGTTCATAATCCAGTTATCAACTGGTCCACGGGTGAATTAGAGAAATGGGGGGTGAAATGAAATTCTTGTTGTTTACCTGTTATTCAAGCCGGAGTCTCTGCAAAGTTAAACTCTTCTCCCTCCCCTTGCTGATGTTTTTTCCATGTCCGAGGCTGATTTCCTTCCCCCTCACAGACCTTATGACTGTGCCATCGACCTTGTTCCGGGATCTAAGTATCCTAGGGGTCGTATTTATAACTTGTCCGGTCCAGAACGGCAGTCTATGAGGGATTACTTGAAGGAAAGTTTACTAAAAGGGTTTTTCTGTCACAAAAAAGGATGGTGGATTGAGGCCATGTATTGATTATAGATTAGTGTTGAGTGCGAATATTCGGGAAAAAAAAATCGCAAATATTTAGAATATAGTGCTATATATTTGTTATATCGAATATTTGTAATTTTTTCCATCTGAATTCATGATTCCTCCCTGCTTCTTGCTTGTGGGCCAATGACCCATTGGCCCACAAACAAGAAGCAGGGAGGAATCATGTGTTCAGATGGAAAAAATGACGAATATTCTAAAAAACGAATATATACTGTAGCACTATATTCAATATAGTGCTATATATTCTTATTTTAGAATATTCATAATTTTTTTTCCATCTGAAGTGAACACTGAACACTGTGAAAATAGAAAGATCGGCACTCACAATTATATGGGTCACGCAGGATATTTAGAGTTAGATTAAAATGTATTCACATTAATAACAAAAAATAGAAAACATGGTAAAATGTAAGTATTGGCCAATACTACAAGATTGCTGAGGATATTTGACCAGGTAGGTATGGGCTGGAGCAATTACCCAAATCAATAGGACTCACATAAGAAAAACACCAATTATTATTAATAAACGTGTATATAGTCTTTTGTCCAAGGTTGTCACAATGTGTCAATTGATCAAACTGTGCATAACAGTTGCTGCTTCACTCTAAATACCCAGATGCGAGATAGCTGAATGATTTCCAAACTCTTGTATATATTCGCAGTCAAACCTTAATAGAGCGATAGTTCGATATGACCTCTTAATTGAAGCCGGCACTGATGTCTCACTCTATATTCGGGTTGAGTGTTATTGCAGATCAGTGTTATAAGGTGAGAGTTGTTGAGGTACTCATGGTTTTACAGTCATAGGTCTCAGTCCGTTGTTCACGGAGCTCAATCTGCCACCTGTTACTTGCGTGTATCACGCTTGTTTCCTGCAGTCCTGTGGCGTCTTTATCGCGAGGTTGTATCCAAGTCTCGCTACCTTGTTGCTGTGTTATCGCGAATATACCTCCGTCTCTCCGTTCTTTACAGCTGGCTGCTCTTAGCAATTTTTAGGCAATTGATTCCTATACCAAATCGATTCTTTGTCAAAAATATTCACTACCGGTAGTATTCTTGTAACTTTTTCTTGAAGAGGCACTGGAAACTATTTTTAAAAGTTGACCAAACGCGTTTCGGAGTATAATTGGGGTCTTACTCCTTCCTCAGGGTCTTACTCCTTCCACTGAGGAAGGAGTAAGACCCCAATTATACTCCGAAACGCGTGTAATGCTGTTTGGTCTGAATATTTGGTAATGCCGTTTGGTCTAAGTAATGCTCCGGCGGTTTTCCCAAATTTTGTTAACGATATTTCTAGACAATTTATTCGAAAATGTATGACTGTTTACTTGGATGATATTTTGATTTATTCACCTGACTGGAACTCTCACATTAGCCACACTAAACAGGTATTAGAGGTTCTTCAAGAGAACCAACTATTCGCTAAAATTGAAAAGTGTACCTTTGGAGTACAGGAAATTCTATTTTGGGGATATATTCTCACACCCCAATCCTTTAAGATGGATCCGGGGAAAGTGCAGGCTATTCTGGATTGGGTGAGGCTCTGCTCTCTGAAAGCATTGCAACGGTTTTCTGGTGTATGAGGGTAAGTCGGTGATATGGGTAGTTGTGGACAGATTTTGTAAAATGGTGCACTTCATCCCTCTGTCAAAACTGCCTAATGCCAAGACTCTAGCTTCTCTGTTTGTTGATCATGTTATACGGTTACATGGAATTCTAGAGAATGTGGTTTTGAATAGAGGTGTTCAATTTGTTTCTAGGTTTTGGAGGGCCTTTTGTCTAAATGTAACATCTCTTTGTCTTTTTCTTCAGACTTTCATCCGGAAACCAACGGTCAAACTGAACATTTGAACCAGTCTCTGGAGCAGTATCTGAGGTGCTATGTCTCTGATAACCAACAGCTGTGGGCAAAAAATCTGCCCCCCTGAGGTGAACTCATTTATTGGTATGTCTCCTTTTTTTTGTAATCTTGGTTTCCATCCGCGATTTAGTTTGTTTTCACCATCTTCCTCACAAATTCCGGAAGCTGATCTGGTAGCTAAAGAACTGTGCACAGTTTGGGCCCAGGTTCAGTTGAACCTGAAAAAAGCCCAAGAGATTAAAAAAACTAATGCGGATAAAAATCGATCTCGAGGAGTGGATTTTGGGTTAGGTGATAAAGTTTGGTTATCCACCAAGAATTTGTCCTTGAAGGTACCTTCCAATAAGTTTGCACCACGGTTTATTGGACCATATGAGATTATTGACAGTATTAATCCTGTGTCTTTTAAGTTACGATTGCCTGACTCTTTTCATATTCATAATGTGTTTCACAAATCTTTACTCAAAAAGTACGGTATGTGTCGCCTGTATCCCCTACACAGGAATCTCTGTCACCAGTGGAGGTTGCCGGTCAACCAGAATTTGAGATTTCTAGGATTGTTGATGTTAGAAAGGTCTGGAATTCTCTTCAAAATTTGGTCCATTGGAGGGGTTTTGGTCCTGAGGAGAGGTCTTGGGTGCCGGTTAGTAGGATGCATGCTGCGAGGTTGGTGAGAAAATTCAATCTAACTCACCCAGAAAAACCCACTCCAGTGATTGTGGGTCCGGTGGTCCCTCGTGGAAGGGGGGTACTGTAACATAGAGCCGACATCCCGCCTCTGTGCAGAAGCGAGGACATAGCTGGCATCCTCATCTCCATTGAAAACTAGGGGGAGGAGAGAACCCGGCCGCGCACGCCTCCTCAGCGCGTCCAGCGTCCCCCTAGCTGATGTGTGAACTGAGCATCGATTGTGAGTAATCGGCGCTCAGATGGTTTGGGCTGGACTGTACCTCCCTATAAGCCCCCGCACGTACTTAACCCCTTAAGGACCATGACGTACATGTACATCATATCTGGCTGTGACTTAAGGACCAGTGATGTCCGACATGCGCCGACATAGGTGAAATGCCAGCGCATTAACCCCTGTATGGCCGCGGTCAGCATTGTGGCTGCCTTCTAGGAGAGCCTAGGAGAGCCTGTGAGATCCAGCCCTCCCATGCAGGCTGTAAGTGTATTATAGTGTGTAATACACTTACAGCCAATGCATGACAATACAGAAGTATTGTCATGCACTGTAAAGGGGATCAGACCCCCAAAAGTTGAAGTCCCAGAGTGGCACAAAAAAATAAAGTGAAAGAAAAGTAAAAAAAATAAAGTTTTCCCCAAAAAATTGAAAGTTTCAAGTAAAAATAAATAAATCCTTTTGCCAAAATAAAGGGGGGAAAAAATAGGAAAAAAAATAGGGAAAAAAGAAAAGTAGGCATATTAGGTATCGACGTGTCTGTATCGACTGGCTCTATAAAAATATCACATGATCTAACCTTTAAGGTGAACACCGTCAAAAAAATAAAATAAAATAAAGTAAAAACTGTGCTAAGTAAACCATTTTGTCACCTTACATCAGTAAAAGTGCAATAACAAGCGATAAAAAAGTCATATGCACCCCAAAAAAGTGCCAATCAAATCTCCATCTCATCCTGCAAAAATGATACCCTACCTTAGACAATCGCCCAAAAACTGAAAAAACTATGGCTCTCAGACTATGGAGACATTAAAACATGATTTTTTGGGTTTAAAAAATTATATCATTGTGTAAAACTTATATAAATAAAAAATTGTTGACATATTAGGGATTGCCACATCCGTAAGAACCTGCTCTATAAAAATATCACATGATTTAACCCCTCAGGTGAACACCATAAAAAAATAAAAATAAAAACGGTGTAAAAAAAGCCATTTTTTGTCACCTTACATCACAAAAAAGGGTAAGAGCAAGCGATAAAAAAAACCATATGCACATTAAAATAGTACCAATCAAACCATCATCTCTTCCCGGAAAAAATGAGCCCCTACACAAGACAGTCACCCAAAAAATAAAATAAAAAATACACTAAAAAATATATATTTTTTCAAAAATGCTTTATTGTCATATTTGGTATTGTCGCATCTGTAACAACCTGCTCTATAAAAATACCACATGATATAACCTGTCAGATGAACTCTGTAAATAACAAAAAATAAAAACTGTGCCAAAACAGCAATTTTTTGTTACCTTGCCTTATAGAAAGTGTAATATAGAGCAACCAAAAATCATATGTACCCTAAAATAGTACCAACAAAGCTGCCACCTTATCCCGTAGGTTCCAAAATGGGGTCACTTTTTGGAGTTTCTACTCTAGGGGTGCATCAGGGGGACTTCAAATGGGACATGGTCAAAAAAACAGTCCAGCAAAATCTGCCTTCCAAAAACCATATGGTGTTCCTTTCCTTCTGCGCAATGCCGTGTGCCTGTACAGCAGTTTATGACCACATATGGGGTGTTTCTGTAAGCTACAGAATCAGGGCCATACATATTGAGTTTTCTTTTGCTGTTAACCATTGCTTTGTAACTGGAAAAAATGGATTAACATGGAAAATCTGCCAAAAAAGAGAAATTCAGAAATGTAATCTCTATTGTCCATTAATTCTTGTGGAATACCTAAAGGGTTAACAAAGTTTGTAAAATCAGTTTTGTCTACCTTAAGGGGTGTAGTTTCTAAAATGGGGTCACTTTTTTGGAGTTTCTACTCTAGGGGTACATCAGGAGGGGGGTCTTCAAATGTGACATGGCAGCTTAAAATTATCCCAGTGAAACCTGCTTTCTAAAAACCATATGGAGTTCCTTTCCTTCTGCGCAATGCCGTGTGCCCGTACATCAGTTTACGACCACATATGGGGTGTTTCTGTAAACTACAAAATCAGGGCAATAAACATTGAGTTTTGTTTGGCTGTTAACCCTTGCTTTGTTAGGCTGAGTTCACACTTCAGTTATTTGATCAGTTATTTCCATCAGTTATTGTGAGCCAAAACCAGTAGTGAAGCCTGCTCAGAGATCAGGTATAATGGAAAGATTTCCTCTTGTTCTGAGTGTTTGACCCGCACCTGGATTTGGCTAACAATAACTGATGGAAATAACTGATCAAATAATTTAAGTGTGAACGTGGCCTTAGTGGAAACAAATTGATTAAAATGGAAAATCTGCCAAAAAAGTGAAATTCTGAAATATCATCTCCATTTTCCATTAATGCTTGTGGAACAACTAAAGGGTTAACAAAGTTTGTAAATACCTTGAGGGGTGTAGTTTCTAAAATGGGGTCATTTTGGGTGGTTTCTATTGTGTAAGCCTCACAAAGTGACTTCGGACCTGAACTGGTGCTTAAAAAGATTTGCTTCTAAACTGCTAAGCCTTCTAACGTCCCCAAGAAAATAAAATGGCATTCACAAAATGATCCAAACATGTAGTAGACATATGGGGAATGTAAAGTAATAACTATTTTTGGAGGTATTACTATCTATTATAAATGTAGAGAAATTGAAATTGTGAAATTTGCAAGTTTTTCCAAATTTTTGGTAAATTTGGTATTTTTTTTACTCAGTTTTACCACTGTCATGAAGTACAATATGCAACGAGAAAATATGGCCTGGATAAGTAAAAGCATTTTAAAGTTATCACCACATAAAGGGACACATGTCAGATTTGCAAGAAAATGACCTGGTCCTCAAGGTGAAATATGGCAGGGTTCTTAAGGGGTTAAGCTCTGGACCGCCGCCCAGTTGTACACCGCCAGTTAGGACGGACTGTGCAAGTAGGTAGGGATAGTGGTGTGGGTGGAGCTTAGGGCTACACTTATCCCTACGATTTGTGACAGCTGCACTTCCTGTGGTGATCTTTGCCATGTCCTTGATGCCATCCTGTATTTACCTCACTTCCCATAACCCCTTTCTAGCAGGACCAATCAGAATGCAGATAACTTCCCCACTACCCCAGAGCAGTGTGTATCCTCTTACATGCAGCTAACCAGAGACAGACAAGACCAATCAGAATGCAGATAACCTCCCCCACTACCCAAGAGCAGTGTGTATCCTATCACATACAGCTAACCATAGACAGACAAGACCAATTAGAATGCAGATAACCTCCCCCATTACCCCAGAGCAGTGTGTATCATCTCACATACAGCTAACCAGAGACAGACAAGAATAATCAGAATGCAGATAACCTCCCCCACTACCCACATACAGCTAACCAGAGACAAGCCCTGCAATTACATGAAATCAGTAAGCATTTGTTCTAGCCTCCTAATAATCACATTAAAGGGTTATTTAGGAACCATTTTGGGGTTTATATAGTGTATTAAATAACTATTTTATTTTTAGGGGGAAAGATTAAAAAACAGCAATTTTTACATTATTTTGTGGAATTTCTTTATGGCATTCACTGTGTGGTACAAATAACGTAATTTTATTATGTGGGTCACTATATCATACCTCCCAAATGTCCCCTCTTTTGGAGGGACAGTCCCTCTTTTTGACCCAAGTCCCTCTGTCCCTCTTTGACCCTTAAATGTCCCTCTTTTTGACCTGGTGAGTTAATGCATACATGTTCATTAATGCATTTACTAAATTGCTCCTTACTAAACTATCTGTATGGTTTCTACCTGTATATTAGACCAGAACTTCATTATTTTGTACAATTTTTACCTTAAAATATCTATAATCTGATGATTTATGTGCTAATATTTAAATGGATATTGAAGTGCAAGAATCTTTTTTCCCAGGGGCTCCACATGCTGTAAAAAAATAAAGGAGCCTACACTCGCCTAACCAATCCCCAGGTACTGCAGTTGTGACAGTGAGTAATTATGCTTTGGGCAGAGTTAGAGACGTGGTCTAGTATGAAAAAAATTGCCACGATGAATGTCGGCAAATATTGTCCCTCTTTGCAATTTTCTAAAGTTGGGAGGTATGCTATATTGCTGATGATGTCCCACACATTTCCATATATTTTTCTCAACTTCTGCAGCCTGTCAGCTCTTCAGCTGCTCCTTCCTTCTCCACCACACTGACAGGGAGGTGAGTGCTGCTTTAACTGCTCATATCTCTGTATTGGCTGAAAGGTTGCTTGGCCTGGAATGTAAGCTTTCAAACAAGACCAGTTGCATGTTTCTAGCTGCTACCATTCAGGAGATATCACCATCTAAAACAGCCCTCCCCCTCCACTTTCTGCCTGAGCCCAGGCACTCAGGGCTGAGCTCCTCCTCCCAGAGCTCTTCCTGCTCTTGTTTATAATACAGAGGAGACGGCTGCACATGACAACGCTGTGAGAAGAGGCTGCAGAATAGGAAAGTAGCACACATTTGTGGGAGTAATTATCAGGTAAAACTGAAAATGATTACATTTTAAAGCACTTACTGTATTTTTCACCCTATAAGACACCCCCCCCCCCCCAAATGGATCTTATAAGACGAATACAGGGGCTGGGAAAAAATTGAGAAAGGGAGTTGAACAGCACTCCTCTAGAGTGACAGCGGTAAGCTAGATTCCAATATATTCAAGAAACCATGGCACTCTGTAATTGTGTTGCATGAACTCCTTATTTTATTTTATTTAATCCATCCGGAAAATTGTATTTAGCCACTGGCCAATGTTTCAGTCTAACCTAGACCTTGTTCACAGCCAGGTGTGTACATAAATAAAAGTCAAGAATATCAAAAAAATGTAATACATAATTGAAAAAAATATAGTAGCATAATTAAGAATGCTAGCAGATAGAAATTGTAACATTATTATATTGTCTTGGAAAATGATTATTGTATTGCAGAGTTCACAAGGGGGGTATATGATTTAACATAGAGAGATATGCTATGATATGCCGAACAGCCAGCTGTCAGGCGAAGGGGAATGGAAGGGGGCGCGGTTACCTTGACTTGAAGCAAGGAGGCCGCTGCCCCCTTGACTTCAAGCCTGACTGGAAAATAGCGCGGACAGAGGATAAAGGAACATTTTTCATACTTCTGCCTCATCTGAATGTAGTAAGAAAATCATCATTAGAAACTCACTGTCGGCTACTTGAAGGAACTGCTGGTGGTTTGGGATGGCTTTTGCCACTGACAGGTTCCCTTTAATTTTAACACAACTTTTTTTCCTATTGTCACCCTCTAAAACCTAGGTGTGGCTTATGGGCAGGTGCGTCTTATAGGGCGAAAATACGGTATACAGCAGGGTGTACTATACCATTAGGGTATAAAAAATGAAACGGCAGTTACACTTTAAAAAATTTCTGTGACATATTTCTGCCATGCGCATCACCTGTTGCTGAAATGAGAAATACCACAGACATTGGGACTGTATCATGGGCCTAACTACCAGAGTAGCAGGCATTGCAGTTGCCCAGGGGCCCAACAACTAAGTGGGCCCATATCTACTCAAACATAAGATAGAGATGAAATGCAGATAAGGCTTCATGGAAAATTTAAAGGGCATCTGTCAGCAGATTTGTACCTATGAAACTGACTGACCTGTTACATGTGCACTTGGCAGCTGAAGGCATCTGTGTTGGTCTCATGGTCATATGTGCCCGCATTGCTGAGAAAAATTATGTTTTAATATATGCACATGAGCATCTAGGAGCAAATGGGGCATTGCCATTACACCTAGAGGCTCAGTTCTCTCTGCAACTTCCACGCCCTCTGCACTTTGATTGACAGGGCCAGGTGTGATCATATTTACACTGCCTGACCCTGTCAATCAAGTAAAGTGCAGAGAGCATTGAAGCTGCAGAGAAAACTGAGAGAATCCCTATAGACTACAATGCCAAATAATTGGAGTCTATGAAATAAGCAGTCTAATGATTTCTTGTTATAGTTCCCTATAGGAACTATAAAAAAGTGTACAAAAAATTTTTTTTTAAAAGAAAAAATATAAATCACCCCCCCTTTCCCCAAAATAAAAATACATAAACATTAAACAAAAACACACATCATGGGCATTGCCACATGTGAAAACCCTCCTGCCATTAAAATATAAAAATATTTATCCCATACGGCAAAATGGAAAAACAGTCAAAATGGACGATTTGCCATTTTTTGGTCACCTCCCACAAGAAATTAAATAAAAAGTGATCAAAAAGCTGTATACATTCCAAAATGGTATCAATGAAAAGTACAGATCGACCCGTAAAAAATAAGCTCTTACATAGCTCCGTGCACATAACTACAAAAAGTTATAATATGTCAGAATATGGTGATGAAAAGATAAAGATCAGTCATCAGTATAAAACAAAATCGAAAAAGAAGAGGCAGGACAGCACGCCAGGTCTGGTTGGTAGTGGGTGCACATCTCTGGGGGAAGAGAGGGGGCGATGACTTCCCCCACAAGGTGCAGAAGATCAGGAACATGAAAAAACGGGTGACCTCCGCACACCCCGGACCAACCTTATCCGGATGGGATCTATGAAAAGTCCTCACCAGTCGGCTGGCACTGACATCCCGTGCAGGAACCCACATCCTCTCCTCAGGGCCGTATCCCCTCCAGTGTACCAGATACTGAAGGGAACCCCGAAGAACTCTAGAGTCGAGAACCCTGGAAATGAGAGCCATTTTAACTAATGACCCCACCCAGTGCACCTGATGGGAGGCGGAACCAGCACGACTCCAAAACAAACACTAAAGAGGTGCTGCTATTCTGGCCGACCTCCGCACATAGTCAGAGCTGGGCATGACACTTTACCCACAAGTGTTCATTTGGGTTGAGGTCTGGGGACTGTGTGGGCCAATCCAGCACCTCTATTTCATTATCATTGAACCATTTCTTTGTCAATCTTGACGTATGCTTTGGGTCATTGTCCTGCTGGAACACTATGTCGTCCTTTTCATACCCATAGTACTCGAGTGTATGAAGTAACTCATCTTGTAGGATACTTACATATAGCTCAGCATTGAGAATACCTTTGATCTTGATCAAGTATCCAACTCCTCTGGCGGTGAAACAACCCCATATCATCAGGTTTCCTCTCTCCACCGAACTAGACAGTTCCTTCAATTTCTGCATCCGTTAGCCCTCTTTTCCCTTGTTTCTTCCAGACCCATTTGCACCTATTGACTTTCCTCTGATTGTTCCATATCACCCATTTGTGTTCGTACTGCAAACTCGAGCCAACGCTTCTTATGATGATATCAAAGTCGAGGCTTCTTCATCTTTTTTCAGGCCACCATTCCAGACTTGTATAATGCGCATCACACAGTGTTTGCATGGACGTCTGTGATGTCACTATTACGAGCCACCTCCACTGCCATGTTTATTGCTCCAGAACTGATAGACCTTGTGATGAGCCGACTTGTTGATTCCGATATTTTGCATGGTCGTCCACCTCTTGGCTTTGAAATGGATGGACGGACTTCATTTTGTATTCTCCTAACTGTCATGGCACTCACATGATGCAATTTGGCAATTTTCTTTGCCGAGATACCGCTATCGATGAGCTTCATGATGCTGTTTGTATTTTTGGGGAAAATCTTTTTCATGGATGCTCCTGGATTCAAACCAGTGACCTTTTCCTTGGGAATCAACCTAATAATACACTGAACTATTAGGGAATATGAGGACAGGTTATAATTTGCAGTATACAAGAAGAAAAAGAATGTTCCACCACCAGGAGCAAACCAGTAACAATGCAGTTACATGACTAGAATCTGCATAATTAATAATATGCTAAATAGTTGTAAGTCCAATTTATGTATTAGATATCCAAGATGATTGTCTATAAAATTATGGTAGTCTCACGTTCGAAGCTGTAGTGGATGGTGAGATATGGAGCTTGAAAGTCAAAAGTTCAAAACATTGTTACCCTTTTGCTTGTCAGTGTATTCTCAGGATAGGTAATCAATATCAGATTGGTGGGGGTCTGTCACCCAGCTCCTCCACTGATCAACTATTTCAGGCAACCCCCAGAACCAGAAACTATATAGTAGATAGATCTGGAAGCACCAGGCTCCATCCACTGTGCAGTGGCCATGCCAGGGTACTGCAGCTCAGCTCCCATTCAAGTGAATAGTGGCTGAGTTACAGTATGCCAGTGTCAGAACCAGTCTAGTGGGCAGAGGCTTCTGTCCATTGTACTGTTTCTGGTGCTGGTAGCTGCCCAACACAGCTGATCAGTGGAGGAGCTGGGGGACACTACAAAATGCAGTGTGAAAGAAGCCCAAGTTTGTCTGTCTAGCCATGTATCTTATAGCTATCTATCTATCTCATAAATGTCTGGCTTAGAAAAACACAGTAGACACTATTCAATAAACTTAATGGGGGAGATTTATCAAACTGGTGTAAAGGAAACTGGTTTAGTTGACCTTAGCAACCAATCAAATTCTACCATTCAGTTTGCAAAGGAGCTGTGAAAAATGAAAGACAGAATATAATTGTTCAGTGCCCCCGACCTGAGGGTATCTGCAGTTGTATATAGTTATGTCTTGTTATTGTTACATATTTTTAATGTTTCGGATGGTTATTCTAGCTAGAAGAGTAATGGTTGACACGAACAAGGCTAACCACCCTGTTCCTCCTCTCTTGGTAAGAGTAGGCTGTTCCTGCTTTCTGCTAGGAGCGGGCGTTCTAATTCAAAGAGTGAAGGGAAATGAGGCACATGCCAGAGCTCCTACTCCTAGGAACCAGAACCAGTTCTCCTGTGTGCCCAACAATCCACAAAGACCATCAGAATTCAGAGCTCTGCTTCCAGAAAGCATCCGTATGAGAAGACAGCAGAGTGATCAGTGAAATTAGAACTTTATAGACACTGCTGCAAGGTGACGGACTATGGCTCAGACGCCCAGCACATAGAGCAACCACTAGGCCAGAATAACATCAAGCCTCTATTACAGTGGACAACTATATCCACAAATGACTGCTAGTGCCAATAAAGTGCTATCCAACCAGCTATCATACCCCCTGATCTGTTGCCAGAATCTGCACTTTGTACTTTATACTGCTGTATGTGACAAAAGTTATACTTGGCACTAAGTGAAGACAGACTGTTACACTTTTCCTGCTGGCCTGATTCTTCAAACTACGTTTCCACTGCTTGAATCCCCAGGGAGCGATGGCCTGAGTGAGTACACCATGACACAACACCTCATCAGGGCCTATACCATCCTCAACCTATGCACTGTCTACTCAGGGGCTTGCTGCAATTGGTTGGTATGTGCAACAAAGCCAGTTTTTCCTTTACACCAGTTTTCATAAATCTCTCCCACTATTTGCAGGTAGCTGGACTTTTCACATTCATTCAGCCTGGTCAAAAAGCAGGGCAGGGGCCCATTTGCAGGACAGAATTGGAGGGAAGTTATGCGAAAGTCAGGAATAAGAGGAGGACAGAGAAAGATCAGGCAAGGGGCTCCTCCTTATTAAACTATCATTACCTCAGCCAGACATCAGGATTTAGTAGTCTGCCATGTCACTGCAGTCTGCCTCCTCCTCCTTCTCCTGCCCTGACTGTCTGCCTGATATCTAGATTACCAGAGAGATGATAGGTAAGAGCGGGTGCTGGATCTAAACTAAGTTGCTGTGTGTCCTTCAGGCTCTGAAGGTTGTAAGAAAACTTGAGTTGTCCCCTTTTTAAGTCTGACTGCTCTGTTGCAGGGGACATGAGGATGGAAAGAAACTTGATTTGGAAGAACCAAGCAGAGGATAAAATAAATGTGGTACCACCAAGTCATAATATTTTTGCCTGTGTTTGCTCTGTTAATGTCTTTTAGCCTGTTAAATAACACCCTGCCCTGTTAGATTTTATTTCTAATGGGTACCTAAACCTTTACTGAAAACAAGAACGGTGCAGCAGCCCTTCCTGGAGCTCTCGGCACCTATGGCTTGTAAGAGCTCAGCTCTGCTTTTCCAGCATGTGGAGTACGGATCCATAGAAAGTAAGCAAGATCTGTAATCCCCATGCTGGAAAAGCAGAGTAGAGCTGAAGATGCAGAACCCTCTGAGAAGCGCTGCTGCACCTTTATCACGACCGGCGTGCCGATCACATACGTGACACAAAGGGAGGGAAAAGGAAGGCCCTGTCCAAGGGAGAGGGAAAGATTGTGACCCCTAACTCACCTAGAGGCTGGCACCTGACTGGCCTGACGTCCCTAGACGGGTTTCTCATCCGTACGCCGATCACGTTCCTAAAACCCTGGCTTTCCCTAAAATGAGCCCTACGTAGTGAATAGGGCGGTGGGAACACTAGTCCGCACCACTAACACTAAAGGGAAACACTAGGGAGAAGACAGACAATACTGACAAAACACATAATCCCAGGTGGGCGACAACAAACAACCAACAGGGATCCGGAGGGTAACGCTCTGGTACGACAACCAGGGATAACAGCAACTCAGCTCCAGTGGGTCAGTATAGAAGTCCAGGCAGGAAGCTCTATATCTGGCAACCAGAGACATGGGAGAGGGGAATATAAGGAGGTTGGGAGTGCTGGACAAGAAACAGCTGAGGAGAAGAAGCTACGGATCCCTGAGTGAGACAAAAAGGATTACAAGGCAAACCCAAAAAGCTACCATTAAGAAACAGCACTATTTTTAGACATAGAGCGCGCAGCCACCCGCTGCGACTTCCTGACCCCGGGGATAACGGAGTCAGATGTGGCTCTTGACACCCTCGTGACAACCTTCTATGCTTTCAATAAAGGTTTAGGTCCCCTTTAAATTAAAACATGGTCCACAAATTATCCCTTTTAGGTGGCAGATGTCTTCTTCTCTGTCTTCTGACCTATCAAATGATGGTCACCATTTTCAGATATACATCCAAATCGAATTCCACATTTTTAGAAAAATGGAGCCAAATTTGATTTGCTTAGAATTGATTCACTCACCTCTAGTTCGATACCTTACATATCATTGCTGCTGTACTCATCAAAATAAAAACATGTTTACGGGCAGGTATCTCTAAACATGGTCCACAAATTATCCCTTTTAGGTTGCAGATGCCTTCTTCTCTGTCTTCTGACCTATCAAATGGTGGTCACTATTTTCAGATATACATCCAAATCGAATTCCACATTTTTAGAAAAATGGAGCCAAATTTGATTTGCTTAGAATTGATTCACTCACCTCTAGTTCGATACCTTACATATCATTGCCGCTGTACTCATCAAAATTAAAACATGTTTACGGGCAGTTATCTCTATAAGGGGAAGGTCCCAGCCTATTTATTGTTTGTAGTTTACTATATCCAGGACATCGCATACTTTGGTATTATGTCAGAAGGCTGTAGAAACATCTTAGCCCTCTCAGTCATGCTGTTGTTCAGCGATTAAGAATAGAAATGTTATTTGAGTGGAAAAGAAAAAAAGGTCCAATCAGTAAGTTTCTTTTTTACATTAAAAAATCACTGTGTCAATCAAAATTCATCACAAATCTACAGCCATATATGGTCCTGAAGTAGCAGCGTTTAGTGGTGTTACGTGTCAGGGAACTCTAGAAAGCTGTTTAACACAAAGGGCTGATGTTGCTGGCAGAGAAAAATTGGCAAAGCATAGAGCATCCTGCCTACAGCTCCAATGGGCACCATTTGAATTTGATCTTCTTCTAAAGCTGAAAATGCCCGCCAAGTTCAAATATGGGTAGGCGAGCAGTATCTGGTATGTTGATCTATAGATATTTATAAGAGCTTTAGGGCTGGACAGAAAAACACAGCCTGAAGCATTTTTTTGTCTGACACTATCTGGCATCATACAGTAAGGCTAGTTTCACATTTGCAGCACGGCTCTCTGGATCCAGCATTGCTGGATAGTGCCGCCTGTCCCCCAGACCCCACTGACTATATTGGGAATAGGTAGAGATCCGGCTGCTCCACAGCAAACATGTCGGGATTCTGGATGGATTTTGTCTGGCTGATTCCTGGCATTCTCTGCTGGAACAGCCTGTCGGAGAGTTGTGCAGGTGTGCGGCGGATATACAGTTGCAAGAAAAAGTATGTGAACGCTTTGGAATGAAATGGATTTCTGCACAAATTAGTCATAAAATGTGATCTGATCTTAATCTAAGTAACAACAATAGACAATCACAGTCTGCTTAAACTAATAACACACAAAGAATTAAATATTACCATGTTGTTATTGAACACACCATGTAAACATTCACAGTGCAGGTGGAAAAAGTATGTGAACCCTTGGATTTAATAACTGGTTGAACCTCCTTTGGCAGCAATAACTTCAACCAAATGTTTCCTGTAGTTGAAGATCAGACATGCACAATGGTCAGGAGTAATTCTTGACCATTCTTCTTTACAGAACTATTTCAGTTCAGCAATATTCTTGGGATGTCTGGTGTAAATCGCTTTTTTGAGGTCATGCCACAGCATCTAAATCAGGTTGAGGTCAGGACTCTGACTGGGCCACTCCAGAAGGCGCATTTTCTTCTGTTTAAGCCATTCTGTTGTTGATTTACTTCTATGCTTTGGGTCGTTGTCCTGTTGCAACACCCATCTTCTGTTGAGCTTCAGCTGGGGGACAGATGGCCTTAAGTTCTCCTGCAAAATGTCTTGATATACTTGGGAATTTATTTTTCCTTCGATGATAGCAATCCGTCCAGGCCCTGATGCAGCAAAACAGCCCCAAACCATGATGCCCCCACCACCATACTTCACAGTTGGGATGAGGTTTTGATGTTGGTGTGCTGTACCTCTTATTCTCCACACATAGTGTTGTGTGATTCTTCCAAACAACTCAACTTTGGTTTCATCTGTCCACAGAATATTTTGCCAGTACTGCTGTGGAACATCCAGGTGCTCTTGTGCAAACTGCAAACGCCAGCAATGTTTTTTTTGGACAGCAGTGGCTTCCTCTGTGGTATGATCCCATGAAATCAATTCTTGTTTAGTGTTTTATGTATCGTAGATTCGCTAACAGGGATGTTAGTATATGCCAGAGACTTTTGTAAGTCTTTAGCTGACACTCGAGGATTCTTTTTCACCTCATTGAGCAGTCTGCGCTGTGCTCTTGTAGTCATCTTTACAGGACGGCCACTCCTAGGGAGAGTAGCAGTGGTGCTGAACTTTCTCCATTTATAGACAATTTGTCTTACCGTGGACTGATGAACAGCAAGGCTTTTGGAGATACTTTTATAATCCTTTCCAGCTTTCTGCAAGTCAACAATTCTTAATCGTAGGTCTTCTGAGAACTATTTTGTGCGAGGCATCATTCAGGCAATGCTTCTTGTGAAAAACAAACCCAGAACTGGTGTGTGTTTTTTATAGGGCAGGGCAGCTGTAACCAACACCTCCAATCTCATCTTATTGATTGGACTCCAGTTGGCTGACACCTCACTCCAATTAGCTCTTGGATATGTCATTAGTCTAGGGGTTCACATACTTTTTCCACCTGCACTGTGAATGTTTACATGGTGTGTTCAATAAAAACATGGCAACATTTAATTATTTGTGTGTTATTAGTTTAAGCAGACTGTGATTGTCTATTGTGACTTAGATGAAGATCAGATCACATTTTATGACCAATTTGTGCAGAAATCCATATCATTCCAAAGGGTTCACATACTTTTTCTTGCAACTGTATATGAAGTTGTGAACAATCCCTTAGAAAAACTATGCAATCTGTTCTAACTTCAGTTTCTTTATGAATTTCTGCACCACACAAGAGGAAAGCTAGCATAATCTCAAGACATATGTGTATGGGCACTTAGGTGCTTCAACAGAGAAGATGATTAGATTGTAGTATAGGCATCATATGTGTTTATTACTTGTAAAAGTAAATTTAGTAGCTATCTAGCTATCTATCCCATATCTATCTCTCATCTATCTACCTATCTGTCAATAACAGACTTCCAGCTACAGTACCGTATATATCTCACATCCATTAATCAACCTATTTATTAGATATGTGTAGGTTCTATTATGGTATGTCCCTTATAACAATGCTAATTTATGTTGTTACATATGAAAATAATGGTATTTTTTATATTAAAAAGGGGTTACATAGTTACATAGTAAATAAAGACATAAGTTCATCAAGTTCAACAAGTTCAACCAAGGGATAGGCGAATCCTAGAAGGAAGTGAGACTCAGATTTCTACACATTTTCCTAAGCATTAATGTCATTTACTTTATTTCTCTTCTGAAGACTAAATAAATTTAATTATCTTACTCTTTCTCATAACTAAGACCATCCATGCCCCTTATCAGTTTAGTTGCTCTCCTCTGTACTTTTTCCAGCTGCAGAGCGTCCTTTCTATGTACTAGTACCCAGAACTTAACTGCATATTCCAGATGAGGTCGCATCAGTGCTTTGTAAAGTGGTAATATTACATCCCTGTCCCGTGAGTCCATGCCATGTTTAATGCACAACAATATCCTGGTGGCCTTAGAAGCAGCTGATTGACATTGTATGCTGTTATCTATCATCTACAAGGACACCCAAATCCTTCTCTTCCAGTGCTACATCTCCTAGGGCAGGGCTGGCCAACCTGTGGCTCTCCAGCTGTTGTAAAACTACAACTCCCACCATGCTTTGCTGTAGGCTGATACCTGTAGGCAGTCTGGGCATTCTGGGAGTTGTAGTTTTGCAACAGCTGGAGAGTCACAGGTTGGCCATCCCTGCCCTAGGGCATAAGATGCATAACTTGACATTTATCCACATTGAACCTCATTTGCCAAGTTGATGCCCAATCACTCAGAGTGTTCAAGTCAGCTTGTAGTTTATGGACATCTTCAATAGACCGTACAGTTCTACATAGCTTAGTGTCATCTGCAAAAATAGAAATGGTGCTATTAATCCCATCCTCAATATCATTAATAAATAAATTAAATAATAGAGGACCCAGCACTGAACCTTAGGGTACACCACTTATAACCCGGGACCATTCTGAACAGGAATCATTGAACACAACTTGGTCCTTCAACCAATTCTCAATCCAATTGCAAACCATATTACCTGTGGTGGACCTAGATCCTTTTTTGAATATGGGCACTACATTTGCCTTGCGCCAATCACTTGACACTGTACCAATACTTAGAGAATCTTTAAAAATTATAAACAGGGGCACATTAATAATTGAACTTAGAGCTCTTAAGGAACTCTTGGGTGTAATCCATGTGGACCCGGAGAGTTGTTCACATTTGCCTTATTTAACTAAGGGTCCATTCACACCTCCGTAAAATGGGTCCGGATTCGTTCCGCAATTTTGCGGAACAGGTGCACACCCATTCATTTTAAATGGGGCCAGGAAAGATGCGGACAGCACACAGTGTGCTGTCCGCATCCGCACTTCCATCCCGTGGCCCTGCAAAAAAAATAGAACATGTCCTATTCCTGTCCGCAGAGGCGGACTCCCTAGTGGGAGCTTCTGTAAACTGGCCCATAAAGTTGTCCTGCAGCAAGTTGAGGAATTTTCTCCCCTTTGCGGATGAGGTGGAACCATGACCCCAGTCAATGTCTGGGAAGTTAAAATCTTCCATAGTCCCATTATGACCACTGTACCAGCCTGTGCAGCCCGCTCTACTTGGTTATACAGTTGTGTTTCTATCTCCTCTGTGATGTTAGGGGGTCTATAGATTACACCAAGTATTATTTTTTCCGTTTTTATATCCCTTTGAACTTCCACTAATAAGGTTTCAACATCCTCACCATCCACTACCACAATTGCCTCTTTCATACTTGTCTTCAGATCACTCCTCACATACAGGCACACACCACCGCCTTTTCTATTGACCCTGTCTTTCCTAAATAGTGTAAAACCCTCAATATTAACAACCCAGTCATGTGAAGAGTCCAACCATGTCTCAGCCACGGCAACTAAAAGATAAGATATGTTGTGGTATTTGGGGAACATGTGAAGAAGGAACTATTGAAACATCATAACATAACATTGTGTAATCCATTATTCGTCTCGCCCCTCTTAGTCAAAGACTAAAAATAGCACTTTGGTAAGTAATTAACGTACATTGGGTGAGGTCTAATAATAAGAGTAACATGGAATGGAAAGAAAAACAATGTTTCAGGTTATGCTAAATCCGCATCCACTAGTAACAATGCAAATTCTTTATAAAGGTTCCCAGATTCATCCATTTCCTTCTTCTATTAGAGATGTGCTAACACATATTATTATAGATGCAGGAACCCCCCATCACTCATCCGGTTATGTGTGTGTATTGTAGGCACGGTAGATGCTTGTCACTGGAAAATAGACAAGCTTCTTAAATATTAGTCTTCTCTGTACTAGCATATAAGGCTATGTTCACATATGCGGCATAAACTCTGGAACAGAGTACATCAGTTAACTGTATCCGGCATAGCCAGAGACAGATACTCAACTCCAGATGCTCAATTACTATAATTGGATCCGATGGTGATCTGGCTGCCTTACTGCAATAATGCGGGCTTTCAGCTGGACAAAAATTACTGCATACAAGACTTTTTGTCCAGCCGAATTCTGACATTTATGGCAGAAAGTGGCTGGATCTCCGTCAGATCCCATTATAGTCAATGGGTACCCGGCAGTGTTCTGCTGTGTCCAGCTATGCCGGAGACAGCAAACTCTGGTACCCTGTTCCCCTGCCAATACAGAGTACTAAAGTTTATGCCATGTATGTGAATGTAGTCGTACACTGTCTTCAGTATGCAAACGATGGGTTACTGCAGCGGAAATACTGATGGTTCATGGCAAAAAGGGGTAATATTCTATATACAAGCTTTAGGCTGCTTAAACCTTAGCTAACTGCTGACTCAAATGGATATTCCCATCATAAATATCTATAGGATGTGTGCCCCGCTCTGATATATTTTATATAATATTGTCTAACAATGAAGATTTTTGGGTATTTGATGCGTGGTGTACCATTTGGTAATTTGTTGTTGTAAAAGTGGTGAGAATAGTGCAAAAAAAATAAAAAATTTGGTTTGCAATAATTCTCGAGCAGTATACAGTATATACATCAGTCCATTCTATAGCAGTATACAGTATATACACCAGTCCATTCTCTAGCAGTATACAATATATACATCAGTCCATTCTATAGCAGTATACAGTATATACACCAGTCCATTCTCTAGCCGTATACAGTATATTCACCAGTCCATTCTCTAGCAGTACATCTGTATATACACCAGTCCATTCTCTAGCAGTATACAGTACATACACCAGTCCATTCTTTAGCAGTATACAGTATATACACCAGTCCATTCTCTAGCAGTATACAGTATATACACCAGTCCATTCTCTAGCAGTATACAGTATATACACCAGTCCATTCTCTAGCAGTACACCTGTATATACACCAGTCCATTCTCTAGCAGTACACCTGTATATACACCAGTCCATTCTCTAGATGTACACCTGTATATACACCAGTCCATTCTCTAGCAGTATACAGTATATACACCAATCCATTCTCTAGCAGTATACAGTATATACACCAGTCCATTCTCTAGCAGTATACAGTATATACACCAGTCCATTCTATAGCAGTATACAGTATATACACCAGTCCATTCTCTAGCAGTATACAGTATATACACCAGTCCATTCTCTAGCAGTACACCTGTATATACACCAGTCCATTCTCTAGCAGTATACAGTATATACACCAGTCCATTCTCTAGCAGTATACAGTATATACACCAGTCCATTCTCTAGCAGTACACCTGTATATACACCAGTCCATTCTCTAGCGGTACACCTGTATATACACCAGTCCATTCTCTAGCGGTACACCTGTATATACACCAGTCCATTCTCTAGATGTACACCTGTATATACACCAGTCCATTCTCTAGCAGTATACAGTATATACACCAATCCATTCTCTAGCAGTATACAGTATATACACCAGTCCATTCTCTAGCAGTATACAGTATATACACCAGTCCATTCTATAGCAGTATACAGTATATACACCAGTCCATTCTCTAGCAGTATACAGTATATACACCAGTCCATTCTCTAGCAGTACACCTGTATATACACCAGTCCATTCTCTAGCAGTATACAGTATATACACCAGTCCATTCTCTAGCAGTACACCTGTATATACACCAGTCCATTCTCTAGCAGTATACAGTATATACACCAGTCCATTCTCTAGCAGTATACAGTATATACACCAGTCCATTCTCTAGCAGTATACAGTATATACACCAGTCCATTCTCTAGCAGTACACCTGTATATACACCAGTCCATTCTCTAGCAGTACACCTATATATATACACCAGTCCATTCTCTAGCAGTACACTGTACATATACCAGTCCATTCTCTAGCAGTATACAGTATATACACCAGTTCATTATCTAGCAGTACACCTGTATATACTCCAGTCCATTCTCTAGCAGTATACAGTATATACACTGGTCCATTTTCTAGCAGTACACCTATATATACACTAGTCCATTCTCTAGCAGTATACAGTATATACACCAGTCCATTCTCTAGCAGTACACCTGTATATTCACCAGTCTATTCTCTAGCAGTATACAGTATATACACCAGTTCGTTCTCTAGAAGTACACCTGTATATACACCAGTCCATTCACTAGCAGTATACAGTATATTCACTAGTTTATTCTCTAGCAGTTGTGACACAGTGAAGGGTATGGTCTGGGAGGACAGGTATTTTCCTCCCAGGGTGTGCTGTTGCTGGGCTGATTTGCAGCCAGGTGGGGTCAAACACCAGACTGGATTTTAAGTGCCGGTCAGGGTTTTGACAATACCTAGCTGTCCTTAAAAGACAGCTGGGCTCAGCAGCAAGGTGTCTCTGTTTTGGGATCTGAGGCATGGTGCCGTGCTAGAGGGCTGAGAGCCACATGCGTGTATCCACGGCGCATGCGCAAGCTTATGGCTCAGCGAACGCATTCCGTGGATACACATGTGTGCGCCTGGAATCGGCCTCACAGGACGCACTTCACATGCGCCAGCCGGCAATCAGGAATTAATAAATTAGCAGTGGAGCGGTGCTGGGCTCCAGGAGAAGCGGCGCGTCTGGGCACCAGCGGCCGGAGGGACAGCCCCTTGGGCTCCTTACTCAGGTAATCACCATATTAATAAAAGTGATTTTCTAAACAAAGGACAACACTTAGGGTAGAAGTATAGTAGTAATACTAGTATATTTTAATACAAAACGAGCAGACTGATGTGATGATGTTAAAAGCTCTGTCACTACAATCCAGGTGACAGAATCACTGTAAATAAATTGTTTTCCGATATGTCTCTATGTTCCTCATGTAAGCTGGTGACATCTAGTGGTGGATGAAAGTATTTACTAGTTGCACAGTTTGAAATTCTGTGGGGAACATCTGTCAACATACAAAATAAAACTTCTAGCGCCAGTCTAACGCCTTTTGTGTCAGTCATTATATTTGTGTAGATGTCTGTGAAGGATCCGTGTATTCCACGGACACTGCTAGGCTATGAATTAGTTTCCAGAGCATCTCCTGCAGTGATCTATGAAAACCATGGAAAAAAACACAGATAGCATCCACGTTGTGTATGTGGTTATCAGGGACCCATATGATGTGCATGAGGGATCCATAATCGCAGACCAAATAGGCCATGCTTCCCTGGTGTCACCACCAAACCATTGTCTGTGGAAAACCACTGATATGTAAATAGACACATTAAAGTCAGTGGATACATGAGTAGTCTGTGGAAAACATAGACAGCACAAGTCAGTGAACCAATGACGTGTAAAAGAGACCTAACAGATACCTTGACACGCATACTATTATTAAATGAGGCAGCAATTTGCCAGAATTGGGAAATCATAGTCACGCCTTGACAGCTGCTGCACGAGCTATTTTAATGCCTATGGTGGCTCATGAATCATTTTTGTTACCTAAGCCTGAAAAAACCTTCAGTTTCTTTTGGCCTCCAGGAAGATAGAACAAGTAAGATTCTCAAGAAATGATAGGATTTTCCCAGCAGTCATACAAACTAAAGAGTTCTGCCCCTTCCATGTTTGGGGTAATCCCTGTTTTACATTATAATGACTAGTAGAAAGTATATAAGAGTTCTGTGATCCACTTCTCTACACTCTGAAAAGATAAACCAAAGCAACAAGCAGGTAAGGTGAAGTCTGCCCAACAGCATTCACTTGTCTTCATTTTTTTGCTTTAATCCTTCTTACATTTCTCATATATTATTACTTCTACTTTGAATCTTTTATATTATTATTTCTACTTTGGCTTTTATGAGCTTTCTATGTCAAACATCAGTCAATTCAACCAGTGCAAACTGCTGGTGAAAGAGAAAAAACACTAATGTTCATACTTACAAATAATAATTGATAAAAGATTATACTGAAGCCATACATTTTTTAAAGTAGAAAGGCGATGAATGCTGGAATCATATATATATATATATATATATATATATATATATATATATATATTTATTTATTTTGTATTATATATTTATCTATAATTTATTTATTTATTTTTTTAACCACTTCCAGACCAACAGTTTTACCCCCACCCCATTCCTTACCAGACACATTTTAAAGTTTTAGCCTTAATTTTGCAAATTGCTTTTCTATAGCTCCACCAAGCTGCATGTATTTGGTCTTGTTTTATCAGAACATACATGTCTCCCATATTGTTTAATAAAGTAAGTGATATATATGACCTTTGGAAAAAATAAAAGTAAAAGAGGGAAAAATTAAAAGAGATAAACGGCACGATTTTGTAATGTTTGTCCTTTATGTCTTTGGCAGAGAAGACTACTAGTTTATCCCTTATAGTCAGAGACAGAGAGGTCCCTTGAGTTACAACTTTTCTTAATTTTTTTACTTTATTCTTTCTTACGTTTCTCATATTTTACTTTGAGTCTGACAATTTTCTGTTCCATCTATGGCCTCTATTGTTTCTTAAGCTGATATACCGTATCAGTGACTTTTACCCCAACTATTTTTGACTTTTGGGCTTTTCTGACAAGCTGTATGTCATATATCAGCCAGTTCAACCAGTTTAAATCCCTAGTGAAACAGAAGGATCACTAATTAGTTTCCACTCACAAATCATTTTGAAAATGTTAAACTGAAGCTCTACATTTTTTTTTAAGTGAAAAGGTCATGAATGCTGGAATTAGATATGTGAATATATCTATATCTAATCTATCTTCTATCTATCTATCTCTCTTATCTATCTATGTTCTATCTATCTATCTATCTATACAGAATGACAAGTAATCTATAAGCAAAGTATGAATTTTTAAGAAGCCTTTACTGATGTGAACATGAAAGAAATGCAAAAAAATGAAATGTTAAATAAATTATATTTGTCATAAAATATCGGAAAAACAGAACAAGAGAAAGATACAAGTATCTTCAGCACATGTTGCAACAAGGAAGGCTAGAATGGCTGAATTGCATTTGTCTTTTTCATACAAGACCATCTCTGTATATGGGCAATATCATGGCGTTTGGCCTTTGGAAGGGAGAATTTTATGCTTTGCCAGTTTCCCTTTAGGCTTTATATAGAATGCCTGGGAAATATTGAGCATTTCATAATTTTCCCGAATACTTTAGGCATTCTGTACACTGCCTGATTTCATTTATTGCCTGTAAGTAATATATATATATTACATAGATAAGACTACTGGTTTATCTGTTAAAGCTGCACATACAGAATTATATATATATATGCACACACAGAGGTCTCTCTAGTTACAATATTAATTGGTTCTGGGTCGCCCATTGTAAGTTAAAAAAAACTGTATCTTGAGTCTATAACTATATGAAAAACTAGTAATTGGTTCCAAAGGTTCCAAAAGGCTGAGGATAAAAAAAAAAAGCAGGTAACTGAGACAGATAAAGCAAGTCCCTACACATAACAGGAATAGATGCTGGAAGCTGTAAATCACTTGCTATGTAGAGGACAGGAGCTTCTTTAGGGTCCTGTATACTACACCAAGTGTACCAGTAAAATAACATGGAGTCATCCTCCTATCGGAGACGTTTGTCCTGGCACAGGTACAGAGCCGGACAGGACATGTAGTACCTCACTGTACTGTAAACTGCAGATCCAGTCTGGGCATTGTATGTGGAGCTGATTTCTTTTCAAGCTATCAGACTAAACAAACCTTCAAACTAAGGGAAAAAAAATGTTTCTAATGTGGTAATTCAATTCAATGAAAAAAATGATCTGCATGGAATCATCTCAAAGGCTTAAAGGGTCCTTCAGAAAACCCCAGCAGCATGGCTTCAATAGCACATACAGGTGAAACTATTTCAGAAGCATCCTGTACAGTGCGGTATCGCCCCAGTGTCATACCACAGTGTAGTGACATGATACTGGCCACGGTCATGTAACATGACATCACCCTATAATTATCATGTCACTACACAAGTTTACACAGGACCGGCACCAGGAGGACACAGGGTGCGGAATGCAGTGGTGGTAGGGGGGCATCTTCTACATAAAAGGTGCATTTGAATTTTTTTTTTTAAACTTGCTGTTGTGGCCATGATCAGATAACTCATCCATTGCTATACCTAAGCTGATCACTGACTCACTTTACTGCACTCACAGTATATGTTGTGACTCATGACACATTCAGCTCTGCTACAACTGAATCATGTTTTATTACTCTCTCATATTTTTACGGTTGTTCTTTTTATTCCTTGAGCAAGAAGCAGAGCATAGCAGAGCTGTGATAACATTCCTTCTTCCGCTTGATTGGAATGATAATGAAGAAGGAACAAGACAGGGATGTGAATATTTCCATATTGCTCCTCTGTGGACTGGAATAAGCCAATCCATCACTTTTAAACTGACAGAGCTTAAAGGGTTATACCCATCTCATACACCTATTTTAGAAGACTAGAAGTCCTGAGTACTGTTTTTTTATTGTAGAAAGCCCTGCACCTGTGTATCACATGATAGGACAGATATTAAGAAGGTTCTTATGGCATAACAGCAAGCAGAGATCTTAAAGACTGCAGAAACGGATTGCATAGCTTGCATAAATTGCATACATTTTCAGATCCGAGGAATTCTTTTATACTCAAAACACTAGTAGCATTAAAAATAACACTTTGGTCCTAGCGTTTCATATTTTCCATAGACATAAGTTACAATGCTGTACTATCCTGTAAGTTCAGATATTTGTGAGTAAATTTGTGAGTAAATTTGATGAGTTCCAAGGAAAAGAATATAGAAACGTATTATGTCCTGTAGATGTACGATGACATACACAGATGTAGCAGAGCTGGTTTTAGTTATTTCCGTAGAACCGTACAGGAAAAGGAACTCGTTTGTAAATAAACAATTTAGCCCTGCTACCTATGTACATTTATTGAATTCGTCATGTGTGAACATACCCCAAAAGAATATTGCAAGTTCCAGCTTACTAATAATATACTAAATGTAACCGATGCATGCGGACCTATCTTCATTCCATGGTTTATATAGGACGCATAGCCCATAGGTATCCTGGGACTTACAGTTCTTCCATGTCTCCCCCAGCCCTAATCAAAGTTGTAGTTTTTGTCCCATTGCCAGCATTCCCCCATACGATTTTATGGTTTCAGAATTAACCCTTAGATGACTCATTTTCAGAGTCAACACTTTAAGACAAAAAAAAAAAGCTACACGTAGGAAACCCCTGAAGTGATAATGAGCTTTTTAGTATAATATACTTTTTACAGCAGCCCGGTTAATCTTGAAGGTCATGTATTTAAAGTGCAGAGGATGTCGCTCTCTATGACTGTGAGAAGAAAAAAAATAAAGTTTCCTGGACTAATAGCTGCAACTTTTTTTTTCTTTTTTTTCTCTCAAACTTGATCCCATTTGTTTATGCAGAAGACCAGCCCCTGGAGAGACTTCTTTTTTTGCACCTCGTGTAACATCTGACTGATCAGTGATACTTGAACAATGTTGTGCCCATGGAAGCAGTTCACAAACCGAGGGCTCATTAGGAAAAAAAACACATATGATGTAACCGATCTGAACAACAATGAACCCAAAAATGAGAAGCATCTCAGGTAAGAAGAATATCGCTGTCATGTCCATTCATTGTATCATGCCCTAAGAATTCTACTGATCAGACGGCAATCACCGTCGTCACTCTCCAGTGATATCTTACAATGATTACTCACATTTCCTCACTTGCCTTCATTCTCTGACTAGTCATTCAATAATAACCTTTCTACAGTTAATGTTTTTCTGTGTAATAACCTATGCAGGTTGAAGATATTATTTCCTATTGTTATAGGATATGTATTCTGGTATAACCTGGGCATATTATATGTTATTGTCCATATTTTATACATTCTAGGCAATAGATATGCGATTAAAACCCAGATTCATGCAGTTATGTCAGAAAAGGGCGATCAATGGAGTTAGGCTAGGTCTACACGACGACATTTGTCGCCCCAATGTTGCGCAACAATTTTTATAATGGCAGTCTATGGTGTCGCACTGCAACATGCTGCGACTGCGACGCAACAGCCGCAGAAAATCCATTTGAGATGGATTTTTCTGCGACTGTCGCGACGCAGTCGCAGCATGTCACATGTTGCAGTGCGACACCGTAGACTGCCATTATAAAAATTGTTGCGCAACATTAGTGCAATAAAAAGTTGCACGACAAATGTTGCAGTGTAGTTGTGCCCTATCTGTCAAATGTCGTCGTGTAGACCTAGCCTTAAGCATCTCATCCCTCGTTCCTTCACAAATTTGTAGCATTAGGGCTCATGTCCACGAGCGTAGGCACTCAGTACTATCTTTGGCTGCATGTTGCAGATCGCAGACCCATTTAAGTAAAACGATGTGCACATGGCCAGTGCCGGTGTATTGTGGACCGTTATTTTCGGTCCGCAGCATGGGCATTGAGCCCTTACACTTGTGGGCATGAACCCTTACTGTCACTCAAAGTTTTCATATGGAGAAAAATGTTGTTGCTACCTTGCAGTTAGAGATGAGTGAGTTCCTTATAATTGTATTCGAGTACAATTTGACTAAATTGGCCATCCGATTAGATTCGGATTCAAGTAAATTTGACCCAAATCAAAAGTGCTCTAATTGACTGGAACAGACTCTATCTCTTACTCCCTCTCAACATTCGGGTTAGTTACAATCAGAACTTTTTGGGTCCCAAATTTAGAATTGATTCCCTCATAGTAAGGCTTCATGCACACGATCGTTTTCTGGTCCGCATCCAAGCCGCAGTTTTTGCGGCTCGGGTGCGAACCCATTCACTTCAATGGGGTCGCAAAAGATCCGGACAGCACTCCGTGTGCTGTCCCCAACCGTTGCTCCGTTCCGTAGCCCCGCAAAAAAAATATAACATGCCCTATTCTTGTCCGTCTTGCGGACAAGAATAAGCATTTTTTTAATGTTCCGTTCCACAAATTGCGGAAGGCACACAGGCGGCTTCCGTGTTTCGCGGATCTGCGATTTGCGGACCGCAAAACACACAACGGTCGTGTGCATGAGGCCTAAGGAAAAACAAGATGGTTGGATTTCTTCCCATGGTAAAGACAGGTGACATTTACAAAAACTTGCAAGTGACTAATTTTATAAGAAATGTATAATAAATATTGCTCTAATTGCTCTACTTATCTCCTTTCTTATGGGGTGTGTCCTTTCTCAGGGGGCATCTCCTTTCTCAGGGGGCATCTCCTTTCTCAGGGGGTATATCCTTTCTCAGGGGGTATATCCTTTCTTATGGGCATCTCCTTTCTCAGGGGGTATATCCTTTCTCAGGGGGTATATCCTTTCTCAGGGGGTATATCCTTCCTCATGGGCATCTCCTTTTTAAGGGGTTATATCCTTTTTCATGGGGCATCTGCCTTCTTATGGGCATCTCCTTTCTCAGGGGGTATATCCTTTCTCATGGGACTTAGCCTTTCTCACGGGTGTGTCCTTTCTCAGGGGGCATGTACTGTCTGCTGCTGCTGGTGGCAGTTGGAGGATGGAACTAAGTGAGGTGAGCTGAGTGAGGTGGACAGAGAAATTAGAAAGAGTAAACAGAAGGTGGCGCTATACAGATGGGTTTCATTGAATAATTCAGATGCAGGTGCAGGTTTGAAAACTGTAGAATATTTTTCATGGAATAACCAGGCATGGGATTCAACCAGTTCCCTCAGTTCTCCAGATTTGGTTGTTAAAATTACAACTGGATCGGAGAACCATGTTACCGGCTAAGTCCCGATTCGGTGCTCTGGCGGCGGCAGGGCAGCTGGAGATGTTCGCTTCAATGGCTCTGCACTCCGCTAATAGTTTAGCTCCTTAGTTGGGTGGTATGTGTGTGTATGTGTACCATGTATATGGTGTATTTATGTGTATGTGTGTTGCACATATATGGTGTATGTATATGTAAACATGTGTCGTGACGCCGCGTTGAGTAGGGAACTTGTTGTTAAAAATTTGAATCCCACCCCTGGGAATAACCCTTTTAAGGGATACCATAACATTTTTAGTTAAGTGTATAATAGTCTGAGAATGTCAATGATAATTGACTTACAGTTTATAAGGGCTGTACTTGTGAAACTGCACTAAGGGAGGTGCAGGAAATCTGATAGGAATCCTCCTCTCACAATTTCTCAAATGGAAATGAAAATGTTACATGATAACAGCTCAGCACTGATGAACTCATTATACTTCTATTAGATGTGATTTATATAACACAGTACTGGATATACTGTAAAAAGCAATGTGTCTGTATGTACAGATTTTGCTATTGGCTGTGACATGGACATGTTTAGGTACAGACACTATGGGGGAGATTTATCAAACTGGTGTAAAGTAGAACTGGCTTAGTTGCCCATAGCAACCAATCAAATACCACCTTTCATTTTTCACAGCTCCTTTGGAAAATGAAAGGTGGAATCCGATTGGTTGCTATCATTTATTCAATAGATCTATAGAGATGAGTCATTTCTAGTCGTAGCTGGCACCGTGTACCTCTGAGGGGAAGATAAAAGGTCAGGCAAGAAAGATCCCAGAAAAACGCTTGACTGTGGATTTACCAGGTCTTAGACTGCCAAAGTTGCCAGGATGTAGCTACAAAATCTAAAGTCTATGTTCATCAGCTTCATACCAAGGATGGTCTGTTTTCAGTTTAAGGGGCTGGTCCATCATGAAAATCATTAACCTACTGGGGCATGAAGAAGTCATAGCAGGTGATGAGCCATCGTAAAGAGGGGATCTTGCTCTGGAGGCGCTCCAAATTCCCTTTGTGCCATGTAATTCTGCAGTTTTTGCTACCATACTGTATATTAAAGGGTTGCCTTATAAAGACAACCCATGTCCACGTGCCCTAATTTTGGCTGACATTCAGTCTAGAGAAGCTCTATCCAGTTATAATACATATCTTACTGGATAAACTCCTTACTTTATTTTGTTCGCCTGTCACTTACCATTAAGAGGTAAAAGGCTGTACCTGTGACTTGCAGACAACAAAGGGGAAGCTAATATCATATGTAAATCTCATCACAGATAACATAAAACATTTGAATAAAATAAAAAAAATTGTGCCTGACCATATTACTGCTACTATTAACCACCCATGATATTTTTATTTTTTTAAAGTGAGTTGAAAGAAAAGGACACCAAATCCAATGACACCAAAAGTGATATGGCCGAAATAAAAGTAGGATTACAAGTAAGTACTAAATGATCACCTAGTTTAGTCTGAGCTGGTTGCTAGAGTTGGTGGCCCTGGCATATAAGATACATTAATGACATAAAGTAATAAAACATTTGTGTTTGTATCTTGATTATTTAAACGGTTAGCCCAGTAATAATATATCTCGCCTAGCCTGTGGATATGTATAGGCAAAAATAACTTGTACAGCGGCTCACCCCTCCAAAGCTGCGGATAATTAACTATGCGTTGTGTTGAGTGCCAACTAACTATATACATTTATGATTATTGGGGAGGGTCAAATCTGGGACTTCCACCGATCACAAGAACAGTGGAACCTGAGTCTCCTTTGTGAACAGAGCGATAGTGTGCATGGGTGACCACTGCTCCATTTACTTCTATTAGAAAGACAGAGGAAACGACACAGGCACTGAATGGAGCGGTAGTTGTGCATGCACATTGCTGCTCCATTTCAATAAGTGAGACCCCTGTTATTGTGATCCGTGGGGATCCCAGAAGTCTGGCCACCAGCAATCATTTTTCATTATCTATCCTGGATAGGTGATACATTTTGTTCTTGGCCTGCCCCTTTTCTCACAAAAACTGTTACTATGCAATGAATAGGGCACTGTTAATGTATTATTGCAATATACATGCAATAAAAAATGTTGTATGTGCCATTGCATTCAGGGGCGTAGCTATAGGCTCATGGGCCCTGGTGCAAGAGTTCAGTTTGGGCCCCCCTACCCTCAATACCGTTTCATAACGCCACCAGACCCCGATTTTAATTGCTAATATATTTACAAATTAAATTCAGGGCGAAATTTGATAGATGTGCAGTGAAAAAATTCTTCAGACAGCACATGGTGTGCAATAATGCTGGACTGACCCATCAACCGGCTATATACGGACGGACTGGTAATATCGTATATAGCCGATGTATGGGTCAGTCCAGCATTATTGCACACAAGGCTCACAGTCACTGCCTACCCCAGGGCCAGTGTCTGGCGCAGGCGCACACACTGTCTGCCTGTGGCCTGCCCCCTGGCACAGACACACACACTGTCATTAATTTAAGTGCCCAGCGCCAGTCAGCAACAGATCACGCTGGGGGCCTGGGCCGCTGCCTGCAGCCTGCCCCTGGCAGGCTGGCACAGTGGCATGCACCCACACTTGCTTGCAGTGCACTGCTTCTCCTGGCTCACAGTAACAGCAGTCGCCAGTGCCCCTGCCTGGTGCAGGCCCACACACTGCCTGCCTGCGGCCTGCCCCTTGGGCCTGGCACACACACACAGTAAGTAGTGTGGCCAGTAACCACTTCAGAGACAGATTCCCACAGAATTCAGAGTGAGAGTCCCAGACTCCCACTGGCCACTCCATGATCCCATTCCATAATGCCGCCCAAATCCCATTCCCATCCCATCATCAAGTGATTCCCATGATCCCATCATCAAGTGATTCCCATGATCCCATCATCAAGTGATTCCCATGATCCCATCCCATCATCAAGTGATTCCCATGATCCCATCCCATCATCAAGTGATTCCCATGATCCCATCCCATCATCAAGTGATTCCCATGATCCCATCCCATCATCAAGTGATTCCTATGATCCCATCCCATCATCAAGTGATTCCCATGATCCCATCCCATCATCAAGTGATTCCCATGATCCCATCCCATCATCAAGTGATTCCCATGATCCCATCCCATCATCAAGTGATTCCCATGATCCCATCCCATCATCAAGTGATTCCCATGATCCCATCCCATCATCAAGTGATTCCCATGATCCCATCCCATCATCAAGTGATTCCCATGATCCCATCCCATCATCAAGTGATTCCCATGATCCCATCCCATCATCAAGTGATTTCCATGATCCCATCCCATCATCAAAAGTGATTCCCATCCCATCATCAAGCTGATCTGATCCCTGGGCTGGGCTGGACTCTGCACTGCCGCCGCCTGCCACTAAGAGATCACAGATTCCCAGACCATCCCATCATCAAGCTGGAGCTGGGCTAGCTAGCGCCTCTGCTCACTGCGCTGCCGCCGCCTGTCACTAGTCTCAGACTCAGAGTCAGAGAGAGTAGAGCCGAGGGCCGAGCCGAGGCTAGTCAAGAAAACTAACCTCGCGCCGCACAGTCACTGCCGCTGCCGCCTGCTGCTTCTTTTGACAGTATCTGACTGGGAGAAACCACGCCTCCGGCTCCCAGTCACTCAGACCTCACATGTCTGCTTCCGCGGCCGGCGCCGCCCCCTCTGACACACGTGGTGAGCTGAGCTGCCTAGTGCCTGCCTACTAGAGCCTGCGCTGCGCCGTGCGCACTGCCCCGGGCCCCGGCACTATTAGATAACATTTTGAATAGGAGGCGGTGGGGGGGCCGTGGGCCCCCCTGGCTCAGGGGCCCGGTCGCAATTGCGACCGCTGCGACCCCTGTAGCTACGCCACTGATTGCATTGTAATCTCTGGTAGCACCCCTTGCTATCTCTAAATAAGCAGATAACTGAGCAGAAAAAAAAGTTGTGGCATAACCCCTTTAAAAATCCTGGGAAAAAGAACAAATGTTAGGAGTTAAACTGAATACTGAATATTTTTGAGATATTGCAGCAATTTCCTATGAAGGAAGAGACATTTTGAGACTACCCTTTTCATCAAGGACTGGATCAGGAGGCCACTTGATCCAAAGGTGGTAGAAACCTCTGGACAGAAATTTCTAGAGTGACCCTCCTTAGTAACTCTAATAAGTTAGTTAAGCTGTCCATATGCATTAGATAATTTACACCTGATTCTGCTAAGGACGGCAGCATACACAGACTACAGTACTAAGTAGTCTAATATACTTTGTTCATCTACTGGAAACTGGAAACTGGAGGTTCCTTGGTGGTGGAGGCCTCTGGGCAATTGTTTGTCCACCCTACAATTATTGCCTCATTTCATATATTGTTCTTTTTGAATATTGACATTTAAAAATACCCTGATGGAAGTGACCCTTTAAAAGGAACTCACTGCCTTACACAGTGGAACAACACATTTTCCATCATTGCCCATGATAAGATAAGATTACATCCTGATCCACCCTTATTCCACTCATCAATTTAACCACCCTAAAATTCAAACTATGCTAATCTTACTCTTCAAAGGCCATGTCTCTTCCCTAATTTGGAAATTGGGATGGTGCCACAACAGGGAAGACAATAAATCTTTCACTTATGAGCTTTCTATTAACCGTATTTGTGTCTTTCAGAAGGGTGCTCCGGAAAACCATGGTCATTCATGCAAAAAAGTGGCTTGTCCCAAATATCTAAAGCTAAGAAACTATGAGAATGGAAAGATTTTGCAAGACACATTACATCTCAGTGCAAAACAGGTAGGATGTCCTATGCCAACTTTCTAATTTCTTCCTCATTTCTTTTGACTACATTTGACATAATTGATTCAGATAGATACAGATTGATACAGATTTGTGCACTCCATCGTGAATAGCGGATTACATGAAGAGTTATATCATGTCCCTGGGGATAACAGCAATCCTTCAGTCTTGGCGATGTTATCAATTCTGCCTTTCTTGTATGAGTTCATGTTGTAGAAACTTCTTGCACAATTCCGGGTGCCTCTGATCAACAGTATCACTTGGTATATTCCCATGGACAAATGTAGCAGACATTCATTCTACTATAAGCACCCAACCTATATTAGTCATTCTACTATTGCCTCTTTTGGCTTTGGTGATGTTGCATTGTTAAATGGTTTGTCTGCTTTGGACAATCCCTTCCAGTTAGAAGGATCCCCTAACAATAGGTTGATCACAGGGTGATCTGTTTCTGGGTTACAAGTAATCATCTGTGATCATTGAGAGAACCAATATGTATTCAGTCCCCCGTTAGGGCCCACCAGAGGGGAAATGAAGCATTACACAGATTTTAGTCATTCTGCTGTCTGCACAACCCCTAGGTTCTCCAGAGCAAAAGATGATTATTGTAGCCATTCTTTTCTGTATTGGGGACTCCCCTTTATTTAATCCCTAATAAGTTAATTGAAATTGGTTTTCTAAGTAATCTCTCTCGGGAGTGGGTACCATCCAAATCCACCCAGAACATCCACTTACAAGAAGAGTCCAAGGAACATGCCCCAAGCATAGTTCATGTGTGATAGATGCAGGTCCCAAAGAAAACCCTGACCCCTTTCCTGCCTGAGATGCCTGCCATGACCACAATGAAAATGCATGGAGAGGTGACACACATTTATCTCTATAGGTGTTACAGAAAATTTGTATTCTGGTTAGGCTATATACTCACGGTCAGGTTTACTCATGTAATTTTGGAAGCCAAAATCGGGAGTTAATCATAAAAGCAGATAAAGTATAAAGGACAGATAGGACTTCTCTTTTTTGAACTCACTCCTGGTTTTGGCTTCCAAAACTTAATTAGGAAGCCAACCATGTGGTAATACCCTTACATGACTTATCCCCTATTAAAAGTATAGGGGATAACTGTTTGATTTGTGGGGGTAAGACTGCCAGGATCCCAAATTATTGCAAAAACAGGGTCCCCATGCCTTTGAAGTGAATGGAGCAGCAAGTCAGACATGTGCTTGCGCTCCAATTATCTTTATAAAAAAAAACGGAAATAGACAAGCACTGTACTCGGCTATCTCCTTCCGCCCAGTATACAATGAATGGAACGGCAATGTACATGCTTTACTAGTGGCTCCATTCATTTTGGGGTTACAGGTTCTCCATTCTCATAACTGGTTTGGGTCCCAGTGGTCATACCCCTGCAAATCTAATAGTTATGCCCTATCCTGTGGCTATAGAATAACTATCTAACCAGAAAACCCCTTTAAGCCACGGACCCTCGTTCAAGCTTCAGATGTTTTCCCTTTAAGAAATTCCTCAAGTGTTATGATGATGACATAATGAATCACATTTTTCATTTGCAGAGCCTTGGTTGCCAGTCATCTGTTTGTCATGGATCAATAATGAATCCTAAGTGCTACATGCGAGGTCCAAGGGATAAGGCAATACCTCAGGATGTTCTATTACCTCAAGCAGTGGAGTTTATTAATCAATATTACAAGTCTTTCAAAGAGTAAGTTATCGTTATGAGTAGTTTGGTCCAGTCTCTGTCCAGAAAGTCAGTACAGAGTTGTAACTTGAAGGTCCAGGGCTCCACTACAGTTCCTTCCACCTTCCATGTTCCATTTCTAAGACTTATGTGTCAGAGGGCAGGGTACCACTGCTACATCTGCACCGACTATATCTACACCCCTGAATAAATATAATTATATTTACTGTAAATTATAGTAGTATGCATCAGACTTCTGTTTCCATGTGTATTTAGTTTACTCTTTCATCAACCAATAATACTACCAGGCTAAAGGAATCAGCAAGAAAAGCCCCTTAATACTTAGGCCATTTCTCTATTATAATAACATGAAAATATTTAAATATCATTTTTCTCTCAATTTATTTCAGACCCCAAATAGAAAACTACCTTAATAGACTGGAAACAGTGACCAAAGATATTGAACATACGGGAACCTACCAGTTAACATACGATGAGTTGGTATTTGCATCGAAACAGGCGTGGAGAAATGCCCCCAGGTGTATAGGACGGATCCAGTGGAGTAATTTGCAGGTAAATAAATCTTTAGTACTCAAGAATATGTCTTTTGGGTTCCCTTTATTATCAAATGATAATCATCTGTGAAGATAGAACTGCCTTTGATGAGAACCTAGAAAATATCAGCAAAACAGAGACGTAATTAAAGCCCATGGACCCTGCTACAAAAGTTTGGCTTGGTGCCACCTAATACGCAGACCACCAAAATCTTACCCTGTGTACATGTGTATGTATCATGTGACTGAGGGCTCATGCACACAGACATATAACGGCTTGCTTTAATTTGTATGAACCTGTAATATGGGTCCCATAACTATATTGCCGCACTGCAGTATGCCTCGTATAAGGCTTCATACACATGACTGTATCCATTTGGCGGTCTGCAAACCACGGATCAGCAAAATACAGATAGCAGACATATGCATTCTGCAATTTTCTCAAACCTATCATTACAAATAGCTATTCTTGTCTGCAAAACGTACAAGAATAGGGCATGTTCTATAATTCGCGAAATGGCCACATGGATGCGGACAGCACACAGATGACGTCCTGAGCCTAAATGAATTCAGACCCTGGATCAGACCCCAAAATTAAAGGAGACCGTAAATCAGATCTCAAACCACACCAGACCTTAGATCAGATCCCAAATCCAGACCTCAGGCCAGATCCCTAAATTTAATGCAAACCCCAGACAAGACTCCTAAAGAATCCAGACCCCCAAACCAGACCCCCAAATCAACTTAGATTCTAGACCCCAAAAGAAATCCAGACTCACAGATCACAAAATCTATTCAGACCCCACACCAGAACCCTCCATTTACATACAGCTGCTCCTTCCCGGGTCAGGTTCTCTTCAGATTCACGTACCAATACACTGGGCCTTGAAACTAATCTGGTAATCGTGATATTTATGCAGCATCTGAAGGAAGAGAATATCCAGCGCCAAGCATATAGATGAAATAAAAACTTTATTTATTGGATATACATAAAAAAACGGTGGTGCATTCCCACATAAAATTTTATGAACATCCAAATAAAGTTTTTATTTCACGTTTATACTCGGCGCTGGATATGTCCTTCCTTCAGTTGCTGCAATACACCTGGAATCTGGTCCAGTGTCTCTGCGCACCAAGCGGTGAACTGAATTTATCTAGGCGGTGAGCTTTTGTTTCCTTTTTGTGTGTGATATTTTTACCTAAACTAAAATTTTAAGTTTAGTATCAACTGCATTAGGGATTTTGATTCTGCTTCCCTCCATTACATAAAAATAACAGGCATATAATCAGGAGACATTCTTAATTTGTCTCCCTAATACATGATGTCATGGTTGGGCATAAGATATTTAATAATTATCTGCTAAATTCCATGAATCCCATCTCATACTTTCCATTTAAGGTGTTTGATGCCCGGGACTGCAAGACAACTCAAGAAATGTTCCAGCTCATCTGTCGTCATATAAAATACTCCTCAAATGGTGGTAATATAAGGTAATTTTATGTCTCCTTTTAAAATAGAGTTATCAAATTTTCATGCAACTTCATTCTCCATCTGTTGTGGTAGGTGCAATGTTTGTAAGATATGTAGCATGGTAAATATGTACCCGTCTTAAAAATTTCTTCTCTGCTGTAAAAATAGGCAATTGGTCTATAAATACAGTGATATTAAATTTATATGATATATTAATATCTAATAACCCTATTAATATCAATAGATTACTTAAAGGGGTTGTCCAACGAAAAATATTCAACAGTTTTCAAACCAGCACCTGGATCTGAATACTTTTGTAATTGCATGTAGTTAAAAATTTGGTATAGCCACAGAGTTATTCAATAAAATGTATCTGTATAGTGCCACCTGCTGTTTGTTCTTTTTCTTATTTCTTTGACATGCTCACTGAGATGGCCGCACATGCTCAGTTTCATCCTTCATCTGCCTCTTGAGCTGTGATAGGTAGAGCATGGACACGCCCCCTGAGCTGCAGCAGAAAGACACTTCCCATGAGCTGCCAGCTTGATATAAATCTAGCAGAGCAATGAATGGGGAGATCTCTGGATCCATGTGCTGGTTCTAGCTTTGTTAGAAAGGTGTTGTCATGGACTATACGGTGTCTGATTTTTATTTTTTACATTAATCATGGGATAACCGCTTTAAGCAAAACAGTGAAATTGGCATATATAAGGTGAATGGATTTGCATACTGCCAACTGTTCAATTTTTTTATTAATTCAGTTCATCTTAAAGAAACAAATATGAAGCAATTTAGTATATTGTTGGGATTAAAGATCAGATTGTACAAGGTTTGTTTGTTGTATGTAACTATAGCGACAGATAGGTCTGCATAGGAGCTGTGGACCCAAAAGGTAGATTTTTATAAAAAATACAGTATACATTACTATGCAAACTACGCATTGATCTATTGCTTTGTATACAGTACTTTTTTTTATCAAAATGCATAAGCCTACTCACCACGTCAAGGTGGCCTTTTTTGAGTGTGCCCCTACTCTCCATGTGGTGACTACCACCGCATCTACGGGCAGCGATACCTAGCAGTCCAACGGTGCCCTGCTGTCAGGCTAAGGACTCCTGGGCCCCACAGACACAGCCCCACAGAAACAACAGCAACCACACAGAATTGCACCATATGCAGAGAGATTTTCTAACCAAAATGAAAGTTACCTCAATTTTGGTATGTGCAGCAGAGCATTATAAACATGGTTATAAAGTTGGATATACCATTTAAAGACCAGCTGGGCTGTGAACACTCTGGTAGAGTTCTGAATATAATGTTAAGTAACTTAATGTTTCCTTATATTAAGCTGTAGTAGAACTGAGTACATCTCAAATGACACAAAGATTTCTTTTAATCAGTCATTTTTTGAACAATTGCAGGTAAACTACAGTATTTTCTAAAAAGGGGTTTTCTTAGGATATACTGTAGAATAGACCATCAATATCTGATCTGTAGTTGACGGGGCTGGTTACTACAGTGCTGCTCCCATTCACTTCAAATGGAGAAGCGCTATAGTAAGCACCTCCGTCCACTGCTCATAATGGGCACAGATGTAGTTCTGGTGCTGACTTCTCCTGCTGGAGCTACTTCAGAACAGCTGATCGTCAGAGGTGTGGGGTCTCAAATATCAAAGGCCTATCTTGAGGATAGGCCATCAGAGTGAAAGATTGGGAAAACACCTTTAACCCAGTGGGTTCTCAAAGTTCCTAAGACTTGACAAAGTCTTCAGTTATTTTGTTTTGACTTAATGATCCTAAAGGCAAAGCACTATAATGCACTGTGTGAAAGTTAGTGTTTTCTCCATCAGACTATGTATGGGGTCTGGTTTAAATGCTATATCTACCACAGTCAAACACAGCACATCCTCCTCTGCTCAGACATTGACCCAGCCAGAGGTTAGTGGAATATGTGAGGTCATGCCACCTGAAAGCCAAAAGGAAACCATGATGCTTCTCCATCTTTGATGAAACTCTTACATCTGTAAACCTGCCAATGTTCCATGAGAATGTTTCAAGATAATTATTAACCTAGTTTTCACTGAAATTCATATGAATTGTTCCATATTGTCTTTCTCTCAGGTCAGCGATTACCATATTTCCTCAGCGTACTGATGGGACACATGACTTCAGAGTCTGGAACAGCCAGCTGATTCGGTATGCAGGGTATGAAATGCCCGATGGGGTAATCATTGGAGATCCTGCCAGCATAGAGTTTACAGAGGTATGTGACTGGAGGATATCTGCACACAAGAAATATTTTAGCAGTTATATTCATCCTCTGTATTACAAAAATGGAACTATAAAAATAGAAGTGATTGTCTACAGCCTTCTTCGTTCTTCTTTGTGCAGCCAGAGCAAGACTTTTCATTAGCTTCATGTTTTAATGCAATATTAGTAAATTGTGTAATAAGGATGGCAGCTCTACAAGGATGGCAACTGGGAATTGAGGGATAGTATTTTGAATATGGGACATCCTGATGATCTGGGGGAAAGGGTGGACCTCAAGTTTCTCTTGATTTTTGCAGGGCCTTTAGGTCCTGACTGTTGGGAAACTGGTCACAGTGGGTTTATGGTAGACTGCATCCTAGAGATGTGATTGTCACAGCTTTTTTGCTTATAAGTAAAAGAAAACATAATTTCTGTCCTTGGATAATTGTAAATGGGCTACTGAACACATTACAGTTAGATTTGGTTTTAGGTTAAAGGATTGTTCAAGATTAGAACATAGGGACTTCTTTTTTGGAGAAACAGCTCCTCACATATCTATAAACTGAGTGTCTGATACTACAGTTAAGGTTCTTTTACTTGAATGAGGCCAAAATGCAATACCAGAAACAGCCCATGACCAAGAGTGGTGCTGTTTCTAGGGATAAAAAAGCAAACCTCTTTATCTGATCTTTCTTCCCCTTTGTGCATTAAATTGTAGAACTTTATTTAATATTAATGTGATATTTATTATGAATTCAGTTGATTAAAAGTATTAGAAGCTGTTATTTTTATGACTGAGAGGTACAGGGTTAGATTTATAAACAATTGTTTTAAGTAGTACTGATCCAGTGTATAAATATGTGGTGGGTGGATGGGGAAGGTTTAAGGAAATACTGAAGATTACATTATGTCATACATTTCATAATTCTATCTTAACTATTTTTCTAGCTATGTATGCAGCTTGGATGGAAGCCAAAATATGAGCGATTTGAGATTCTCCCTCTGGTACTGCAGGCAAATGGAGAGGATCCAGAATTATTTGAAATACCTAGAGATCTAATACCTGAAGTTATAATGGAGCACCCAAAGTAAGAGATGGTTCTAATTCAAATCAGTTGAAAAACAGAATATTGTATAATTTTGTGATCAGATATATCATGTATATATCTATGAAAGCAGAAAGATCGATATATGCCTGAATAAAGGCGTAGCACTCCATAGGCATCCTTGAATAGTGAGTGTTTTTTGTTTACCCATGTGAACACTTTCACTCAGTGGAGCATTTTTTCAAGCTAGATAGATAGACAGGTAGATGATAGATGGATAGATGGATATATAGGTAGGTAGATAGATAGATAGATAGATAATGTCTGTGATCATAATGCCCCTGTAAAATGCTGTGGAATATGTTAGCACTATATGAGTAAATAATGATAATAATAATAATAATAATGATAAATAGATATAAAAAAATTCACCGCACTCCCCAAAAAAGTTCAGTAGTAGTGTTCTTTAATAACCAGTGTATTGGTAGAACTTTTTTTGGGCGTGCCGTGGAATTTTATTTCTAATTAATTTGGAGACATGATCATGTCTGCAGCTGCTGCTACACATCTTTACTTAAACTTAACGGTGCAGCTCTAATTTTCTGTTTTTGGATAGATTGATAGATACTGGACAGTTAGATGATTGCTAGATAGATAGATGTTCTATAGACTAATCCAAAAAGGATAAGAGAAGCTCATCTGTATATGGCCCATTATATGCTCCCCCTACTCTCTATTCATTTAGGGTTCTTTATTAATGCTGCTATTATGGATTGTTGTAAACAGCCTAATTTGAGATGAATTTTTGAGTCACATTCTGTATAGAATTCTGCTAAAATATAGAATATTGAAAGATGGACTGAATTTAAAGTATGACTATATATAATATGAATATCAGACCCTATAAGCGTCCATTGCTCAGCCCCCAGACCTGTAGTTGGGGTGTGTGGTACGCTGCCTGCTCCAAACTGTTAAATTGTTTTAGGAATGGTAATATTTGATAGCAGCAATGTTCATCTGAGTAAGTGTTTGTCTTATTTTCAGATTTGAGTGGTTTAAGGATCTCAACCTGAGGTGGTACACGCTACCTGCAGTTTCTAACATGATGCTCGAAGTTGGAGGCATTGAATATACAGCCTGCCCCTTTAATGGCTGGTACATGGGGACAGAAATTGGTGTTCGAGACTTCTGTGATGTTCAGCGGTACAATGTGCTGGAGGTAACTCATACGTGCATTCATACAATGGTTGGTTTGTTCTGAGGTTAAGGGTTAAGCATTTCATTTTTAGAGTAAGAAACCTTTGCAGCAGAGATGACTGAGTGCGGCCATGGGAAAGTAGTCTAACAGGAACTGACACATAGTCCACCCATTTCTTGTGTGCTGTGAAACTAAGTTAGGTTTTTTTTGTCATTACTTCTGATCAGCCTGTGTCATCAGAAAATGACCTATAGTTTAAATCACGTTTTTATGCTTAACATGTTTTTTAATAATTTTTGATGATGTTATTTTTAATTTTCAATGGCAATATCTATATTTAAACAAAAATAAATAAAACCCTGCGGTTTTCTCACTGGTCACTAAGCCTAATAATAGGCGCAACTTATTGGTCTGTACAGATCACTTTACTGCAGTTACCTGCTTATCTGTCATTCTGAATCTGCCTGTAATGATATTGCATCTGTGTATAGATAACACAGGATCCAACATTCAAATAGGATTCTCAAATATTATCTACTATTCCCTTGTACAATGACCTCTGCACAGGTCACAGAGCACGCCTAGAAGACTCTCCCATAGACGTCAATGAGGTCCCCTCCTGACCATTGTGTCTATGGTCCATGTGGCTGCCGTAAAGCTATTTTCTTAATGCTTTCTAAATGCTGTTAAGAGCAGCTCAGGCAAGATGGCCACCCCAATAATCATGTTCAGTAAAATACATTTCCTTTAAATCTGCAATAGTGAAATGAAGGCACATGTAGCCTGTTATACTTTCCTGCTCCCCGCCATCTGATCCTCTGCACTGCCTCCTCTATGTCCATGTTGCGACCCCTTGATTATTTTCTTCCAGCGCTGCCTGGACATGGTCACATGGCCTGCTGCAGCCAATGATTGGCTTTAGTGGTGATCTAGCCATGTCACTGCTGAAGCCAGTCATTGGCTGCAGCAGAACATGTGACCATCCCAGAAGAAATCTTCTGTGTAGGGAGGCAGGCTGCGGGAACTTGGTTAAAGCTCAGCATTCTCTCATCGTCATCATCTGACAATCCCACTCTTGGCAAGCCTGAGTAAAATAACTTTAAAGGGGTTATCAGAGTTATTTCGGCCAACTGCCTGTATGTTGTTAAAAAAATAATTTAAAAAATCTTTAACTCAACTCCCCGCCCCCTCCAATCCAGTGCCGCCACTTAGTCCCCTAGCTGCCGGGCTGCAGCATTGAAGTCCTGTAAACCGTTGCAGTCACTGGCTTCAGCGGTTTATAGCACAAGGCTGCTGAGTTCATTACATCACTATTGCAGTCCTGCAGAGACTGGGAAGGGGAGTAAAGGATATATATTTTTTATTATTTTAATAACATCTATGCATTTAGATTATTAAGAAGCTAACTGTTGAATTATTATCCAGATCTTCTTTATGTTTGTATCTACATTTGAGTAAAATATCTAATATATAACAATGTGACTTTCCAGGAAGTTGGAAGGCGGATGGGTTTAGAAACTCACAAGCTTGCGTCTCTGTGGAAAGACTACGCAGTTGTTGAACTTAATTTAGCCGTTCTATACAGCTTTCAGGTAAGTTCTGCCATTATGGGCAAGTTCAAGTCAATATACTTTATGTATTAAGCTTAAATAATCTATTTTCCATTACAAAAAATAAATAAATTGCTGTCGCTGTACAGTGTACAATTAGGATTCATGCCACAAGGCTGTGTACAAAACTATGACCTTTGGCCTATGACCGGTGAGGACTCATCTCCTAAATTGCAATGGAAAATGTAAACATAACTTTTGATTGTGCAGTAAATAAAAGCTCTTTTCATGATTATTGGGCCAATTCTCTCCCCCTTCCCCTTGTTTGCTAAGAGTCCTGCACAGGTTCTAGTCGTCAAAGGAAATGGATCTAACGCTTCTCTCCAAGGGCCCCATAGCATCCTTATAGTCTGGCTCTCACAGCCTCATTGGCATTCTGCACCTCCTTGAAAAAACAGCAACAAGGGGGTCTCTAATTATCATGTGCGTAAGACTCTTTTTTGGATAAGACATTAAGGGGGTACTCCTATATAGTAGTGAGACCCTCCTGAGTTTGTTCCACCTAGAATTAGAGGTGAAAACAACCAAGTGAGCTGTGCTACGCTGTTTCCGTAACTCCCATTCACTTGCATGGGTGCTATGGAAGCAGCATTGCAAAGCCCACTTGGCTGCATCCATAATTGTGACCACTGTGTCCACCACTGGCTGCCACATCCAGATTAGATGGAGGTGGCTGTATTCTAGAGATAGGTGTGGGTGTCAGAGGTTGGTTCTGCATCTGTGGCGTATCATATGGATCAGATGGAGATACCCCTTTTTAGTTACGGAGTAGCCATCGGTAAGTGGTATTGTGCAGTTAGTCTTCTTCCTTTTAAAGGAAAATTATTCCCAGAAATGTCTAAAGGCTCCCTTCTTAGCTGGTTGTTCCTAGGATATGGACCACTCGGGTCATCAATTTTGACCTCATTCTAAATTGGCTTCCCGTAGCTCCCATCGTGATACAGATCGTAGAATGCATAGGTCATAAACGTCAGAGAGAAGCAGTTTGTTCCAGAAAGACTCCAAATGGATGTAAAATATACAATATACAATAAGATGGTCAATCTTGGAAAAAATCTAGCAAATCTTAATGACAGGGGCAGATTGCTGAAATGATTTATCAAACGGATGCAAAGTTCTTATAGAAAACAATTTCTTTATTTTAGAAAAACAATGTGACCATAATGGATCATCATTCTGCTGCCGAGTCTTTCATGAAGCATATGGAGAATGAATACCGGTTAAGGGGAGGATGTCCAGCAGATTGGGTCTGGCTTGTTCCACCAATGTCAGGAAGCGTTACTAAAGCCTTTCATCAGGAAATGCTCAATTACATTCTGAATCCATTTTACTACTATCAGGTAGGAGAAAAGTCTACTCTTTTACTACTAAGAGGAACCATCACCTCTCGAGACATGTCTGTTTTTAGTAACCACTTGTATTTTCCCATGTAATAACAAATCTTATTTGTTCTAGAAATTTATAAATGGATTGTCAGGAGTCTTCAATAAAGGTCCATCTGGATCTTACCATTTGGAGGGGGGGGGGATGGGTCCCGGCATAGTCTGACACTGGCAGCACTGATTGGATAGTGTTAGACTGTGCAGGGACACACCCACAACTGGTAACACCCAGCTGGACCTTTATTGCAAACTTCTGGCAATTCATTAAATAAGTTCTAGAAGGAATAATAGAGAAATAGCACATGAAAGTTACATGAGTTACATGAAAAGATACTCCAGAACTGTTATTACATGGGGAATGCTAATACTTAGTAAAACAGACATGTCAGGAGAGGCGATGAGTCTTCTTTAGGAAAAGATATTACAGTTGTATTTAGCGTAAACAACCACTGATTTTGTTCATCAGAATCGTAGGTTGAAGCTTGTCACTTTCTACAAAATATTTACCTGTACATTTTTATTAGCTTATTGATAATGAAACGTAAAACATTTTTTCAGATTGACGCTTGGAAAACTCACAAGTGGCATGACGAGAGCCGTAAACCAACGAAGAAGGAATTCAAACTGAGTGTTATTTCCAAGTAAGAGTCAAGATTTTTAACCCAGATATCTGAATAGGAACCCAGCCTTTCCACTTGTAGTGACATGAAACGCCTCTGTTACCATTTATGACAAGGGAGATTTCAATATTGTAATGATGGAGCAAGCAGGCTGCTGAAATGAGAAACTGTAAGAGCCCACTTGGTTGGTGGACATTGCAGAAGAAAACATTGCTGGACGCTTAGGAAACATCTGTTAATCCTGTTATAGAAATGGGCGATAGGTTGCTCTGACATGTTTTGCTAGTTGCATACATTATATGTTTAATGTACATTTTGTATTTGTTATTTTAGGGCAGTTCTTTTTGCTTCAACACTTATGCGGAAAACTATGGCTGCCAGGACGAAGGCAACTATACTCTTTGCAACTGAAACTGGGAAGTCTGAGACATTTGCAAAAAAGTTGCACATGTTATTCAGCTATGCCTTTAACACTAAGGTAAGAAACCTATAGTATCCTTACATGTGCTGTTATAAGGAATAATGGCATCTGTCAGCAGTTTTGTACCTATGACACTGGCTGACCTGTTACATGTGCATTTGGCAGCTGAAGGCATCTGTGTTGGATCCATTTTTATATGTACCCGCATTGCTGACAAAAGTGATGTTTTAATATATGCAAATGAGCCTTCAGGAGCAGCGGGAGCGTTGCCATTACACCTAGAGGCTCTGCTTTATCTGCAACTGCCGCACCCTCTCCAATTTAACAGGGCCAGGCAATGTAAACGTGATCACACCTTTTTGGTCCTGTCAATCAAAGTGCAGAAGGCATTTTTATCAGCAATGCGGGCACATATGAACCTGCTTCTTGTGACTTTCCAAGCAAATGTCTTTCTACTGTTCCTTCCATGATCTCTCTTCATCATCCACATTGATCATTAACTGCAGATTAATGATTACCCCCTGAGCTGCTACACCTGGTATTCAAGAAGTAATGTCCATAGTGCCCATTCTGGGCAGAAATCCATGGTGGTCAGATCCATGGTGATCAGTCAAATGCAAGAAGGTTAGCTTCAACTGAAAAGTGTCTCAGCTGGTCTATTCACATGGTGATCATTGAGGAGAACCTGACAGCAAAAACGGCATGGGGTTGTACTGCAGTTACCTCCATTTCCATTTTAAGAATTAAATCACCAATAAAATCATAGATAGTTTTTGCAGCATCACAGTGTGAAGAGAGCCTTAACAGCTATTCTATAGAAATAAGATCAATATTTTAATGATCACTGTAGGAACATATCGTATAGAAGTAGTTTTAATAAAATGGTTAACATTGCAGGTGGTCTGTATGGAAGATTACAATATTGGAAACTTGGATAAAGAATCTCTTCTCCTGGTGGTTACAAGTACATTTGGGAATGGTGACTGCCCTAGCAATGGAGAGGTGGGTGTAATATATCTGGTTTAGACTTTATAGTGGAAAAATGGCCAACTCTAAGGCAATAAGGAACCCATAGGCGACAGATATTTAAGCCAATGCACCTACAAAAATGAGATTACTCTAGAAAAGATTGATAGATAGATAGATAGATAGATAGATAGATAGATAAGATAGATATAAAGATAGATAGATTTAAGATAGATAGATATGAGATAGATATAAAGATAGATAGATTTTAGATAGATATGAGATAGATAGATAGATAGATAGATAGATAGATATAGATATGAGATAGATAGATAATAGATAGATATGAGATAGATAGATAGATATTAGAAAGATAGATAGAAAGATAGATAAATAGATAGATGAGATAGATAGATAGATATGAGATAGATAGATAGACAGACACAGAGATAGAATGACAGGGACAATCTAGCTTTACATTACTGCACTAGTAATGATGTTGCTTTGCCTGCTGTTCTGTCTTCATACACATTCACACAATGTGCAGTCTGACATTCAGCATAAACCATTCCTGTCTTCCAAATAAGAGGACTGTTATTTGTAGTCTAACTTATTTATTTGTCAACAGATCGTATATATGTGATTGATTGATTATATACGATTGATTAATTGATTGGTAAATCAGGATTGTTTGGTAAAACTACAAGAATACAAATAACATGTATAAGTATCAAGCATGGATAGCATATACTATAACATTTGCATTGACATTCAAAGCACATGGTAAAATGGCTGCCTATACATAGGATTACATGTCTAGCTAACAGTAGTAACAACTCCCTGAGTAACGAGTACAACTAACTGAACAGCTCTGCATAACATGATGTCCCTGAAACAAAGGTAGATCTCTTACCAGATATGATTTTACAAGGATGGTGGAGTTTGAGAAGGAGACATGAATAGGACAGCTCTGTACTGTGTCCTGGAGACTGGAGACTTCTCTTTCCCAGAATTCTTTGCACTCCCACAATGCAGTGCACCACCCACAATGCAGTAGTCTTTGTAACAGGAAAAACAAAGTGTAATGCAACTTAACACTGCTAGATGGTGCTATAACCACACTTCAGAAATACCAAGACTGAGGCAGACATGATCTGAAATGATTCTCTAACCCAGCTGGGCAGAACACCTGCGCTCTCTAAATATTTTTATTTTATTTTATAGAAATTCAAGAAATCAATTTTCAACTTGAAGAAATTGCAAGACAAATTGAGGTATGAAAGCCTACAGAAACACTGCACTGGGTAAACTGCTGTAACTCCTAAACAATACAGTAATGTAGAACATAGGAAGGGATAATTAGTATTATTTAGTAAAGTGAAGGAACAGACAGATGTTACGACAAGCACAGACAGCCGAAACCTGCTTACCCATGGTGGTCAGTGGGTGAGTGATTTTGAAGGTAATGCCTATGTTTGAGCTGCAGAATCATACTGCGGGTGGGATGGGTTACAGTTGCGTGCGCTTGCTGAAATGTGTGCAGACAGATATATTCTCTTATAGTGTATTAGTTGAGAAATGCTTTAGCTTCCATCCTCCAGGACAATGTAAAAAGATTATCATCTCGAGGAATAGCTCATGCAGCAGTTGGTAGCCTGGTGTCTGGTGTTCTATTTTTTGCAGTGCGGACTGATCACGGACCCATTCAAGTTAAATGGTTCTGGATCCATCTGCAGAATCCGCACGGATGTTGCCCGTGCATTGGGGACCACAAGTTGTGGTCCCCAATGCATGGAATTGCCGAACAACAGCCGTGTGCATGAGTCCTAAGAGGGGAGTTCCCAGGCTCAACAGGAGCCTTCATCGGCCCAAGTGGGCTGATACAAAGAGACATTAATGATAAATCCATGGTTTGCAGAACACATTTCAGAAACCTACTTTTATCACAGCTCAGTTTATGATGCTATGTGATATATATATTATGGTACAATTTTGGTGATGCATATAGTATATAACATTGTCTACTTATCTATGTTATCTATAACATGTGTGTCTCACAGACCTCTGCTTTTACACCAGGTATGCTGTTTTTGGACTTGGCTCCAGCATGTATCCACAGTTTTGTGCATTTGCCCATACCCTAGACCAGAAACTGGCACAGCTTGGTGCCAACCAGATCAGCCCTACAGGTGAAGGAGATGAACTTAGTGGGCAAGAGGAAGCTTTTCTGTCATGGGCCATCCACACTTTTAAGGTATGCATAGCTGTTTAACCCCATTAAGGACCAAGCATATTTGTTTTTTTACTCCTAGCCTTCCAGAGCAATAACTTTTTTATTTTTCCATTCACGTACCTGTATTAGGGCTTGCTTTTGGTAGGACAAGTTGCACTTTCCAATACCACCATTTGATATTGCAAACAGTATAGTGAGAAGCTGGAAAAAAATGCAAAATGCGGTGGAACTGTAAAATAATTTGCAATTCTGCCATAGTTTTATGCATTTCATTTTCATGGTGTTTCCTTTGTGCTAAAATCGATGAATTAGCTTCATTCTCTGGGTCAATATAATTACAGCAATACCATATTTATATCGGTCGTCTTGTGTTTTAATTAAAACTTAATAAAAAAAACTTTTCTTTGCATCGCCATGTTCTGACCCCATAACTTTTTGTTATTTACTTCTATGGGGCTGTGTGAGGGCTTTTTGCATTTTTATTTTTATTTTTTGAGGGAGGTGAAGATACAAAAAACAACGAATCAGCCATATAATAATTTTTTTTCATTACAATATTCACTGTATGGGATAAATACATTTATATTTTAATAATACTGGCATTTTAGGAAATGACGATGTCAACAATATTTATTGGTTTATTCATATTTGTAAAAACTTTTTAAAACTTTTTTACACTTATTTTTAGCCTCACTCACTTTTTCAAGGACTTTTTTGTGTCATACAAACGATACAGATAAACAATACACACAATTAATCATGGGTGCTTCTATCATTCTCAGGCTGCCTGTGAAGTGTTCGAGATTCGTGGCAGACAGAAAATTACCTTACCAAAATGTTATACCTCAACAGAAGGCTGGATTCCAGAAAATTATCGTCTTATAAATGAAAGTCAACCTTTAGATCACATCAAAGGTATGTGTCTAATGAAAATTTTATTTGAACCTAAAGGGGGTTTCTGGGCTGCAGATTTTGATGTCCACTTCTTAAGATAGGTCATCAATAGTGAGAAGCAAAATTATAAAAAAAAATTGATTTGGCTGCTTCGCTGAATTTCACAAAGAAATGTGATTCGTTATCAATTACTTCCGTTGTATGTAGTGAGCACAATGCTGCCCTGTCATTGAACCCCATGAGGGTAAAAATAAAACCCCAAAACATCCTCACCTTATTCATTTGCTCATGGAGAGGCCGCTGTAGACATCTTGATTGAAGAGACCGAGCAAAATCTCATGTGGTGATGTGTCATCATGCCATTACACTGGCTGGGCATGGTCATCAGCCCGGCCAGTGCAGTGGCGTGGTGATGTCACCCATCACCGAGCACGAGTTTTCAGTGGTTTCAAGATCAAGATGGCCACAACAACCTCTCCGTAAGGAAATTTGGCTTCAAGTTTTTCCTCAAATTCGGATCGAAGTTATTTCATTTCACTTCGATTCGCTCATCTCTAGTCATCAATATCAGATGAGGGGGGGTTCAACATCTGGCACCCCACCTATCAGTGTAGTGGCCATGCTGGGTTACTGCAGCTCAGCTCCTATACAAGTAAAGCTTGACTCTGTAGCCCCTTCAAAAACAGGATATTTTCACAAATATTTCTCACCTATCAAAAAGATAAATATTAACTTGGTTGGGGGTCAATCACTTTGACTTCCACCAAGCACTAGATATTGGTTACTTTTGAGTGTTAATATATGAAGTGGTGATCAGGTATTATTCTATGATTACAAACTGTATGGACAATTTAAAAACAGTTACATTCTATATAGGGATACATGTTATTTATGGGAAACCCGATTTACGGAGTTGCATAAATGGCCATTGCCTATGATAATCTTATTATCGCAGCTACTCCTTTTAGTCGTGGATATGATGCAATTCACCAACCTTACCCAACAAACCCGTGAGGAGATGTAGTCTGAACACTAGGACAGACAGTCTATCAATGGTTAAAGTGTGCAATTCTGACAATAACAATGTATTTCGTAATTGCTATTTATGCAAACATATTTTCAAAAAGTAGCTCCTCAGACTTAACGCTGGGAAGAGTAAGGCTGCCAAGGCTAAGGAAGCCAGCTTTTATGTTCCCAGTTATCCTTCTCCTTCTGCATAGTACTTACATAGAGCTCATTGTTACCCAACATCTGTCTAAAAGCTGAAAACCGGAAAAGGTGTGGTTGCTATGTACCAAGGAAACAGCCTTCAAAGTGAGGTGCACATTAACAGCTGTGTAAAGGGACCACTTATTCTTAAACTGTAAAACAGACCGACTCTATTGTTTAATGGGAAACATGGACAGATAACTAAATGCTGGAGATAATTACTGTTATGCCTTTCATATCTGTCCAGAACATCAAATTGCCTTCTACAAGGAAGAGTGTATTAGTGATGACTGGAGGATAATGGGTTACAGTTATCAAATCAGAAGAGTCATAGCTGGGCTTTTCTTCATTTTGGGCAAATAATCAGTTAGCTGCCCTAACCTGTATATAAATACCCTGGCGAGGGCAGAGTAACTTCTGGGGGCACATCCCCAAACTAACATAGTGAAGGACATTTCATAAGGGCATTACACCATTATTGTGGCGTGAAAAAAGTTGCACATTTTTTAGCATTCCATATATGCACCATAATTTGCAACTTTTTAAGCTTCTCAACACTTCTCCAAAAGTGCCAAGAAAGGGAGCGGGGCTTCATGCACCGCACCACATTTACTATACCTTAGTCTAGAAACTGGCGTCAGTTATAGCTGAAGTACATGTCGGCCCCATGGCAGGGATGGACTTCAGTTTCTGGCGTAAGCCTGTCTTAATAAATGTCCCTCAGTGTTTAGGTTTCAATAGGAGAATATGAAGTTCTCTACATACAATGCATATACGTTTGTTGCCAATTTTTATTTCTTTTAAACACAGCCTCGCCTGTTTAATTTCCCATAGAATCAAGTGTAATCAACAGTTTACAGAATGGAGTGTGTGAATGACATGCAATCAGCAACTGCATACTTTAACCTTATTATTGTGCCATTTTAGACACACAGGTGGAGATTTATCAAACTGGTGTAAAGTAGAACTGACTAACTGACAAAGCAGCTGTGAAAAATGAAAGGTTGAATCTGATTGGTTGCTATGGGCAACTAAGTCAGCTCTACTTTACACCAGTTTCATAAATCTCCCCCATAGTACAAGATTTATCAGCACCTAAATATGACATATTGTTAAAAGAAAGAAACTAAGGGGTATAGTCTGAAAGTAAGGCATGATCAGCTATTATTCACATAAATGACCAAAAGTGTTGTGTTTTTCCTTTGTGTTTAGCCCTCTCAAAACTGCATTCAAGAAGTATCATAAAAATGACCCTAAAATCTAACGAAAATCTGCAAAGCCCAAAATCTAGGTAAGTACCCTGAAAACAATGGCATTTATTATTAGAGCTTGGAATAAGAGGGATCCAAAGGCTAAATGATATGGGAATGGATTCAGTCAAGTGTTCCGTAGAATAGTCTTATGACTTTGCCTTTGATTTACTTGTCTTTTGACATTTGACTTTGATGTTTTACCTGTAAGCAATTGTCATAAGTTTTGACATTTTGCTTATATGCTGAGCCAAAGTGATCTAAAGAACTGATGACCAAATGTGCATCATGAATCAGATTTCAATCACCCAATCACCAAACAGCCTGACTATGGCAGAGCCTGTAAGGAATTTGAATGAGGAAGACTGAAGACCTTCAAAATCTTAGGGTTTGTCCATTCATCTCAAATTCTGTCAAAAATGCTGGAGCACAGCATGCAGCGCTATTTTGTTTAGTAAAATGATGGACAATATAGTGGAAACACAAGAGCCCCTATTATAATTTATAATTGGGGCTGTTCAAACACTTTCGGTGTCTGTTATATCAAAGTTTTTGCACTTCCATTTTTTGTTCTGCTCTTATGATATAGCACAGCATGCAGCACTATTTTGTCCAGTTCAATGATGGACACCATGACAGGAACATGACAGACCCCCAATTATAGTCAATGGAGTCCACTGGGCGCTGTTGGTGTCCATCACATCAGATATTCAGTTATTCCATTTTTTGGGGGTCCTACAGCTCCTATGATGGAACAGAACAATGGAAATAACGATGCAGATGTCAATGCTGACTTATTGCTATATGTATGACAATAATGATAAAAAGTAGCTAACACCAAATTATCTTCTCCTATGAAAAAATTAGGAAGCTCAGTAATATAGTCAAGTCCTGCTGTAAATGAATTTGTTGATTCTGCTCAGAGGGAGGAAATCCTGCATACGTAATTAGTCCTATTATGAGTTCCTCCTTGTTGTTTTCAGCCGTGCCACCCTCCTAGTGAAACTTTCCAGTGAGAATTACCAGGAAGTTCAGTATCTGCCAGGAGAACATGTTGGTGTATTTCCTGGCAATCAGCCAGAGCTAGTTAATAGCATAATTGGACTTCTGAAGGATGCTCCCGCAATCAATCAGGACATCCGGCTGGAGACACGCAGTGAACAGGGTAAGGATCTGTTTTGTTTTGGTGAACGCTTCAACTTCCTTCTTGGTGTACTCAGATGCTTGTTGCGTCATTATAATACTACTGGACAATTACTATGTCTCTTTGATATACCGACTTCCCGACTCAAATCATCAAAGACATGCAGTTCTAACCTCTTGCAACCTTTGAAAGTGTCCTCATTGGCCGTATCGGATTTGTTTGGCATATGTAGGAATGGTAGCATTCATCACTGGGCTGTGAAAAAAAAAAACTGAGTGGTCTGAAATGCGTTGCCCAGATCTGTCCATAGCGGCAGATAAAACAATAAAGGAAATGGCTATACAAATGATTTGGATCTCATTACCAAATAAATTGAGCTATTAAGATAAAAAATGTATAACTTACTTCATAGGGTATTTATTTAAAATGGTCAAAAGTATAGACCCTTTTTTCACTACTTTCTTTAGGCCAAATGATCTATAATAAGTGTGGGCTACAATTATATTGCATTGCTTAAGACTTGGGTGTGTAACAAAAGATATATTCATTCCCGTAAGCAACAGCGGTTTAGATTTGGGGTGAAACTGCAAGTTGGATCCTATTCTTAAATGGATGTTAATATTGATAGGACAGGATAGGCCATCAATATCAGATTGGAGGGGGTCCAACACCCCGCACCCCTACCGATCGGCTGTTTCAGAGTAACTTCGGTACATATTTCTGGCATTGGAACTATACAGCTCTGTCCATTGTGAAGTGGACAGAGCTGGTTACTGCAGCACTACCCCCATTCAAGTGAATGGGCACAGTACTGCATTCACTAGCTCTGTCCACTACCCAATGGAGCTGTGTAGTTGCAGGGCAAACTCCCTGTGCTGGAGCTACTCCCAAACAGCAGATGATAGGCCATCAAGATCCTCCAGCTGTTGCAAAAAATCCTGGAGAAACCAGCCTCAGAAGCTTAAAATATAGTGATTGTAGCTGTGAAATGGGATCTGTTTGTTGTAAACCTAGACACAGCTACATGATTAATAACAATGACTGACACATATTGAAGACTGGGTTCTCTCAGCTGGGGCTGTAGATTCTTGTAGGTTCACTAAAGGTCAACCTGAACCTTGGTAAGGAACACTCATTCAGCGTCTTTCCTACCAAATATGGTCCAGGAACAATTGAAAATGAATTACCGTACTCTATTGTGTAATTTAACCACCTGCTTAGGATATGAAGGAAGGATGTGTGAAGCTGTCCAAGTTCGTGCCAGTAACAGGATTTCATGGGATTTTACGTGTCACCTTTTTAATTAAAAATCCCCTAAATTTAGCAAAGTGGGGAAAATTTAGAAACTGACAAGAATACTTTGGATCCCATTCTAATAAATTTCCTCTCCTTCCTGTGTTTTCAGGTAACTTCTGGACAACCAGTGAGAAAATCCCTCCTTGCTCACTGTCCCAGGCATTGACTTACTTCCTGGACATAACCACCCCACCCTCCCAGCTGCTTCTGAAAAAGCTGTCTCTTCTGGCTACTGACGTGGAAGACAAACAGAGACTGGAAGACTTGAGCAAAGTACGTACATAGTTCACTCACTCAACAACTAAGAATTTGCATTAGTTTTAATGGACTGTGTCTATTTTGGACACTGTATGTTTGTGGTTTTGACCAAACAGTTATAAATCATTTTTGAATTTGACAAAAGAAAGAAATGCATTCTCAACATACCTTTTAAAGGGGTAGTCCAGGATTTTTCTTTGCCCCACAGCTTTGAATACTTGTGGAGAAATCCATACTTTCCTGCACCCCTCGGTTCTACACTGGATTCCCTCACTGGTCTTCAATTTATGCATGGGCCTGGTCATGTAAACTGCTGCAGCCATTGATTGACCTCAGCATTGATATGTCCCTAAGCAGCATGTGACCCAGTAGTGATATGACGCTTGGAATTATGTTAATGTTGAGAAAAGTCATTGGGTGCACTGGTGCACGTGACCCCATCTAAGTTGACAGACAGGAACCACAAGTCCAGTGAAAAGATCAATAGCGCTAGAATGGAGAGGCTTAGAGCAGATGAGTATGGATTTCTCCACAGGTATTCTAGGGTGAGGATGAAAATGTAAAGAAAAAATCTTGGACAGTCTCTTTAAGTCTTTACATATGGTCATTATCTAACACAAATTAGTATACTTTTTCACACTCCAGCAGGATGCAAAGTACTAAATAAACACATGAGAAACAAGAAACCATGCATGCATTTCTGAGACATGCATCAAAATTGAACTCTGTTTTGATGTGATTTGGTCATGCAAGTGTCACATCGCATAGGAGGCAAACTCTGCTCTTAAATAATATTTTACCATATTCTATAATTTAATTTTATATGAAAAATTGATAATGTTTTCAAAACGATCTACATTTCAACTGTGAAATTTTTGGGAAATTCAGGAAGATAGTTTAGTCAGTTGGTTAGTTGATATATTAGATATGGTTTGTGTGGTTTTTGGTGTAGGTACTGATTTATTTACACTGCACTGTGATACAACGTTTTTTGGGTATTGCTAATTTACCGTCTTGGTTTAATAAACTGTCTTTTACATCCAATAACATTTCTAGGATACAGAAAAGTACAATGCATGGAAATCCTACAATTATCCATCATTCCTTGATATACTGGAGGAGTTTAAATCTCTTGAAGTACCTACTACATTTTTGCTGACTCAGTTACCAGCACTTAAGGCACGGTACTACTCTATAAGCTCCTCCAATGACATGTCACCTGGAGAGATTCACCTCACCGTCGCTGTTGTAAACTACAGAACGAAAGGTCAGTAGAAGCTTATTAGTCAAGTTTGAAGATGTATGACCTCAAAAAGAAGTTAGAGCTTTCCAATATATTGGAAAGTGAGTGGGAATCTCAATTGTTTACTTCAGAAAATCTGTCCTGGTCATGTGGTGGGCACATAGGTGCACGGCTCGTGACAAGTGACAGCTCTGATAAATAGTTAGTAACTGTGACAAATCGGGCACATGTGTGATCATCACAAGACCAGGACAGACCTTCCTGACAAACAGGATTACCATTCAAAGATTACAAAATACAAAAGGCATATTAGAAAATGTCTTACTTTTTAAGAGGGTAGGCACATTCAATTTGCAATGAATAAGCTTCATTTGCTGAAAATGGAGCACCCCTTTAAGATTATATAATATTGATGAGCTCCTTTTCTGTCTCCTTAATAACCCTTCCGGATCTCCATTATACATGTATGGTGGAAGTCTGGTCTTTAAATATGGTGATAATTCAGAAGCTAAGTGCTGCTGTTTTACACAGCTGACACCGATCACAGACATATAACCCTCAGGTGCCGTGGTCATCCATTGCCATGACATTTAAGCAGCTTTTACCCAGGAGTGGTGTGCTCTCGGGGCATCAACAGCTCCCCTGCTCTGGGGAGTTGTTTGTTCACTGTGGTACCCTCTAGCCTGCTAGAGGCTCTAATGCAGGCATCCTCAAACTGCGGCCCCCCAGCTGTTGCAAAACTACAACTCCCGGCATGCCCGAACAGCCTACAGGTATCAGCGTACAGCAGGGCATTGTGGGAGTTGTACTTTTACAACAGCTGGAGGGTCGCAGTTTGAGGATGCCTGCTCTAATGCTTTCCACAGAGATGTTCCTATCGAGCTCTGCTTGTGGCAGGGCTCCATAGAAATGCTCTAAATCTCCTATAAGCTGCAATAGTCATTTGTAGCAGTTTATGGGAGAAATGATTAGACAATCGCATGTTCAAGCCCCCAAGGGGACTAAAAATGTTGTTGTTTTTTACCCATATTAAAAAATTAAAATAAAGTACAACTTGTCCTGAAAAAACAAGCCCTCATATGGTTATGTAAACATCTCTATGAAGGGATGAATTACACATAAAAAATTTATTGTATTGTATCACAGCATTCTTTCAGTACTTTTGTAAAAATTGTATATCTTTGGTTTGTTATTGTTCTCCTCTTTAAGATATAATTTGTTTCTTTTAGGAGGCCATGGTCCACTTCACCATGGGGTTTGCACTACATGGTTAAACACTTTGAGCCAGAATGATATAGTTCCTTGTTTTATACGGAGGTATGAAAAGAATACATCACTGTATGATCTCCAACCAATCTCTGATGTAATACGGTTTTATAGTTTATAAGTGCATGCTTCTGGTATAATAGAGGTCGGTAAAACCAACCGCACTAACATATAATCAAATAAGATACTGGAGAGATTTATCAAAACTGGCCCATAGCAACCAATCAGATTCCACTTTTCATAGTTCATTTGGAAAATGAAAGGATCAATCTGATTGGTTGCTTTGAACAACTAAACCAGTTTTCCTCTGCACCAGTTTGGATATATCTCCCCCATTAAGTTAGATTGACCACACCAGCCAGCTTGATGTATTTATCACCTATTCCTATGATTGATGATGAATATTGGACTGCAGGGGGTCTGATCACTGGGAATCCCAGCGATCCCTAGAAAAAGGGGACCCCTCTGTGAATGGGATGGCAGTGCACTGTGGACTGACAGAGTGCTATGAATGGAGTGGTGAACCGTCATGTGCACTACCGCTCCATTCAGAGAGGATACCTCGTTTTGAGGATCATGGAGCGTCCCAGCATTCTGACACCAATTCCCCCGCAATCTAGCATTTATGACCTATCCTGGGGATGGCTCTTTGATGGAAAAAAAAAATGTCATGAGGGATTTTTTGGCAACCCCCCCTACCCCACTCCCATTCTGCCAGACCTGCAAAGAAAAGACGACTTACCTGTTTTCCGGTGCTGGCTCCTTCTTCTCCCAGTCTATGCTGCTCCACTGGGCTCCATTGATGTCAACATCCAATTTGACATCGTCAGTCACAGCCAGTCACTCACTGCAGCCGAGACTATATCCCCTTGTGACCATTTGCTTACAAGGAGAGAGCCCAGTGGAGCAACGCAGGCCAGGAGAAGGAGTGGGGAGCCGGCACTGGGAAGCAGCTAAGGAAGCTTCCCTTTACAGGTCTGGCCAAGTAGCGGAGTTTGCCAAGAATGCCCCCATTCTTGCACAACCCCTTTAATGTATCAAAGAAAATTTTTATGATAAGAATATGATGATGAGTAATATTATATCTCAATATGATACCAGATTTATTTTCACTGGAGAAAGAGAAGTAATAAAAATAAATGGATAAACTAGCCGTTATTGTAGTAGAGTGAGTGTTGGTCTAGAAATGATATCTATAACACTACAGAATAATGTCCTGCATTTAAAATGTAGAATAAAAGTCTTTATTATCCAGTTTATAGACTGTATGTTAAAATAATGAACATAATTTATAATCACCCCTTATGTAATGTTTTCAGCACAAACGCATTCCATCTCCCGACAAACCCATTATCGCCATGCCTTCTGATCGGCCCAGGAAGTGGAATTTCTCCATTCAGAGCTTTCTGGCAGCAGAGATTGTATGACATTGAGAAAGGTATGAGAAACGTGAATGACATAAATGCACTGACCCTGGTGATAGACTTACGGATGTAGCAGGGTTAACACTCATGCTTTATGAGACATATTATCTAAACTAAATGCAACTAAATGCGTTAAGCAATTGCTTTTCAATGGCTTTTGTTTCAAGATAACGTGATGAGTTAAGAAATTTGTAGTTTCTTAAAATTTGAAGGCTTATCTGATTGGACAACCCCTATATTCAAATGACTGAATTTAAAAAAATTATAATAATAAAAATAACATTTGGACAACTATTTCTGTATCTGCTATTGGGGACCAACATGACTGTGTAAAATGTGAAAAGTAGTTTGCGGTTGTTCAGATATGTGGTTGGGAACTGCTACACTTGCCAAAATGTACCACCTACACTTGCCAAAATGTCACACAAAACCCAGGAACAGTGGCTCGATGATTCTGTAAATCCATGAACATTATTAGAAGGAGATAGGATTCTGGAGGGATTTAAATTAAGTCTGTTAGCAGTTCTGTCTATGCAAAACTGCTGACAGCACTAGGTGGGGGCTGGGAAGAACAGCAACAACATATCTTTTATGGAGCTTATATTATTAGCAGTAGTGTGAAGATGATTTTCTTTTTTATTCTGCCAGGCATTTTCCTGCAAGTACTGTACAGTGGAGTAGGTTTTTGCCTGTGAAGTTCTCTCTGCATTGATCTGTTTTACAGCTCCTCCCCTTTTCTCCGATTGACTGTTGATGAATCCAACCAAGAGACCACTACAGCTGTCACTTACAGCAGAGGGGAGAGTCTGGGAAGTAGATCAATGCAACGAGCACTTCACAATAAGGCTCTACCTCCAGGGCACTTGCAGATGCTGGGCCAAGCAGAATAAAAGTTCACATGCACACTGCTCCTGATGATAAAAGATCCACAAACATTGTTATTCCTTCTCTCCCCAGCCCCTACCTAGCACTATCAGAGCAATTTGTATATGAATCTCTTGATTTATTGCAACTGGAAGTTTATTAATGAATCTGTTACTGGGTGTTACCAGTAAGGGGTGTGTTTCTGCATAGTCTCACAATAGCAGCACCGATTGGACAGTATATTGCAGCTTCATTAATACACTTCTAGTAGCAATAACTGAGGAATGCAACAGCATACAGTTTGTTATTGCATACTGAATACAATTATCTAGTAATATACTGTAGACATGTCAGGAGAGGTGACAGGTCCTCATTAAGTTAATGCTGTGATAATTTCCCAAAACATTATCTTTCTTTAATAACATCACATCATAATCTCCATAATACAACATGGACCTTATGTGCTAGTAGTAATGTTGTAAACCTTGTATTTTCAGGTAAAAATGTCAAATCTATGATATTGCTAACTGGCTGCCAGCAACCTGACATTGATGAAATCTACAAAGAAGAGTTGCAATACATGAAAAGAAAAGGTGTTATACAAGACGTGTTCACTGCTTACTCGCGAAAGCCCGGACAAGCAAAGGTGAGATATATCTTGGACACTTACTGAGGTTGTTCTGATCTCATATTGATGACCTACATGTATCATGAGGATAGGTCATCAATATTGTATCATTGCACAACCCATTAAAAAATACCATGCAGTAGCCACAAAGGCTGCATTACACTTTAAATGAATGCTGGCTAAACCCATCCATCTAATGTGCATGGTGATGTCCCAACTCTCTCAAAGGCAAATGTTTCATTTCATATCTATCATTCAGTAATTTTTTTTAATATGAATTACCCCTCCCTCTGCCAATTATCCACAGACATATGTCCAGCACATTCTGGAAAAAAATCTTGAAGATGAAGTGTTAAGGATTCTATTTGGAAAAGACGGCCATATCTATGTGTGTGGACATATTGAGATGGCCAGAGATGTCGCTTCAACAATTAAACTGATTATTGCAAAAAAGAAGGGTTTGAATGACGAGGAAGTGGAACAATATCTGACCCAGTTAAAGGTATATTACACATTAATCAGTGATTTGAAGTATTGCAGTTTTGAAACAAACGTAACAGTTTAAAGAGGTTCTTGGGGCTTTGAATATTGATGACTTATCCGCAGGAAAGCTTTTGATGTTCTTATTGCGGAATCTGGTGTTATCTTAACACCAGGTGTAATGGGACATGTGTCTTCCTAAAAGTTACACCTTAAACTCATCAGTCCACAGATTATTCCAAAAGTCTTGAGGGTCATCTAGATGTTTTTTGGCAATTGTGAAACAAGCCTTTGTGATCATTTTGGTCAGCAGTAGTTTGTACCTTACAACTCTCCCATGGATGCCATTTTTGCCCAGTGTCTTTCTTATTGTGGAATTGTGAACACTGACCTTAACTGAGGCAAGGGAGGCCTCCAGTGTTTTTGATGTTCATGTGGGTTCTGTTGTGACCTCCTGAATGAGTCATCAAAGCTCTTTTGGTAGGCCACTCCTGGGAAGCTTTTCCGCTGTTCCAAGTTTTTCCCATTTTTGGATTTCTCACTCTGATTTTCTGGAAGCACAAAGCCTTAGCAATGATTTTTGTAACCCTTTTCAGATTGTCAAACTTTGTTTGACATCTGTATAAGTTTTATGAGACCTTCTAGGCTGCTTCACATTACTAGACAGTACATAAAATTCAATTGAATTAAAGCGTCATGTGCATGTCGCACAACTTTTGATATGTCATAGAGAGTTGAGTGCCAAGACCCTCACCGTTTTCTAGAGGTGAAAGAACACTTATGCATATTGCGTTCTGTGTCCTCTCTGGCAAGGACAGAATCAAGATGGGCTTATAGACTTCTATGGAGCCCATCTTATGCAGCGAGGAGAGAGATTGTGATAAGCAAGGATGGTTGGGGTCTTAGCACTCAGAGCCCAACCAATCATAACTTTTGATATGTCTCTATATCATATCAAAAGTTGTGTGAAAAGTTTGTGACACTTTGTTGTATTTAGTAGCTATGAAGGACCAAACAGCATTTATTATTTAAAAACAGCATTTTGTGTATGCTTGGGCTATCTCTGTTAATATTAAAATTAGCTTGTGAATCTGAAACATTCAAGTGTGACAAATTTGCAAAGATAGAAGAAATCGGGAAGGCGGCAAACATTTCGTAGTATGGTATTATGTATAGTATACAATATTTCCCCAAAGTACCTTATTGTCTGGAAAAGCTAATGAAGTATCTAAACATAACACTCCTCTTATTTTCCAGAGTGAAATGCGTTATCATGAAGATATATTTGGGGCAACATATAAGACACGGCAGCCCCAGAATGGAATAATATCTCCTGATATATCATATCGCTGCCATGAATCAGTTGTTCCGCAATACAGAAAATTGTAACTTTTCCTCCACATATCTTGTTTTAAATCATGAACAAGTATAGAGGAACCAATTCAAATTTAGAAAGCAAAAAAATTCCTTCCGAGTTGATTAAAACAATTTACTTTCTGCATGGACAGTACATGGTGTGGAAAGCAAGAACCAAAAAATATATCACATTTATTATTTATTTTATTGTTTTATCAGTATTAGCATGTACAAATACTGTTGGCTCCCGAAAAATTGAAGTTAAAGAATTCCAGAATATCCAGACATGTGCCTCCACAGCTCCAGATGATTGGTTTCCAATGGATCTTAATCAAACATGACTATTCTCTTTTGTAAATGTCCTGCAGCAATATGTTGGACATCAACTGTGATAACACCATGGCTAAAGAAGATTTGGAAAAAGTCTGATTTTGCATTCAGAACCCAGTGGACTAGTTGAATGGCTGCTTGATAATGACTCTTGTCATTATGAAATTGAAAATTTTTGTCAATCATTGTACATATATCGATTTTCAATTTGGCAACACAAAATTTCATACTTATATTCATGTTTATGACATTACAATGTTTTGTATTTATGGTATAAACATTATAGAGCAGGGATGCTCAATCTGCGGCCCTCCAGTTGTACAAAACCTCAACTCCCAGCATGAACTAATAGCTGTAGGTGATCCAGGCATACTGGGAGTTGTAGTTTTGCAGCAGTTGGAAGGTCGCAGGTTGGGTATCCCTGTTGTAGAGGTTTTTATGCACTGTAACAGATGGGAAACTCTTGCCACTCTGGGATGTATTTTTGTTCTTATGGTTTTTAAGAGCCAAAATGTGTACTTAAAGGGGTATTCCTGGATTTTACTATTGTTGAACTAGGCCGTCAAAATCTGATCAATGAGGAACCTTGCACCCCCACCAATCAGCTTTCTCAGAGTAGCTCTGGCATCAGCGGTGCAGTAAGCAGGTACAGTATGCCTACTGCACAAAGGACACAGTGGTGTAGCTCCAGCACACTTCTAGCAAACAACTGATCGGCAGGGGTACAAGATGCCAGATCCCCCGTCGAGTAGATATTGTGGCCACTTCTCAGGCTAGGCCATCAATAGTAATATCTGCAACATCCCTTATTATTTAATACATTTTTACCAATGCTCATGATGAGCAGCATCAAAATAAAATTGCAATGCATTGCAGTGGGTGAAATCTGCTTAAAATCTGAGGCATGTTTTCAAAACTGTGTGTTTTTTTCTCACTGATGTCAATGAGTTTTCTAAATGCAAGCCAATAGTATGAAATGAAGCAAGCAAGGCTCTTAAAGGGGTTGTCCGGGTTCAGAGCTGAACCCGGACATACCCTTATTTTCACCCCAGCAGCCCCCCTGAGGCTAGCATCGGAGCATCTCATGCTCCGATGCGCTCCCTTGCCCTGTGCTAAATTGCGATTTAGAGCAGGGCAAAGGAGAGCATCGGAGCATGAACTGCTCCGGTGCTCATGTCAGCTCTGAACCCCGACAACCGCTTTAATAGATGTTATACCTCATGCCAGTAGATGCAGTCTTTACACCAGTAAACAGCTCTCCTTGTATGTCTGCTTCGGTAAATGCTTGCATTGCCAATGAAATAACAATACTGGAACGTCTTTTCTTAGAACTCCACATTGTGCTGTTCCCCTGTTATTTCCTCCCGGAAATGTATGAATATATTGGCAACTGGGTGGTACCTTTACCCTTGGCGATAGGGCATGTCTCTACCCAGTTTGACTGTCAGCAGTAATTGTATAGTGTCAGAATGGGCAGGGACACACTCCCTAACTGGTACTACTCACCTAGCCCTTCACTGCAAATTGCTAGCAATTCATAACTTCTAGCAGGAATAATATAGGAATGGCACATTATAGAGTTATAAGAAGATATACTCCATAATTGTTATTACAAGAATGATGCAAGTAGTTCCTAAAACAGACATGTCAGGAGAGGTTACAGGACCGCTTTAACTACTTAGTAATTGTCATACATAAGTGTTAGGATCCAACCACTGGGATCCCATCAATTCCAAAAACTAGGATAATTTGTTTCCTTGTAGAAATGGAGCGGGGGTTTAGTATGTATTTCATCCCTATGGGACTGCTAAAAACAGCCCTTGGCACTGTCTGTCAATGAATGGAGCAGCAGCGAACATGCTCGTGATCAGTGGAGGTCCCAGGAGTTGAACCTCCACCAAAAATATGCCCTAACTTGTAGATATGGGCTAAGTTTAAAACTTGGCACTACCCTTTTTAACTAAAGTCTTTCTATGAGATTTCTGAGAAGAATGAATACGTCAGTAAGCAAATTATGAGTATGGTATGCATCTAATACATTGGCAACTGGGTGGTACCTTTCCCCTTGACAATAGGGCATGTCTCCATGCAGTTTGACTGTCAGCACTGATTGGATAGTGTCAGAATGTGCAGGGGCACGCCCCTAATTTGTAATACCCACCCCTTTTTGTATTTATAAGGTCTAATAGGTGAGGCCAATGATAAAAAAACAAAATCCCCAAAATATATAGTAAATATGAAGGTACTGTAGCAATATATCTATATGGAAAACTGAACCTTGTTTTGGCTGCTTGCCTATTACCTCCATATATTCTACATCTGTCTACCAAACTGGCACCTGTTTGGTTGTTATTGAAGTATATGTTGGATAGCTCCCTGGCTGGACCAGGGGTACAACTGTCAACCTATTCTATAGTTTGAAACCAGATCTAACTTTTGATATTTAACCTTATTCTATTATTATTGTATCTGAATTTTATCAGAACCTATATTGTTATTTAAATCATTATATTTAATAATAATTATATTCATATGAGTCTGTGTAGAGTATGTTTTTTGAAACTTTAGTTTACCCTGTATGATAAATGTAAAATTAAATAAAGTTTATGTATTAATTAATTCTTGCAATGCGTGAAATTTGTATGTGTGAATAGCTTTAAAATGCTTTTACTTCTCACGGCCATTCTGACATTGTTTTTTCGTTACATATTGTACTTTGTGACACTGGTAAAATGGAGTAAAAAAATGTTTTTTTTATTTATAAAAAAAATACAAAATTTACCAAAAATTTTGAAAAATTAGCAAATTTCCAAGTTTTAATTTCTGTACTTCTATAATACATAGTAATACCTCCAAAAATAGTTGTTAATTTACATTACCCATATGTCTACTTCATGTTTGATTCATTTAGGGCTTGACATTTTATTTTTTGGGGACGTTACAAGGCTTAGAAGTTTAGAAACAAATCTTGAAATTTTTCAGAAATTTTCCAAAACCAACTTTTTAAGGACCAGTTCAGGTCTGAAGTCACTTTGTGAGGCTTACATAATAGAAACCACACAAAAATGACCCCATTTTGGAAACTACACCACTCAAGTTATTCAAAACTGATTTTACAAACTTTGTTAACGCTTTAGGTGTTCCACAAGAGTTATTGGCAAATGGAGATGAAATTTCAGGATTTCAATTTTTGGGCAAATTTTCCATTGTAATCCATTTTTTTCAGTAACAAAGCAAGGGTGAACCGCCAAACAAAACTCAATATTTATTGCCCTGATTCTGTAGTTTATAGAAACACCCCATATGTGGTTGTAAACTACTGTACGGGCACACGGCAGGGTGCAGAAGGAAAGGAACACCATATGGTTTCTGGAAGGCAGATTTTGCTGGACTGGTTTATTTACATCATGTCCCATTTGAAGCCCCCCTGATGCACCCCTAGAGTAGAAACTCCCAAAAATGACCCCATTTTGAAAACTACACCCCTTAAGCTATTCAAAACTAATTTTACAAACTTTGTTAACCCTTTAGGTGTTCCACAAGAGTTATTTGCAAATGGAGATGACATTTCAGAATTAAAATTTTTGGGAAAATTTTCCATTTGAATCCATTTTTTCCAGTAACAAAGCAAGGGTTAACAACCAAACAAAACTCTATATTTATTGTCCTGATTCTGTAGTTTACAGAAACACCCGATATGTGGTCGCAAACTACTGTACGGGCACACGGCAGGGTGCAGAAGGAAAGGAACACCATATGGTTTCTGAAAAGGCAGATTTTGCTCGACTAGTTTATTTACACCATGTCCCATTTGAAGCCCCCCTGATGCACCCCTAGAGTAGAAACTCCATAAAAGTGAACCCATCTAAGAAACTACACCCCTCAAGGTATTCAAAACAGATTTTACAAACTTTGTTAACACTTTAGGTGTTCCACAAGAGTTATTGTTTGTCTGTTAACCCTTGCTTTGTTTACGTAAAAAATTGATTAAAATGGGAAATTTGGCAAAAAATAGCACCTTTTTTTTTTACTTAGTTTATTTGAGGGATTATGTCATGTGTTATTTTTATAGAGCATATTCTTACGGACATGGCAATACCTAATATGTCTACTTTTTTAAATTTATTTAGGCTCTACACTAAACAAAAAACCCCCAAAACTTTTTTGTATCTCCATAGTCTAAGAGTCTGTTTTTTTCATAGTTTTTAGCCGATTGTCTTAGGTAGGGGCTTATTTTTTGTGGGATGAGAGGACGGTTTTATTGGCACCATTTTTTTTTTATTGCTTGCTATTACACTTTTTGTGATATAAGGTGACAAAAAAAAGCAATTTTTTGTCACCTTACATCACAAAAAGTGTAATAGCAAGCGATCAAAAAGTCACATGCACCCCAACATAGTGCCAATAAAACCATCCTCTCATCCCGCAAAAAATGAGCCCCTACCTAAGACAATCGGCTAAAAAACAAACAAAAAAATGACTCTCAGACTATGGAGATACTAAAATGTTTTTTAAAAGGATATTCTAGTGTAAAACCTAAATAAATTTTAAAAAGTAGACATATTAGGTATTGCCGCATCTGTAAGAATCTGCTCTATAAAAAAGACAAATAACCAAATCCCTCAGATGAACACAGTCCAAAAAATAAAATAAAAAAGGTGTAAAAAAAGCAATTTTTTATTTTATTTGTTTGACTGTGTTTATCTGAGGTGTTAGGTCATGTGGTATTTTTATAGTTCAGGTTCTTACGGACGCAGGCGATGCCTAATATGTATACTTTTTTATTTATTTTAGTTTTACAAAATAATATAATTTTTGAAAAAAAGAAGATTTTTGTTTTAGTGTCTCCAAAGTCTGAGAGCCATAGTTTTTTTTTTCTGGGCCAAATAGAATTAAAATTGGGGAAGGGGATTATAAATTTAGTACTCCATGGAAGTGTGGTACTCCCTGAAGCAACCGTCAATGCAGAGGCCCGGATGATCGGGGCACGTGTCACACGTGTCCTTCCGTATCCCCCTCCTGTGACACGCTCTGCACTTTTTTTGGGACCGTCCCTTCTTTCTAGTATGGGGGACCACACCTGGAAAGTGTTGGCCAGGGACTATCCGGACGCCTCCAGTTCCTGAGGTACAGAAAAGAGTTCCCGGTCAGAAAAGATCAGGGCCTTGAGAACTGCCTCATAGAACTGCAGGCATTTCCCTGTGTTGCCAGCGCTCCGGGACAGCACAAAAGAGTTGTACAAGGCAACCTGTACCAAGTAGACCGCAACTTTTTTGTACCATGCCTGGGTTTTGCGCATTGCGTTATAAGGCTTGAGGACTTGATCAGAGATATCAACTCCTCCCATATACCGATTGTAGTTCACAATACAATCGGGCTTGAGGACCGTTGCCGCAGGTACCTGGGACAGGGGTGATGCCGTTACCGTGAATTGTGGACAGTACAAGGACATCCCTCTTGTCCTTATATCTGACCAGCAACAGGTTTCCACTGGTAAGGGCACGGGTCTCACCCCTGGGGATAGGTACCTGGAGGGGGTGGATAGGGAGGCCGTGTTGATTTTTCCCGCATGGTTCCACAAGCAGACGTGGATCTGGCGGCGAGGGGCTAGAACAAGGGGATGCTAGTATAAAAGTTATCCACGTACAGGTGGTAACCCTTATCTAGCAGCGGGTGCATAAGGTCCCACACAAGTTTCCGCCTAACACCCAGAGTGGGGGGACATTCTGGGGGTTTCAATACGGGAATCTCCCCTCTTGTACACACAAAACTTGTAAGTGTACACTGATTTTGTACAGGCGGGGGGGGGGGGGGGCATACTGCATTATCTGCATAATGCAGGCATTTCCGAATGGCCTAAAAACGGGAATGTGTCATGGCCATACAGTAGGTATGGTAGAGGACGTCCCCACTCCAGTTCTTCCTGACACTGGGTTTTTTGACTAGGCCCATGTGCAACACAAGGCCCCAAAACGTCCTCATCTCGGCTGCACTGACCGGAGTACAGCCACCGGACCTAGCCAAAACGGAGCCCGAGTGTTGAGCAATGAACTGTTGGGCGAACAAGTTTGTTTGCTCCACCATCAGATTCACAAAGTGGTCACCGAAAAAAAAAAATTAAAAAGTAATATTCAGTGAAGCCCACTGTGGGAATCTGGATTCCTGGTTGGCCAACAAAGTCAGGAATCATGGGCTCAAAATCTTCAAAACAAGTTCACCAGTAGGGGGCTTAGGTGGACTTATTTGGTGGGCCTGAAAACTAGTACGAGCCCCAGGGTGGCTCATACTAGTGTGGGCCACCGGGTCCCTGGCATGGGGGTCCCCTTGCTCTGCCTGGCCGCGTCTCCGCCGCCTTGGGGCTCATCATCATCACTAGATGATGAGGAGGACGCGGATGACAAGAGGAAAGTGGGGTCATCCTCGTCCTCACTGGGGCTCTCAGAGTCGGAGGCAAGCAGGGCGTATGCCTCCTCGGCGGAGAACAGCTGGCGGGCCATAGGGGAGTGTGTGTGTGTGTGTGTGTGTGCACGTGTGTAAAACTTTATTCAGTGTGTGTTTGGGGGGGGGAGGGGCGGATGTTCACGTTCACTACCCTAACCCACCCTAAACCTAACAGAAAAATAAAAATGATATACAATAGACATTGTTGTTCTGGACGGAAGTACACACATTGGAAGAGATTTGGGCAGTGAGGAAGTAGCTTGTAACATCTGAGAATGAATAGACAGATGGCAACTTACTGAAACAGGGTAGGAATTTACTGTATAGGAACAAACCATTTGGTAAAATGTAGCTAAACCAGTAAGAAGAATGCTAAATTAAATTCTAAATGGAATAACAGAATAATAACAAAGACAGGTGTACTCTGCGGTCTTAATAAACCCTCAAACTGATTTTAAAATTGAGAGATTAGCCAACATGTCCTACGGTGTAGGACATGTCTGAGCCCCGCACCAAGGTTTCTCAAGTAGCTCGGGGACCCGTCATTAGCAACGGGCCACAAGTGCAGGATTTACCCCCCTATATGTATACACAACTGCATGTGGGTTTGAGCACTTCCTGCTTGTTTAATACCACGCCATTCTTTTCAGTTTGTATATATAGAGATGCCTGGAGGTGTATAAACTCCAAATTAAATGTGCCTGCTTTCCATCTACAGGCTACATTTAGGTGCACCTTTGAGGCCTGGGCCATATCAGCCAGTCTTGAGTGGGACTCACAGAATCCTCCCTCCTCCCATTGCTAGCATGGTTACATGCTGGAGGTAACTGGTGAGTTGTTTGTGAGTCAGCCTCATGCTCCTGTAATTTGCCCACTGGCTCCTGGTATCGCCCATATGGCACAGGTAGGTGAGTGTTAGGTCCCCGAGCTACTTGAGAAACCTTGGCGCGGTGCTCGGGCTCAGACATGTCCTACACCGCAGGACATGTTGGCTAATCTCTCAATTTTAAAATCGGTTTGAGGGTTTAGTAAGACCGCAGAGTGTACCTGTCTTTGTTATTATTTTGTTATGTTGCTATATTGATTATCACATCTACATAATTTCTATCTTGTGTAGGATGTCTATTGTGGTACTTGTGGTTTACTGCCGCCATCCTCCACTGTATGCATTTTTTTCTGGGGATCGTCATTAGCAACAGGCCACAAGTGCAGGATTTGCTCCCCTATATATATGCACAACTGGATGTGGGTTTGAGCACTTCCTGCTTGTTTAATACCACGCCATTCTTTTCAGTTTGTCTACATGGAATAATGTTAATATTAATAGAAATGTAGTATTAAACCCATTGTCAATCATCAGTCAAAAACCGCAAACTCAGATAGCAAAAAAGGAGGAAGCCATACTGGCCTTGCCCATATCTATACAAGAATGAGAACGATGTAACTAGCAAATTTGTAGATCACTTCATTAAAAAAAAAATGCCTGTATCCATCTGAATAAAAAAAAAAAAAGCTGTAAAATGGCCACTAGGGGTCTCACATCCTCCTAATGCGCAGTCCTCTGCCTGCCCTGGTAACAGAGACTAAGAGAACGGCAGATAGGAAATGGCTAGCTAATAAAAACTGTTTCTGAATTCAATGGAGTGTCATGCCTTTGTGTAAGTATGATCTTTCCCTCCTTATCTGTTCTTTGAGTTCTGGAGTTGCAGGCTAACATTGTGGGAAGTAAGGGAAAGGATGTCACAACAGTACAGCGCTGGCAGATTTCACAGAAAGGAGATGTGCCCGGCTTCTGAGTAAAATGCATCTAGCTGTGCAGCTGAAACAGGGAATAATATGGCTGAAAAAGACATTAGGTAAGCCCCAAAAAGCACCTATTCCTTCACAGTTATGATTGTACAAAGAAGCATAGCCATTATGCAAACTTGTGGTGAAAACTCGGGTACGCTTTAAACCTTCTGCAGTCATACTCCTTTTGGTTAAATGTCAAGTTCTCACCTGATGAGTTGAATCCGCTAAGCCTTGGTTCTGGAAGAGCAGGTCTTTTGCAGCATGAACAAGCAGAGCTGATTCAGAAGGGCAGATGCAGCAGAGTTGAGAATATGATGCCAAAGGATGGTGTAGCTGAGTAAGTGACATACTGTAGCACAACTGCAGATGCAGCAGGGATATTAGTGTAGCAGAACAATAATAATCTACTGTTTATGCTAAAATTGCCCTTGTTGACAAAGCTTGCATTGGTCAGACAATGTTTCATTAAAATCAAGTTGAACAAACACCGTCAGTGGATTGTATTATTGTAGCAAAAAGAAACAGACGGAGGAGTGAGGAGAAATAAAGAAAAGGTTTGGCGGGACAAGGGTCGCCAAACACTTTTTTGAAAGAAAACATATGGGAATTTATTATAGTGGGTATTTTGTAAGTTATTCTTGCTTGCAAATTTATCAAATGTAGCATGTAGTTTGATCAATTTGCCTTTTTAAATCTAAGACTTTTGTCTACGATTGCAATTACAGGTTTTTTTTTTTATTCACTCCCATACGGGAGCGTTTGCTAATTAACATAGCTAACCACACCACTGCCCCACTCACTTTTTTAAAAGTGGTAAGGGTGGCATAAAACAGCAAAAAGTTGAGCGCTTTTTTTGTGCAAAAGGGTACTTGCAAGTTCTGGTATACACAAATTATACATTTCCCACTAGAAGAGGTTTAATGGTCAGATATGGAGAAGATTAAAGACTAAAGAAAAGTATACTGGACTCTTTTAGCCCAAAAGGGATTGAATGAGGACTATAATTTCAATGTATATTTGTAGAGTTGGCACTTGTCATTAGTGTTTACATGAATGGTGTACTGTCCACATGTTTTATCCACCTTAGTTTTATGAAATGTCATTTTTCATAAGTGTATGTGGTATTAAGAGTTGCTAACAACTTCCTCAGATCTGGGGGTCTAGACTCTTTCCAGTGTCTCACTATCACCAGTTTTGCAATCACTAAGGCCTCTTTCACACTTGCGTTGTCCGGATCCGGCGTGTACTCCATTTGCCGGAATTACACGCCGGATCCGGAAAAACGCAAGTGAACTGAAAGCATTTGAAGACGGATCCGTCTTAAAAATGCGTTCAGTGTTACTATGGCAGCCAGGACGCTATTAAAGTCCTGGTTGCCATAGTAGTAGTGGGGAGCGGGGGAGCGGCATACTTACAGTCCGTGCGGCTCCCGGGGAGCTCCGGAATGACGTCAGAGCCCCCCATGCGCATGGATGATGTGCCATGCAATCACCTCATCCATGCGCGTGGGGCGCCCTGACGTCACTCTGAAGCACCCCGGGAGCCGCACGGACGGTAAAGTATACTGCTCCCCCGCTCCCCACTACACTTTACCATGGCTGCCAGGACTTTAGAGTCCCGGCAGCCATGGTAACCATTCAGAAAAAGCTAAACATCGGATCCGGCAATGCGCCGAAACGACGTTTAGCTTAAGGCCGGATCCGGATCAATGCCTTTTAATGGGCATTAATTCCAGATCCGGCCTTGCGTCAAGTCTTCAGGATTTTTGGCCGGAGCAAAAAGCGCAGCATGCTGCTGTATTTTCTCCGGCCAAAAAACGTTCCTGGTCCTGAACTGAAGACATCCTGATGCATCCTGAACGGATTTCTCTCCATTCAGAATGCATGGGGATAATCCTGATCAGGATTCTTCCGGCATAGAGCCCCGACGGAAGAAAAGAGCCCCGCCGGAAGAAAAGAACGCAAGTGTGAAAGAGCCCTAAAATGTGTCCAACTATAATTCGTTCTGATGGAGGAAATGTATTTATTTTATGTTCTTATATATTTGCTACTATATTCCACAACGCTTTAGCATCCAACTGTGCCCAATGGGTCTCACAATCTAAGGTCCCTATCAGTATGTCTTTGGAGTGTGGGAGGAAACCAGAGTACCCGGAGAAAACCCACACAGACATAGGGAGAACATACACACTCCATGCAGATGTTGTCCTTGGTCAGAAAAAACTGCAGTTCAATAAGAGAGGAGAATAAGGCATGACCATAGAATGTGGTACAAGGTTCCTCCCTGGCCACAGAGTCTCCAGTAATGTGGTGAAGTATTTGGGAAGATAGTGTGTAACCTGCTAGGTGTGTAATACCAGCTTAGGAGAGCTTTCATGGCTGCCTCATATTAAGTGGTACACCTGGAGGTTCCAGTAGAGAGTTTCTTTACTACAAGCTTCAGCTGAGAACTCCCAGCCCATCTTCTTTTCCCAGGTCATAATAGATGTTTTTTAAGAAATGCTGAGGACTGTAATAATATGTCATATATAGGTCTCATTATTTTAGCCCTGTTATAAAAGATATTAAAAATATCTATAATTGCCTTGTTAAATGAGGGGGAACACCTATCCAAAGATGTAAGGAAATGTATCCACAAGTTTTTATAGAAGTCCTTGTTTGGGATTGGGTATGAGTCATGCAAGTCAGTAAAGGACCTCAAGGTCCCCTGAGAATAAAATTGTTGGACCATATCGAGACCTTGGAGTTTCCAGTTGGACAAGGTCATATCCTCCATCAAAATTTACAAGGACACCAAAGGAGCTAAGGATATATATTTCCGGGAGGGTCTTCCCATGGAGAAGTGGAAGCTACGCCAGAGGGCAATAGAATGCTGTACTATATGCAAGGGTCCAAGATTTATATCTGGACTCAGCAAGAGCTAATCAATAAGACCCGTAAATCTTTGAAGGGTATAATGCTTTGTTCTATTTGAACCCAGTGTTTACCTACAGATCTCGGCCACCAGTCCCTCAAAATAGAGAGGTTGGTAGCAATGTAATATTGTCGAAGGCAAAGCAACCCCGGGCCTCCCAATCCTCTTCTCCGACGCATGGGTGTGTGCAAAATCCTTGGTTTCTTGTTATCCCGAATTAATCTATTAATAAGCTGTCGAGACTTCTGGAAAAATCTAGTAGGCAAGGGCAAGGGAAGAGTATGAAAAATGTATAACACTTTTGGTAGAGTGAGAGTGTAGCTATTCTACCTGCCCATGTCATATTGAGCAAAGGTAGACAGATCATGTTCAATAGTCTTGAAGAGTGGTTCATAATTGTGGGAATGTTGTCGGGATCTAGTAAGATGTATACCTAGGTACTATATTTCAGTTTCTTGCCAGTGCAGTTGGAAAGTGGATTTCATTAAGCGAAGAGTCTCCTGGGGAAGATTTATGGGTAACGCTACTTTCACACCAGTGTTTTTGCTGGATCTGTCATGGATCAGCAAAAAACGCTTCCATCATGATAATATAACCGTCTGCATCCGTTATGAACGGATCCGGTTGCATTATCTTCAACATAGCCAAGACGGATCTGTCATGAACTCCATTGAAAGTCAATGGGGGACGGATCCGTTTTCTATTGTGTCAGAGAAAACAGATCCGTCCTCATTGACTTACATTGTGTGTCCTGACAGATCCGTCTTGCTCCGAACCACATCGCGGACAGAAAAACGCTGTTTGCAGCGTTATTCTTTTCGCCATGGGGATGCAACCAAATGGAACGGAATGCATTCTGGTGCATTCCATTTCGTTCAGGTAAGTTTCATTGTCAAGGGGGACAAAACGGGGACAGATCTCAATAGCAGAAAGGGAAAGCGCAAGTGTAAAAGTAGCCTAAGATCTGAGATTTGTGCACATTAATTTTATAATATGATAAGGAGCCATAATGAGAGATAACTCCTAAGGTGAGTTGTAGTGAAGAGGCTGGTTGAGTCAGTGTGAGGATGATATCATCTGCGTAAAGAAAAATAAGGTCTTGGCCCCCTATGGTGATACCCTTGATTGTTTCATCCAAATGCAAGTGTTGGGCCAGGGGTTCTATGGTCAAAGCAAAAATCAAGGGAGACAGGGGGCAACCTTGGCACATCCCGTTGCATATCTTGAATGATTCAGAGACGACCCAGTTGGAGAAAACTCTGTTGTATAAATGTTGAATAGCAGAAAGGATATCTCCCCTAAATCCCATGAATTGTAATACCGAGAAGGCAAAGGATCAATTTATGCGGTGAAACACCTTCTCAGCATCTAAAGTGACACCATCTGAGTTTTTCTCTATGCAGCATAGTCCAAGATGTTTAGAACACGCCTGGTATTATCAAATGCCTGCATGAGTGCAGATAGTATGGGAAAGGAGCACATTGCTTGTTGGAACACCGATTCTAAGCAGGGGATTCCAGTGTGGAGAAGACTTTGCAAAATTCACTCGAGATGCCGTCTGGGCCTGGGGATTTCCCAGAAGGCAACATTTCTGTAACTCTAACAATCTCAGCTTTGGTGATAGGAGCACAGGGAGAGCCCAGATATTCTTCCATAAGAACAGGCAATTTTGACGCAGCTAGGAATTCTTGTAGGGAAGTGGGAAGTGTATCTAAAGGGGGTTGGTGTACCCAAATATTGTAAAGGTTGCAATAATATTCATTGAACTGGGCCACAATATCCCTGGGGTCAGTAAGTTTGGCTCCAGTAGCTGAATGTTTAGGAAAAGGGATTCTAGAGAGTTTGTTGAGATTTTTAGTCTAGATGCTAAGAGTTTACCAGCTTTATTGTTTTGGGAATGGTTTTTTGCTTTAGTTTTTGTTAGAAAGTGTTCACAGTCGTGCAATAGCAAGGTTCTGAGTTGGTTAAGAATGGTCAAGATAGTTTGAGAGGTAACATGGGTAGGGCTTTGTTTATTAGTTTTCTCTAGTTTGTCCAACTCTGACAGTAGTGCAGTCTGCTTTTGTTCCCTAGATTTCCTGTCTCTATAACGGATCTTTATCAGTATGCACTGGATATATGCCAACCATTCTGAATATACACTAGAAGCTATTCCAGAGTTAAATCTGAAGAACTCTGTAGTGGTGGCCTCTATTTCTTTCCCATAACCGGAATGGCCCAAAAGAAAGAGTTGTTTCTTCATATCCTATCAGGATTAGTATTATTTCCTTCCTGAAGGGTAAGTGTGATTGCCGCACTTAGATTGTGAGCCCCATTGGGGACAGTTGGATGATAATGTTTGTAAAGCGCTGCGGAATTAGTAGTGCTATATAAGTGTGTATAATAAAAAAATGATCAAACGGAGTTGTACATTATAGGTGCGGCACCTGAGGGGTTAATTGTGCGGATCACAGCCCCCTGTAAGAGATCAGGTGCTGCCAGGCAGCAGGGGGCAGTTCTGTACACAGTTATCAGTATATTCTAACTTGAAGCGTCCCCATCACTATGGGAATGCCTCTGTGTTAGAATATACTGTCGGATCTGAGTTTTCACAATCTAACTCAAATCCGATGGTATATTCTAACATAGAGGCGTTCCCATGGTGATGGGGATGCTTCAAGTTAAAATATACCATCGTATTGGAGAAAATTATATTATATTAATAGGGACTCCTGACTTTACATTGAAAGTCAATGGGGGACGGATTCGTTTGCAATTGCACCATATTGTGTCAACGTCAAACGGATCCGTCCCCATTGACTTGCATTGTAAGTCTGGACGGATCCGTTTGGCTCCGCACGGCCAGGCAGACACGAAAACGCTGCAAGCTGCGTTCGGGTGTCCGCCTGCTGAGCGGAACAGAGGCTAAACAGAGCCATACTGATGCATTCTGAGCAGATCCACATTGACTCAGAATGCATTGGGGCTGTACGAATCCGTTTGAGGCCGCTTGTGAGAGCCTTCAAACGGAACTCACAAGCGAAACCCCGAACGCAAGTGTGAAAGTAGCCTAAACTTGTCGCTAGCAATACTGTAGTGCAGAGCAATATACTGCCCCAGCTGAACCAAATACCACAGTGCAGCACAATATACTGCCACCTGCTGCACAGTATTCAACAGTTTCGCTGTCCTCAGGACACAGATACAGTTGAATTCAGGAGGACACCCGCAACAAGTGCGTAGGAGAGAATCAGTTCATTACGTACCTGGCTGGCCTGCAGCTGTCATGTGTGTTGTCATAGGATGTCACACTTTTGGTCCAGCAGGACCAGAAGCAGCAAAGATGGTAGCTTAAACCTGGATATGGGACACTTTGAATAGGTGTTTTTTTTGTTTTTGTTTTTTTACACTGTGGCAGTCCTATGGAATTCATTTTCTACCCTCAGACAATCCCCTTAAAGCTACAAGCACACGACCGTTGTATGTTTTGCAGTCTGCAAATTACAGATCCGCAAAACACGAATGGCCTCCGTCTGCATTCTGCAATTTGCGGAATGGCGCGGGCAGCCATTAATATAACTGCCTATTCCTGTCCGCAAAACAGACAAGAATAGGACAGGTTATTTATTTTTTTGCAGACCACAGAACGAAGCAACGGATGCGGACAGCCTGCATCTTTTTCGGCCCCATTGAAGTGAATGGGTCCACATCCAAGCCGCAAATACCGCGGCTCGGATGCGGACCAAAACAATGGCCGTGTGCATGAGGCTTAAAAGGAATGTGTCATCAATTAAGGAACTATTGTTTAAATGCCATATTCATTCCGGAAACGCATCAGACCCCATTATAGTGAATAGGATCCATTGGGCATCGGCAGTGTCTGGCATATGCTGGATTCAGCAATTTCGTTATCCTGTTCCTATGTCAAAATGGGATACTGGAATAACAAACGCAGATATAGATATAGCCTAAGCCAGTTCTTGGTCTGTACAGATTACTTTACTGCAGTGATCTCCTTATCATTGCAGACAGGATTACAATGACAGAAAGCACCTGTGTATATTGATAACACAGGATCCACCATTCATAGTAGGTGATACTACAACTTATTTACTCCCTTCTGACCCTGCCTGTAATGATATCACCCCTGTGTATAGATTAGACAGGATCCAACATTCACAATTGATTGTCAAATCTTATCTATTCCTTCCTTGTACAGTGACCTCTGCACAGGTCACAGAGCATGCCCAGAAATCTCGGCCCATGTGGCTGCCGTAAAAAAAAAAAATTCTAAATGGTGTTAGCTCAGGCAAGATGGCCGCCCCCATAATCATGTTCAGAAAATTGAATAAAAATATCTGCAATCAGAAAAACAGGTAAGAAAAAAGGAGATGTGTTTAAACTGGCAAATAAAGTTTTTTGTGACACATTTTCTTTAAAACCAGCTCAGGCAAGATGGCTGCCCCCATAATCATGTTCAGAGAATAGAATACAAAACTTAAAGGGCTTCTGTCACCTCCCAAAAGTCATTTTTCGTTTTTGGACTACTTAAAATCCTTATACTGCGATTTTTCACTATATAGTGCTCTTACCCTTTTTCGTTCAGTAGTTTCTTTAAAAATGCACTTTTATAATATGTAAATTACCTCTCTACCAGCAAGTAGGGCGGCTACTTGCTGGTAGCAGCCGCATCCTGCTTTAAAAAAACTGCCCCCTCCTCCTGCTGATTGAGAGGGCCAGCGAGCGTTCTCGTCCCCTGGCTGGCCCTGTCTGCGTTCGAAATCTGGCGCCTGTGCCGTGCCGGTCTTCAGTCGGCGCAGGCGCACTGAGAGGAGGACGCTCGCTCGGCCGCTCCTTCCTCAATGCACCCGGCGCAGGCACACTGAGGAAGGAGCGGCCGAGCGAGCATCCTCCTCTTAGTGCGCCTGCGCCGACTGAAGACCGGTACGGCGCAGGCGCCAGATTTCGAACGCAGACAGGGCCAGCCAGGGGACGAGAGCGCTCGCTGGCCCTGTCAATCAACAGGAGGAGGGGGCAGTTTTTTTTAAAGCAGGATGCGGCTGCTACCAGCAAGTAATCGCCCTACTTGCTGGTAGAGAGGTAATTTACATATTATAAAAGTGCGTTTTTAAAGAAACTACTGAACGAAAAAGGGTAAGAGCACTATATAGTGAAAAATCGCAGTATAAGGATTTTAAGTAGCCCAAAAACGAAAAATGACTTTTGGGGTGACAGAAGCCCTTTAAAATCTGAAAATAAAAACAAGTAAAAACAAAAAAAAACTTTTACTGTTTGGTTTTAACTGGCAAAAAAAAAAAAAAAACTTGACGCATTCCCTTTAAGTTGCACATATTAAATTCAGTGGGCAACAACCGTCTCATAATAGGATGATGTGCATAATGCACTCACTATATAATTTTATACATTTCAACCCTGATTGATGCTTTAATTGACCTAGAAGCACACATATATTACCTGGTAAAATTAGCTGCTGTCTTTGAAGCCATCACAAACTCATTATCTTATCCCAGAACGTGGCTGTAGGTACAGTCTGTCTTGCTCCCAGAAAGGAAATATTTGACATGCCATCTATCTAATGAGAAGCAGACATAGATACAGAGCAGTATATTGGAGCCCTCTGATCTCCAGACGGCTGAGTATTTGCACCTGGACACATAGTGCACCTGCGAGCTGGAAGCACATCTTTCTTTAAGATTCTTGAAAGGTAGTTTTGTGTATCTGTTTCAGATTTACCTTGTCTTCCACATCAAATATGTGTCTATTGGTGTCATAAGTTCACCAACTTTCCACAATAAAGTTGTCCTCAGTTGAAATTTGTGTAAAGGCAAAAAAAAAGAGATCTCTTCAGAAGCTCGAAAAAAATACAATTGAAAATGGATAAATCTACCTGCACGTACACATTTGGATCAGAGAGAAGTGATGAGCGGGTACAAGAATGGCAGACCTAATTATTATTGGGCTTTTGGAAAAATGATACCCGGGTAAAAATGACAAAAACATGCTGCAGAAAGTCTCAGCCTGTACATAAGCGTGTAGTTCTTTATCCTACTGTATATACAGTATGGGGCATAGTACCGAATGGCTTTGTGCCACAAAGGAGGCAAAAAAAGTAGTGAATTCTGGTGCATGACAAACATAGGGATGTTTGCAACTTTTAAAGGGGTTACAACTTTTAAAGGGATTGTCCAGGTTCAGAGCTGAACTCGGATGTACCCACAATTTCACCCAGGCAGCCCCCTGATATGAGCATCGGAGCATGATAAATTACCCAGTTATATCTTTGCTTTCACCACTTCCTGTGAAGAGCCGTCGGTACAGGGAGGAGATGTTATCCTGCTCTATAACACGCTGCCTGCAGATTGCATCTTGTGGTGACAAGTAGGGATGAGCGAACTCGAACTGTATAGTTCGGGTTCGTACCGAATTTTGGGGTGTCCGTGACACGGACCCGAACCCGGACATTTTCGTAAAAGTCCGGGTTCGGGTTCGGTGTTCGTCGCTTTCTTCGCGCTTTTGTGACGCTTTCTTGGCGCTTTTTGAAAGGCTGCAAAGCAGCCAATCAACAAGCGTCATACTACTTGCCCCAAGAGGCCATCACAGCCATGCCTACTATTGGCATGGCTGTGATTGGCCAGAGCACCATGTGACCCAGCCTCTATTTAAGCTGGAGTCACATAGCGCCGCCCGTCACTCTGCTCTGATTAGCGTAGGGAGAGGTTGCGGCTGCGACAGTAGGGCGAGATTAGGCAGATTAACTCCTCCAAAGGACTTGATTAACTGATCGATCTGCAGCTGTGGATCATTGAGCTGCTGATCCTCAATTGCTCACTGTTTTTAGGCTGCACAGACCGTTTGTCAGTCACATTTTTCTGGGGTGATCGGCGGCCATTTTGTGTCTTGTGGTGCGCCAGCACAAGCTGCGACCAAGTGCATTTAACCCTCAATGGTGTGGTTGTTTTTTGGCTAAAGCCTACATCAGGGTGAAGCTGTCACACCAAGTGCATTTAACCAGCAATAGTCTGTTCATTTTTTGGCCATATACAAAATCAGGGGCAAGCTGCGCCTGTCACCAAGTGCATTTAACCCTCAATGGTGTGGTTGTTTTTTGGCTAAAGCCTACATCAGGGTGAAGCTGTCACACCAAGTGCATTTAACCAGCAATAGTCTGTTCATTTTTTGGCCATATACTAAATCAGGGGCAAGCTGCGCCTGTCACCAAGTGCATTTAACCCTCAATGGTGTGGTTGTTTTTTGGCTAAAGCCTACATCAGGGTGAAGCTGTCACACCAAGTGCATTTAACCAGCAATAGTCTGTTTATTTTTTGGCCATATCCCAGTCTAATTCTGTCACTAAATCCATACCGGTCACCCAGCGCCTAAATACTAGGCCTCAAATTTATATCCAGCTAAATCTGTCCCTAGTGCTGTAGCTGGGCGAGTTATTTAGTGTCCGTTCAAGCACATTTCTTGTTCTGGGTTGAAATACAATTCCCAATTTAGCAATTTCATAATTTAGTGGTTTCTGCTATATCAGAGCTATTTGAAATCTATCCCTAAAAGGGTATATAATATTCAAGGTGCACATTGGGTCATTCAGAATAACTTCACACACACCCGCTACTGTGTATTTCCAAGTCTAATTCTGTCACTAAACCCATACCTGTCACGCAGCGCCTAAATACTAGGCCTCAAATTTATATCCAGCTAAATCTGTCCCTAGTGCTGTAGCTGGGCGAGTTATTTAGTGTCCGTTCAAGCACATTTCTTGTTCTGGGTTGAAATACAATTCCCAATTTAGCAATTTCATAATTTAGTGGTTTCTGCTATATCAGAGCTATTTGAAATCTATCCCTAAAAGGGTATATAATATTCAAGGTGCACATTGGGTCATTCAGAATAACTTCACACACACCCGCTACTGTGTATTTCCAAGTCTAATTCTGGCACTAAACCCATACCTGTCACCCAGCGCCTAAATACTAGGCCTCAAATTTATATCCCGCTAAATCTGTCCTTAGTGCTGTAGCTGGGCGAGTTATTTAGTGTCCGTTCAAGCACATTTCTTGTTCTGGGTTGAAATACAATTCCCAATTTAGCAATTTCATAATTTAGTGGTTTCTGCTATATCAGAGCTATTTGAAATCTATCCCTAAAAGGGTATATAATATTCAAGGTGCACATTGGGTCATTCAGAATAACTTCACACACACCCGCTACTGTGTATTTCCAAGTCTAATTCTGGCACTAAACCCATACCTGTCACCCAGCGCCTAAATACTAGGCCTCAAATTTATATCCCGCTAAATCTGTCCTTAGTGCTGTAGCTGGGCGAGTTATTTAGTGTCCGTTCAAGCACATTTCTTGTTCTGGGTTGAAATACAATTCCCAATTTAGCAATTTCATAATTTAGTGGTTTCTGCTATATCAGAGCTATTTGAAATCTATCCCTAAAAGGGTATATAATATTCAAGGTGCACATTGGGTCATTCAGAATAACTTCACACACACCCGCTACTGTGTATTTCCAAGTCTAATTCTGGCACTAAACCCATACCTGTCACCCAGCGCCTAAATACTAGGCCTCAAATTTATATCCCGCTAAATCTGTCCTTAGTGCTGTAGCTGGGCGAGTTATTTAGTGTCCGTTCAAGCACATTTCTTGTTCTGGGTTGAAATACAATTCCCAATTTAGCAATTTCATAATTTAGTGGTTTCTGCTATATCAGAGCTATTTGAAATCTATCCCTAAAAGGGTATATAATATTCAAGGTGCACATTGGGTCATTCAGAATAACTTCACACACACCCGCTACTGTGTATTTCCAAGTCTAATTCTGGCACTAAACCCATACCTGTCACCCAGCGCCTAAATACTAGGCCTCAAATTTATATCCCGCTAAATCTGTCCTTAGTGCTGTAGCTGGGCGAGTTATTTAGTGTCCGTTCAAGCACATTTCTTGTTCTGGGTTGAAATACAATTCCCAATTTAGCAATTTCATAATTTAGTGGTTTCTGCTATATCAGAGCTATTTGAAATCTATCCCTAAAAGGGTATATAATATTCAAGGTGCACATTGGGTCATTCAGAATAACTTCACACACACCCGCTACTGTGTATTTCCAAGTCTAATTCTGGCACTAAACCCATACCTGTCACCCAGCGCCTAAATACTAGGCCTCAAATTTATATCCCGCTAAATCTGTCCTTAGTGCTGTAGCTGGGCGAGTTATTTAGTGTCCGTTCAAGCACATTTCTTGTTCTGGGTTGAAATACAATTCCCAATTTAGCAATTTCATAATTTAGTGGTTTCTGCTATATCAGAGCTATTTGAAATCTATCCCTAAAAGGGTATATAATATTCAAGGTGCACATTGGGTCATTCAGAATAACTTCACACACACCCGCTACTGTGTATTTCCAAGTCTAATTCTGGCACTAAACCCATACCTGTCACCCAGCGCCTAAATACTAGGCCTCAAATTTATATCCCGCTAAATCTGTCCTTAGTGCTGTAGCTGGGCGAGTTATTTAGTGTCCGTTCAAGCACATTTCTTGTTCTGGGTTGAAATACAATTCCCAATTTAGCAATTTCATAATTTAGTGGTTTCTGCTATATCAGAGCTATTTGAAATCTATCCCTAAAAGGGTATATAATATTCAAGGTGCACATTGGGTCATTCAGAATAACTTCACACACACCCGCTACTGTGTATTTCCAAGTCTAATTCTGGCACTAAACCCATACCTGTCACCCAGCGCCTAAATACTAGGCCTCAAATTTATATCCCGCTAAATCTGTCCTTAGTGCTGTAGCTGGGCGAGTTATTTAGTGTCCGTTCAAGCACATTTCTTGTTCTGGGTTGAAATACAATTCCCAATTTAGCAATTTCATAATTTAGTGGTTTCTGCTATATCAGAGCTATTTGAAATCTATCCCTAAAAGGGTATATAATATTCAAGGTGCACATTGGGTCATTCAGAATAACTTCACACACACCGCTACTGTGTATTTCCAAGTCTAATTCTGTCACTAAACCCATACCTGTCACCCAGCGCCTAAATACTAGGCCTCAAATTTATATCCAGCTAAATCTGTCCCTAGTGCTGTAGCTGGGCGAGTTATTTAGTGTCCGTTCAAGCACATTTCTTGTTCTGGGTTGAAATACAATTCCCAATTTAGCAATTTCATAATTTAGTGGTTTCTGCTATATCAGAGCTATTTGAAATCTATCCCTAAAAGGGTATATAATATTCAAGGTGCACATAGGGTCATTCAGAATAACTTCACACACACCGCTTCTGTGCATTTCCAAGTCTAATTCTGTCACTAAATCCATACCGGTCACCCAGCGCCTAAATACTAGGCCTCAAATTTATATCCAGCTAAATCTGTCCCTAGTGCTGTAGCTGGGCGAGTTATTTAGTGTCCGTTCAAGCACATTTCTTGTTCTGGGTTGAAATACAATTCCCAATTTAGCAATTTCATAATTTAGTGGTTTCTGCTATATCAGAGCTATTTGAAATCTATCCCTAAAAGGGTATATAATATTCAAGGTGCACATAGGGTCATTCAGAATAACTTCACACACCCGCTACTGTGCATTTCCAAATCTAATTCTGTCACTAAACCCATACCTGTCACCCAGCGCCTAAATACTAGGCCTCAAATTTATATCCCGCTAAATCTCTCGTTACCGCTGTCCTGTTGTGGCTGGGAAAGTTATTTAGTGTCCGTCAAAGCACATTTTTTGTTCTGGGTTGAAATACAATTCCCAATTTAGCAATTTCATAATTTAGTCGTTTCTGCTATATCAGAGCTATTTGAAATCTATCCCTAAAAGGGTAGATCATATTGAAGGTGCACATAGGGTCATTCAGAATAACTTCACACACACGCTTCTGTGCATTTCCAAGTCTAATTCTGTCACTAAATCCATACCGGTCACCCAGCGCCTAAATACTAGGCCTCAAATTTATATCCCGCTGAATTTGAATACAATACATTGGGCCAAATAATATATTTGTTGTTGTGGTGAACCATAACAATGAGAAAAACATCTAGTAAGGGACGCGGACGTGGACATGGTCGTGGTGGTGTTAGTGGACCCTCTGGTGCTGGGAGAGGACGTGGCCGTTCTGCCACATCCACACGTCCTAGTGTACCAACTACCTCAGGTCCCAGTAGCCGCCAGAATTTACAGCGATATATGGTGGGGCCCAATGCCGTTCTAAGGATGGTAAGGCCTGAGCAGGTACAGGCATTAGTCAATTGGGTGGCCGACAGTGGATCCAGCACGTTCACATTATCTCCCACCCAGTCTTCTGCAGAAAGCGCACAGATGGCGCCTGAAAACCAACCCCATCAGTCTGTCACATCACCCCCATGCATACCAGGGAAACTGTCTCAGCCTCAAGTTATGCAGCAGTCTCTTATGCTGTTTGAAGACTCCGCTGGCAGGGTTTCCCAAGGGCATCCACCTAGCCCTTCCCCAGCGGTGAAAGACATAGAATGCACTGACGCACAACCACTTATGTTTCCTGATGATGAGGACATGGGAATACCACCTCAGCATGTCTCTGATGATGACGAAACACAGGTGCCAACTGCTGCGTCTTTCTGCAGTGTGCAGACTGAACAGGAGGTCAGGGATCAAGACTGGGTGGAAGACGATGCAGGGGACGATGAGGTCCTAGACCCCACATGGAATGAAGGTCGTGCCACTGACTTTCACAGTTCGGAGGAAGAGGCAGTGGTGAGACCGAGCCAACAGCGTAGCAAAAGAGGGAGCAGTGGGCAAAAGCAGAACACCCGCCGCCAAGAGACTCCGCCTGCTACTGACCGCCGCCATCTGGGACCGAGCACCCCAAAGGCAGCTTCAAGGAGTTCCCTGGCATGGCACTTCTTCAAACAATGTGCTGACGACAAGACCCGAGTGGTTTGCACGCTGTGCCATCAGAGCCTGAAGCGAGGCATTAACGTTCTGAACCTGAGCACAACCTGCATGACCAGGCACCTGCATGCAAAGCATGAACTGCAGTGGAGTAAACACCTTAAAACCAAGGAAGTCACTCAGGCTCCCCCTGCTACCTCTTCTGCTGCTGCCGCCTCGGCCTATTCTGCTGCTGCCGCCTCGGCCTCTTCCTCCGCCTCTGGAGGAACGTTGGCACCTGCCGCCCAGCAAACAGGGGATGTACCACCAACACCACCACCACCACCTCCGTCACCAAGCGTCTCAACCATGTCACACGCCAGCGTTCAGCTCTCCATCTCACAAACATTTGATAGAAAGCGTAAATTCCCACCTAGCCACCCTCGATCCCTGGCCCTGAATGCCAGCATTTCTAAACTACTGGCCTATGAAATGCTGTCATTTAGGCTGGTGGACACAGACAGCTTCAAACAGCTCATGTCGCTTGCTGTCCCACAGTATGTTGTTCCCAGCCGGCACTACTTCTCCAAGAGAGCCGTGCCTTCCCTGCACAACCAAGTATCCGATAAAATCAAGTGTGCACTGCGCAACGCCATCTGTGGCAAGGTCCACCTAACCACAGATACGTGGACCAGTAAGCACGGCCAGGGACGCTATATCTCCCTAACTGCACACTGGGTAAATGTAGTGGCAGCTGGGCCCCAGGCGGAGAGCTGTTTGGCGCACGTCCTTCCGCCGCCAAGGATCGCAGGGCAACATTCTTTGCCTCCTGTTGCCACCTCCTCCTTCTCGGCTTCCTCCTCCTCTTCTTCCACCTGCTCATCCAGTCAGCCACACACCTTCACCACCAACTTCAGCACAGCCCGGGGTAAACGTCAGCAGGCCATTCTGAAACTCATATGTTTGGGGGACAGGCCCCACACCGCACAGGAGTTGTGGCGGGGTATAGAACAACAGACCGACGAGTGGTTGCTGCCGGTGAGCCTCAAGCCCGGCCTGGTGGTGTGTGATAATGGGCGAAATCTCGTTGCAGCTCTGGGACTAGCCAATTTGACGCACATCCCTTGCTTGGCGCATGTGCTGAATTTGGTGGTGCAGAAGTTCATTCACAACTACCCCGACATGTCAGAGCTGCTGCATAAAGTGCGGGCCGTCTGTTCGCGCTTCCGGCGTTCACATCCTGCTGCTGCTCGCCTGTCTGCGCTACAGCGTAACTTCGGCCTTCCCGCTCACCGCCTCATATGCGACGTGCCCACCAGGTGGAACTCCACCTTGCACATGCTGGACAGACTGTGCGAGCAGCAGCAGGCCATAGTGGAGTTTCAGCTGCAGCACGCACGGGTCAGTCGCACTACAGAACAGCACCACTTCACCACCAATGACTGGGCCTCCATGCGAGACCTGTGTGCCCTGTTGCGCTGTTTCGAGTACTCCACCAACATGGCCAGTGGCGATGACACCGTTATCAGCGTTACAATACCACTTCTATGTCTCCTTGAGAAAACACTTAGGGCGATGATGGAAGAGGAGGTGGCCCAGGAGGAGGAGGAGGAGGAGGAGGAAGAGGGGTCATTTTTAGCACTTTCAGGCCAGTCTCTTCGAAGTGACTCAGAGGGAGGTTTTTGGCAACAGCAGAGGCCAGGTACAAATGTGGCCAGCCAGGGCCCACTACTGGAGGACGAGGAGGACGAGGATGAGGAGGAGGTGGAGGAGGATGAGGATGAAGCATGGTCACAGCGGGGTGGCACCCAACGCAGCTCGGGTCCATCACTGGTGCGTGGCTGGGGGGAAAGGCAGGACGATGACGATACGCCTCCCACAGAGGACAGCTTGTCCTTATCCCTGGGCAGCCTGGCACACATGAGCGACTACATGCTGCAGTGCCTGCGCAACGACAGCAGAGTTGCCCACATTTTAACCTGTGCGGACTACTGGGTTGCCACCCTGCTGGATCCACGCTACAAAGACAATGTGCCCACCTTACTTCCTGCACTGGAGCGTGATAGGAAGATGCGCGAGTACAAGCGCACGTTGGTAGACGCGCTACTGAGAGCATTCCCAAATGTCACAGGGGAACAAGTGGAAGCCCAAGGCCAAGGCAGAGGAGGAGCAAGAGGTCGCCAAGGCAGCTGTGTCACGGCCAGCTCCTCTGAGGGCAGGGTTAGCATGGCAGAGATGTGGAAAACTTTTGTCAACACGCCACAGCTAACTGCACCACCACCTGATACGCAACGTGTTAGCAGGAGGCAACATTTCACTAACATGGTGGAACAGTACGTGTGCACACCCCTCCACGTACTGACTGATGGTTCGGCCCCATTCAACTTCTGGGTCTCTAAATTGTCCACGTGGCCAGAGCTAGCCTTTTATGCCTTGGAGGTGCTGGCCTGCCCGGCAGCCAGCGTTTTGTCTGAACGTGTATTCAGCACGGCAGGGGGCGTCATTACAGACAAACGCAGCCGCCTGTCTACAGCCAATGTGGACAAGCTGACGTTCATAAAAATGAACCAGGCATGGATCCCACAGGACCTGTCCGTCCCTTGTCCAGATTAGACATTAACTACCTCCCCATAACCATATATTATTGGACTCCAGGGCACTTCCTCATTCAATCCTATTTTTATTTTCATTTTACCATTATATTGCGATGCTACCCAAAGTTGAATGAACCTCTCCTCTGCCTGTGTGCTAGGCCTAAATATATGCCAATGGACTGTTGCAGTGGTGGCTGACATGAAGCCTGATTCTCTGCTATGACATGCAGACTAATTCTCTGCTGACATGAAGCCAGATTGTCTGTTACGGGACCTCCCTCCTCTGCCTGGGTGCTGGGCCTAAATTTATGACAATGGACTGTTGCAGTGGTGGCTGACGTGAAGCCTCATTCTCTGCTATGACATGCAGACTGATTCTCTGCTGACATGAAGCCAGATTGTCTGTTACGGGACCTCTCTCCTCTGCCTGTGTGCTAGGCCTAAATATATGCCAATGGACTGTTGCAGTGGTGGCTGACGTGAAGCCTGATTCTCTGCTATGACATGCAGACTGATTCTCTGCTGACATGAAGCCAGATCCTCTGTTACGGGACCTCTCTCCTCTGCCTGTGTGTGTGCTGGGCCTAAATATATGCCAATGGACTGTTGCAGTGGTGGCTGACGTGAAGCCTCATTCTCTGCTATGACATGCAGACTAATTCTCTGCTGACATGAAGACAGATTCTCTGTTACGGGACCTCCCTCCTCTGCCTGGGTGCTGGGCCTAAATATATGCCAATGGACTGTTGCAGTGGTGGGTGACGTGAAGCCTCATTCTCTGCTATGACATGCAGACTAATTCTCTGCTGACATGAAGCCAGATTGTCTGTTACGGGACCTCTCTCCTCTGCCTGTGTGTGTGCTGGGCCTAAATATATGCCAATGGACTGTTGCAGTGGTGGCTGACGTGAAGCCTCATTCTCTGCTATGACATGCAGACTAATTCTCTGCTGACATGAAGACAGATTCTCTGTTACGGGACCTCCCTCCTCTGCCTGGGTGCTGGGCCTAAATATATGCCAATGGACTGTTGCAGTGGTGGGTGACGTGAAGCCTGATTCTCTGCTATGACATGCAGACTAATTCTCTGCTGACATGAAGACAGATTCTCTGTTACGGGACCTCTCTCCTCTGCCTGTGTGTGCTGGGCCTAAATATATGCCAATGGACTGTTGCAGTGGTGGCTGACGTGAAGCCTCATTCTCTGCTATGACATGCAGACTAATTCTCTGCTGACATGAAGACAGATTCTCTGTTACGGGACCTCCCTCCTCTGCCTGGGTGCTGGGCCTAAATATATGCCAATGGACTGTTGCAGTGGTGGCTGACGTGAAGCCTCATTCTCTGCTATGACATGCAGACTGATTCTCTGCTGACATGAAGCCAGATCGTCTGTTACGGGACCTCTCTGCTCTGCCTGTGTGCTAGGCCTAAATATATGCCAATGGACTGTTGCAGTGGTGGGTGACGTGAAGCCTCATTCTCTGCTATGACATGCAGACTGATTCTCTGCTGTCATGAAGCCAGATTGTCTGTTACGGGACCTCTCTGCTCTGCCTGTGTGCTAGGCCTAAATATATGCCAATGGACTGTTGCAGTGGTGGGTGACGTGAAGCCTCATTCTCTGCTATGACATGCAGACTGATTCTCTGCTGTCATGAAGCCAGATTGTCTGTTACGGGACCTCTCTCCTCTGCCTGTGTGTGTGCTGGGCCTAAATATATGCCAATGGACTGTTGCAGTGGTGGGTGACGTGAAGCCTCATTCTCTGCTATGACATGCAGACTGATTCTCTGCTGACATGAAGCCAGATTGTCTGTTACGGGACCTCTCTCCTCTGCCTGTGTGCTAGGCCTAAATATATGCCAATGGACTGTTGCAGTGGTGGCTGACGTGAAGCCTCATTCTCTGCTATGACATGCAGACTAATTCTCTGCTGACATGAAGCCAGATTGTCTGTTACGGGACCTCTCTCCTCTGCCTGGGTGCTGGGCCTAAATTTATGACAATGGACTGTTGCAGTGGTGGCTGACGTGAAGCCTGATTCTCTGCTATGACATGCAGACTGATTCTCTGCTGACATGAAGCCAGATCTCTGTTACGGGACCTCTCTCCTCTGCCTGTGTGTGTGCTGGGCCTAAATATATGCCAATGGACTGTTGCAGTGGTGGCTGACGTGAAGCCTCATTCTCTGCTATGACATGCAGACTGATTCTCTGCTGACATGAAGCCAGATTCTCTGTTACGGGACCTCTCTCCTCTGCCTGTGTGTGTGCTGGGCCTAAATATATGCCAATGGACTGTTGCAGTGGTGGCTGACGTGAAGCCTCATTCTCTGCTATGACATGCAGACTAATTCTCTGCTGACATGAAGACAGATTCTCTGTTACGGGACCTCTCTCCTCTGCCTGGGTGCCGGGGCCTAAATATCTGAGAATGGACTGTTCCAGTGGTGGGTGACGGGAAGCCAGATTCTCTGCTATGGAACCTCTCTCCAATTGATTTTGGTTAATTTTTATTTATTTAATTTTTAATTTAATTCATTTCCCTATCCACATTTGTTTGCAGGGGATTTACCTACATGTTGCTGCCTTTTGCAGCCCTCTAGCTCTTTCCTGGGCTGTTTTACAGCCTTTTTAGTGCCGAAAAGTTCGGGTCCCCATTGACTTCAATGGGGTTCGGGTTCGGGACGAAGTTCGGATCGGGTTCGGATCCCGAACCCGAACATTTCCGGGATGTTCGGCCGAACTTCTCGAACCCGAACATCCAGGTGTTCGCTCAACTCTAGTGACAAGTTCTCTTTACCCCCGAGTTGCCAGAGTATGGGTATTTTTTTTTGTTTAGTATTGAATTGGTATGAAGTATCACAATACTGGGAACCAAAATTGAATCCAAATCCTCGTAATGACTCTAGTAGGCATGCATTCTCTGGGCTTCCACCACACCCAGAATCAAAACTCCAATCGCAATAACTAGGAGGGGTGTCAGCATACTGAAGGTCATATTGTGGTTTTTCTGTATATGAAGATTTCATATAGAAATATAATTTTTGGTGCCAGGAGCGATTCAGAGTTTAAAAGGGAAATGTTAACCATCCTGCTCTAGCAATGGAGTAGTTCTGATGGTGTGTACCAATATGCATCGCCAGCACTAGCAGTTTAAGGCCTCTTTCACACGGGCGTCATGGTTTTGGCCCAAATAAGATGTGGGTGCGTTGTGGGAAAATGCACAATTTTTTTTGCGCGAGTGCAAAGAATTGTAATGCGTTTTGCACGCGCGTAAGAGAAATCGGCATGTTTGGTACCCAGACCCGAAAGTCTTCACAGAAGTTCGGGTTTGGGATCGGTGTTGTGTAGATTGTATTATTTTCCCTTATAACATGGTTATAAGGGAAGATAATAGCAATTCTAATACAGAATGCATAGTACAATAAGGCTGGAGGGGTTAAAAAAATAATAGACTGATTGTACTATGCATTCTGTATTAGGAATGCTATTATTTTCCCTTATAACCATGTTATAAGGGAAAATAATAATGATCGGGTCCCCATCCCGATCGTCTCCTAGCAACCGTGCGTGAAAATCGCACCGCTTACGCACTTGCTTGCGATTTTCATGCAGCCCCATTCACTTCTATGGGGCCTGCATTGCGTGAAAAACGCACAAAATAGAGCATGCTGCGTTGCGTGAAGATCACCGCTCATGGTCACAGCCCCATAGAAATGAATGGGTCTGGATTCAGTGCGGGCGCAATGCGTTCACCTTCACGCATTGCCCCCGCGGGGAAATCTCGCCTGTGTGAAAGGGGGCCTAAGGCGTTTTCCAGGAGTTCAATAGTGATGGCATATCCCTTGGATAGGTCATCAATATCTTATCGGTGGGGGTCTGACTCCCGATACCCCAGACGACCAGCTGTTTGAAGAGCTCTCTGGTGAATTGGCCTGGGCTGCTATACCAAGCACAGTCTCTGTACAACGTATGGCGCTGTGCTTGCTATGCTGTGAGGAGGCTGCAGTGCCCACCAGAGAGACGTGGTCTGAACGGCATGGGGTGCCGGAAGTCGGGCCGCCACTGATCAGATGTTCTGAGGATAGACCCTCAATAGTGAAATCCTGGAAAACACCTCCAATGTGAATGACAAATGCAGGGTGGAGAAAAGGGTAGAGATCGGCCTGTGTCCCCAGCACACCACCCGTACTGCTATTCAATGGTCTGGAGATAGTCTTTAAAAAATGTTGTGGATTACACCAGAAGAATCCAGATACGTTGTTCTCGTAGAGCAGTGTTCCTCAACTCCAGTCCTCAGAGCCCCCCTGCCGGTCATGTTTTCAGGATTTCCTTAGTATTGAGCTAAGTGATATAATTAGTGTCAGTGCATCAGGACTTACCACAGGTGTTCATTCTGTGGGATATTCTCAAATCATGACCAGAAGGTGGGCCCTGAGGACTGGAGTTGAGGAACACTGTCGTAGAGTATCTGGTGCTGCTACTCTGACAGAGCAATTGTGCCTATGCAACCCATAATGACTGCTTTGGTCTAGAATGAACCCCTTACATGAATAGTAGCTACATAATAGTGGATAAGAGAGGCCGGACTAGGATGAAAGGTAAGGGGAGGCCGACATGAAAGGTTTTGGTAGGAAGGGCCAGGGCAGGAGTGAGTTAATAGTGGTGGGGAGGAGGTGTTTAGGGAGAAAAGGGAAGGGGGGGGGGCGGATTTAGGTTTTAAGAGGAGGTGGCCGGGAGAGAGCCGGCTACATTTTGTAGAGGAAAGGAACTGAGAGGAGCTTACCGGCAAGATGTCCCACGCAATTGAGGAGATGCTGCAGCAGCTGAGGGCGGCAGCGGATGCCAGGGGACCGGACTAGCTGCAGGAGCAGGTAGCCAGCCTGTTACAGGGGTGGGCGGCGGGTACAGCCGCCAGCGCGCCTGAGCCCGGATGAAACCCCCAGGGTCCGGCACCGTGTCAGGAGCCCCTCCGGGGACCCTCCGCGCCGAGGGCCAGTGTGCAGACTCCCTCCAGGTCCTCCCGGCGCGTTCGGCGGGGCCCAGCAGTTCGGTTCGGCGGTTCCAGTGAGGGGCGGGGTGTCCAGTGCCCTGTCCTCTGCAGCGTGCGCTTTGGCGGCAGGACCAGGTACTGCAGGCTCCGCTCCCCCCTCTCGGTCGGGGGGAGGGCTGCTCGGCGTGGGAGAGGCAGCAGCAGCAGCAGAGGACACGAGGCTGTGCACCGGGAGAGCGGGAGGGTGCACAGGCCTCTGCAGAGTGACGGACAGCATCCTGCTGGTCCTGCCCACGGGGAAGAGGACAAATCGGGTTCGGCGCGGAGGATGCTGGGATGCCTGGGCCAAGCGGGAGGATGTCGTCTGGAGTGGTCGTTCCGGTGCCTGCTGGGACACAGCGTCAGGATTCCGGAATTTCAGCTGCGGGATTCACAGCACCGGTGAGGCGGCATTGGGGGCGTTTCTTGCGCTGGGCGGGGTGCGGGGCTGAGTGGTTTTGGCGGGGGGCAGAAGGAAATGATTGGGGGGTTGGGGCAGTTACTGTGTGGTTTAGCTAGCGTGGAGTCGGGAGGTGGTGTGCCGGGTGCAGCACCCCTGCAAGCATGGGGGATTGGGCCTGGAGGTAGTGGGGGGGACGGGCAGTTCGGGCGTCGCGGCGGGGGGTGCGGTGTCAGTGTAGACGCAGGCAGGTGGCGATGATGACAGGCCACGATTGGATGATGCGGCGAGGGGGAGGTGTACGTGTGTTTTGAGGGCCCCCTAGGTGCGCATTTGAAGCAGGAGGTCAGGGATAGGATATGGCAGGGAGAATATTTAGAAATCTTTTTGCTTCTCCCGTTGGAGCATTTTAATCTCGACTTGGGTAAACGGGACGGGGCAAAGAGGCAGGAGGAGGAAAAGCGGCAGTATAGGCTGATACCGCGCACGTTTGCGAACTGGCTGCAGACGTTCGCCATATTGGCAAGTGTTATCGGGGAGAAAGCGGTGCACAGCTGTTCAGCGCTTTTTTGTTATCTGGACGCGATAGGGGAGGCGTATAGGGTTTATGGGGGTTCTGGGTGGTTGAGATATGACGAACAGTTTCATCAGAGGAAAGCGGTCCGCCGTAGTATGCAGTGGGATCATAAAGACATAGGGTTGTGGATGAAAGTGACGGCGCCTGTGCGGTCCGGGCAGCCCTTTAGGGGGGGAGCACGGGGGGACTGGGCAATCAGCGTTTGCAACGGCAGCGGCCAAGGGCTTGTGCTTTCTCTTTAATGAAGGGAGTTGCAAGTTTGGGCCGAAGTGTAAATTCAAGCACAAGTGTTCTTCCTGCGGGGGAGGTCATGGGGCTAGCCATTGTTTCAGGGGAGTGAAGCAGGTGAGGCTGGTGCAAAAGGGTCAGACGCTGGTACGGGTGGGCGTGATGGCATGGTACCTAGATAGATACCCAGACAGGGGAGCGGCGGAATTTTTGAGGAAGGGTTTCACAGATGGTTTCAGTATTCCGTATCGCCCGGGCGAACAGGTGTTGGGGGTTAGGAAGAATCTGCGTTCGGCTTTGGAGCATGTGGAGGTGGTATCAGAGAAACTGACTAAGGAGGTGGCGTTGGGTAGAATGGATGGGCATTTTGCAGAGTTACCGCTGGTGGATTTGCGTGTTTCCCCTTTGGGGGTGGTGCCTAAGAAAGGGTGTGTGTGTAAATTGGGGCCGGGGGCCTTTTTGGCAAAAACGGACATTGAGGTGGCATTCCGGTTGTTGCTCGTTAACCGAGATAGTTTACACTTGTTAGGTTGTTTCTGGGATGGCGGGTATTTTGTGGACAGGTGTCTGCCAATCGGGTGCTCTGTGTCCTGTGCATACTTTGAAACATTCAGTTCTTTCCTGGAATGGGTAGTGAAGGATGTGTCGGGGTGCGTGTCGCTTATCCATTACCTTGACGATTTTTTTATGCTTAGGTCCGGCAGATTCGCGGATTTGTTTGTTGTTGTTGTCCACGTTACAGTCTGTTTTTGAGTCGTTTGGGGTGCCGTTGGCGGCAGGGAAGACGGTGGGGCCCATGACGCAGTTGAGTTTTCTGGGCATTGTTATTGACTCGGTTAGGATGGAGTGTCGGTTGCCGGTGGAAAAGGTTCAGGATCTGAGGATGGTGGTGGAGAGCGCGGTGAGGTCGCCCAATATTCGCTTGCGGGACTTGCAATCATTGTTGGGAAGTTTAAATTTCGCCTGTCGAATTATTCCAATGGGGCGCATTTTTTGTAGAAGGTTGGCGTCCGCTACTAGGGGGGTGGTTGCTCCGCATCATTTTATTCAGTTGGGTCGTGAGTTGAAGGGGGATTTGGTGGTTTGGGAGAGGTTTTTGAGGTATTTTAATGGTAGGGCATTGGTGTTGGGGGATGCGGTGGATAGTTTGATTTGTATTCGGACGCTGCGGGGGGTGTGGGTTTTGGAGTGTTTTGTAAGGCATGGTGAGATTGGGAGCGGTGGTGCACTGAGTTGGGTATGGGCATTGATGAGAGTGAGATTCCGTTGGTATATATAGAAAGAGGAGGTAGCGTAATCTAAGACTTAACGTTTAATAGATATACAATTAAAAAAAAACGGACATAACACAAAATATCAAAAAAGTGTGCACACCACAAATGTGTCACAAACACCAATGTATATAATCACAATAGGAGGCCACTTTAATATGGTAAAACCTATGTGAAAAAGGTAACACAGTACTCAAAATCAGGTATACGTTCCACGACAAAATAAATATATAAACGGGAACAGTCTTACCAGTGGGTGACGGTCATCTGGGTATGATGGCGAAGTACCAGAAGACAGTGTTACCTATGGAACAGGGTCCCAGATAAGGTGAACTGACCCTGAAGAACCCTGCCAGGCCTATAGAGCCCTATGACCTGGTCAGGGGACGCACGTCAGGGAACCAAACAGGAGTGTAGAATTCCCTAGACAACCCTAAGGGTACACAGTGACAAATTCACTGCGGTGCGTAAGATCCCTATGCGTTTCGTCTAAAGGTTAAAGCCCCAGACTCATCAGGGGATCAGGGGCTAGCATGGGAAGTAATATGGCGAGCGTTATTCATTGACTCTCGCCGGTTGGGCAACTTTATTTATTTACTGAGATTCCGTTGGTATTGTTCTTGGGGAACATGGCAGAGAATTGATGGTCGGTAGCGCAGGTGAATCGGGTTATGGCGGGTTTGGCGTTCGGGTTTAAATTACGGGGCCTCCCAGATGTTACAAAGACCTTCTTGGTAAGACAGGTATTGAAGGGATGTAGAAGGGGTAAGCGAGTGGCACTGTTTGAGGTGCCGGGGTGTGTGTTGTGTCCGGTGCGCTGCTTAAGGGAATACAGGGAGTTTTGAGGAGATGGGACCCCTGCTACGGCACGAGGACGGGTAGTTTCTGTCACAATTTCAGTTCGTGGGCATTAGGAATGGACTCACGGGTCAATCCTTCAGGATTGGGGCGGCAACGGAGGTGGCCAGGTTGGGTTTGAGTGAGGAGGTGATTAAGAAGATCGGGAGGTGGAAGTCTTTGCGTTTTAAATCTTATGTTCGTTTGGGTGGTTGGTGATTGGTGGAGCTGTTATTAATTTCCTTTTGCTTGTGTTGCAGGTGCGGTTTTGGTGTGGATCCTTGGCACTCTTTAGTTTTTTGGGGGGCGCTTCGGGCGGACGTGCAACCACAAGGACGGCAGCTTGGTCTTAGTAGGGATGAAGCGGTGTTACGGTGGCTGGGGTGTAGGGGTATGTTATGGGGGAGCGTGTTGAGGGAGGTGCAACGTTTTGCGAGGTTGGATCGAGCCCCCGATATATTAGTGTTGCATGTCGGGGGGTAATGATTTGTGAGTCAGGCCTTGCAGGGAATTGATAAAGGATATAAAGTTCGACCTTTTAAGATTGTGGTCCATGTTTCCGGGTCTGGTAACGGTTTGGTCTGACACTTTGGCTCGTAAGACCTGGAGGGAAGCACGTTCGGTGGAGCGCATTAACAAGGCCAGAGTGAAGGTGAATAGGGCAATTGGGAGGTTTATGGCGCGCAATAGGGCAGTGGCGGCCAGGCATACTGATTTGGAGTCGGGGAGTGGAGGATTTTGGAGACCGGATGGGGTTCATTTGAATGCTGTGGGCATTGATTTGTGGGGCCTGGATTTGCAGGGTGGAATCAAACGGGCTTTGCATTTGTGGAGGAACACGCAGGCTTGAGGGAAGTCTTTAGGGTTCAAGCTGCGCGTCGTTGGCGATGGGAGATCCTAGAAGCTGGTGGTATATGACGGTATTGGAAATGAGAGGGCCTCAATGGTGGGGCTGGACTCTCATAGTTTCAGGCACTTGGTTGGTTCGGAGAGGCGTCCATCAGTTGGTGTCTCCGAGCTGGTGTTTTACGGCTGGAGGCAAGATGGAATTGCCATGTTGGCTTCTTATGGATAGTAAATTTTTCTGCAGTTTTGCATATTTAGTGCTGTTTTTTGCAGTCAAAACACCAGCTCAAGAAGTTAGCTAAAGGTGTATGGGAAATATGAGATGCAGGACACACAAGCATATTTTCTCTACTTGGGCTTTTGATCATTAGTTGTCATTTTTTGTATTCTTGGCTCCTTTCAAACCAAAACCTTCTCTATATGGGGAAAAACAACATGAAGAAAATGCTAGTGATGAAAAAAATAGCAGAAAAAGACCACAAAAAAACACAGCAAAAAACAGCTGGTGGCCACAAAAAACACCCACTTTTTTTTTTTTTACATTTTCTTAAGGGTATGAGAGCCAAATTCATGTGTGCAAGGACCCTAAAGCGGTTATCTGAGCCCTATGCAAAATGAGAGAGGGCCTGAGCAGTTTTAAAACAGCACATAGTCTATCGCTGTGGCTCCCGTCCCCACCGTTCGGAAATGATGATGTTCTATATAGACTCCAGGAACCGTCGTCAGCTAATCAGCAGTCGCATGCCATTCAATGACACATCACAGTAGAAGGCAATGATCAAGGAAGTGTATATGGAATGTCAGCATTTCCAGTCTGTTGGGGACAGAAGCTGGAATGGCAAGACTGATCCAAAGAGTCACATATGAATATGTGACAGTTTAAAGGGGTTCTCCGTTTTGGACAATCCCTATTTGTTAGATGTAATCTACAATGATAATTTGATGGAAGTGTGCCGCATTGCACTGATCAGCTGTGATTTGTAGAGGAAACCAACTATATATATAAGGGCAGAATTAGGGCTCATGCACATAAACGTATTTTCTTTCCACTTCTGTTTAGGGTTTTTTTGCGGACCGTATGCGGAACTATTCACTTCAATCCGCAAAAACAATGAAAGTTACTCCGTGTGCATTCCTTTTCCGTTCCGCAAAAAAGTAGTGCTTGTGGTCGTGGCAACCAAGAACGTACCCAGTCCTACCTGAGATACCGTACCCCTAAGCGGTTAGAGTTTTGCCGCAACCGCGTCGTGGAAGGGACGCCTGAAAGAGGGCAAAAAGACATACTAATTGGCAGGAGTAATTTTATTACAATGTAATTACAAAACCAGACTTTGGAGAGCCATTGACATCTCCGTTTCGGGATGAGGTATGTAACGGCTAAAACATGTGGAGCGCCAACGCCCTAACCTCTGAATGACGTGCGCTGGTACCTGATTTTTTGAGGCCGCGGATGCAGCACCTATGCGGAATGAATGTCCCGAGATCGTGGCGGGGTCGCCACCCAAGCTGGCCTCTAGGGAGCGTACGTGGGACACGAACTGATGGGTGATGAGTGGTACCACCCCAAAGGGCAACAGTGGACTATTTGGCCCGGACCCCGATAAGGCTGACAGTAGCTGACGGAAAACTGTGACGGGGCACCATTGATGAGACGTGAGGAAATAGGACACTGGGACTGGGTGGCCCACCTCTGAGGTCTTGGACGTCCTCAACAGTAGCACGTAACCTTCGGCGTTTTGGACCAGCTGGCCGACTGTGAGAAACCTGCTACTGCCAGGAGAACAAGTGAACTCCCCAGGTCTCAAGAAGCCATAGAAAGCTAGATAGACGGCGGATTTGAGTACCAGACTAGGTAGAACCGCGAAAGGATTCCTATCCAGGATCTCAGATAGTTTACGGAAAAGGAGCCCTGTGACAGCTTGTCTACGCACTTAGCCTTGGGGCCCACATTTGCTCAAACCCTTTAGCGTGGCTTTGACTGCATGCATGGAGAACACCGATGCCCATTCGGGATGACTGACGGAGAAGAAATGTTGCACTCCCGACAAGTATGACCTCACCGTGTTGTGGGAGAGCTTGAGTTCTGAGTGGCAGTAGCCAATGAACGCCAGGATGTACTCTATAAAACTGGATTCTCCCTGAGGACATTCCCCCTGAAACCTGCAAAACGCCTTCCACCCAGTGTTATATGCCCTGGTCGTGTTTGGTGAAAGGGACTTGGATATTAAAGCGTGGGCTGTCTCTAGGTAACTGGTTACGCTAGCATTAAGGACTCGTGAGGAGGGGCGGTAGCGCCCGCTACATCTGCCTCTGGCATGACCTGCAAAAAAAGGGAGAAATTAGCCCTTGATAAGGCGTCAGCAGCCACATTTTGCGAACCTGGCACATGCGCACTATTAACATGGAAATGGTAATGTAGGGAGAGTTGCACTAATCGTCTCAAGAGAAACATGACATGAGATGACTTGGATAACTCACTGTTTACAATGTCTACCACTGCAGTATTGTCAGTCACAAACAAAACAGAACGATTTACCCAATGATTGCCCCATACGTGGGCGGCTACCACAATGGGGTACAGTTCGAACAGTGCCGAGGTTTGGAGGAAACCTGTGATCTGTCTTACCTCGGCAGGCCATTCGTCTGCGACCCAGTGGGTGCCAAAAATGGCGGCAAAACCTGAGCTCGCAGCCGCATCTGAGAAGACTACAGGAGATTGACATGACAACTCAGGTATGAACAAGGACACCCCATTCCACTGGCAAAGAAATTGATCCCACATGTGAAGATCAGCTAAGGCCTGACTATCCAGACACACAGGGCTGTCTTGCTCCGGGGCCGTGACCAAGAGCGCCAGCAGGCGGGATATAAATGACCTGCCTTGCGGGATGATGCGCATGGCGAAATTCAACATACCCAGTAGCGACTGTAAATCAGCCTTAGTGACCACGGTTGTGACTGCAAACCTATGGATGACTTCTCTGATTCTAACTAGTTTGTCCGAAGGTAACCTGGCTAACATGTCCTGCGAGTCTAGTTCGATGCCCAGGAAGGTGATAACTGTGGACGGGCCCTCTACTTTCTTGGGGGAGACCGGGACGCCTAACTGGGAGAAACACCTCAACAACTTCCCCAACCCTAGGGGGGCTGCCCCTGGCCTCTCGATCAGCAGAAAGTCATGTAAGTAGTGGATAACAAATTCACAGCAAATCTTGTGTTCCAAAACCCAATGGAGGGCCTGAGCCAACTAATCGAAGAGCCACGGGCTGCTCTTGGAACCGAAGGTGAGTTTGGTGAAAAATAGTATAGGTCCTTCCACTTGATGCCGTGCCATTGCCAGAGCGCTGGCATGATGGGAAGCAACTTAAAGGCATCCGATATGTCGGCCTTAGACAACATCGACCCGGGACCTAACTGCATGATGATGGCAATAGCCTGGTCAATTGAAGAATATCTCATGCCCACTTCTTCTGAAGGAATAAGGGATTTAAGGCTGGGGACCTGGGAACCGTGTGGGGCTGACAAGTCTATGATGAGTCTCTCCTTTTTACTGAATTTGCCCATGACCACCCCCACAGGACTGACTCTCCACCGTTGGAAGGGGGGCACTTTGAAAGGACCGATCAAGAAACCTTTGTTCAACTCAGACTCTATTAGTGTGTCTACAGAATTAGGATTCCTCTCGGCAGACTGAAGGTTCTTGCACTCGTACGTGAATTCTGGAGTCGTGATTAACCCTGTATGGAAGCCCTCGTGAAACCCTGAGACCAGGAACTGCACGAACCCTGGATTATGGTGTCCTCGCAAGTACTCCTGTAAACAACTGGTATTGACCACACTCATGTAATTTTTCACTGACTTTAATGAGCATGCGACTCTGGGATGGGCCCTAAAACAGTTGGTGCAGATGTGCAACAGACGGCATTGCCCGAAATTACAAGACGCGTAATTGTAGTTGTTACAGATCTGGGCCCTACCTAGCTGAACAATGGGCCGGCCTAGCTTATCAACAGAACTAGGGGGTCTGAAGACATCGAGTGGCCCAGCTGACGAGCTGGAAGGGTAAGACGAAGTACTGGCGGCTGACTTGTGGAAGATGGACTGACAAGCGGAACAGGAGGGAGCTTTCAGGCCCGCAAAATGCCTGCAAAACAGTTCTGTATCTAGGTTGGACCAATCTGTAACATGTTGGAACTGAGAGAGAGCTGCTGCTGCCTTGGCTGAAAAAGAAAAATGATAATCGTAAAACGAATTTCCTCCATATTTATAACCCAACTCTGTAACTCGGAAGAGGTACAGATCGAGTTCCTCCCTCCTGTCCGGCCTAGCAGAACATACGACATCCCTGAAAAGGCTAAACGCCATGACGAACTCCGGGATGGTTAACTTGCGGTTAAGCCTGTGGTCACGGCCTCTCAGCACCACCAAGACTTCCCCGCAAGCTATGACTTTGTTGTCAGACAAGTCTCTGGAGGCTATCAGCAATGAAGCGAGGTTAACATCCCTACCCTCTAGGATGTCTTTCCTGATGCTGATCGGGACGAAATGATAAGGAGCCACATTGGGGATGGCCTAGACAGTACGGATTTCCCCTACCGCAGAGGTAGTAGCGACCGGAACCTCAGGGGAAGAAACCGGAATGACCGAGCCGTGAGACTCGATTAACTCCAACCTCGCCTGTATTGAAGTGACAGCAGATGTCAGACTGTTCAGCATAACGTGTAACTGAGCAAGTGATGTTTGCACCGTGGTCATGGGGAGATCATCACGACTGGGCACTGAGGAGTCTTTCCACAGCCGATATAATTCCGAAAGGGACGCCCCTCTTCGTCAGCTCCGACATAAGCCTAGGGATGGTGCATGCTCGCAGGGACGGTATACTGCCCCCCTTGGACATTCCTGCTACGTTTTCATCCACAGAGGCCTCGACGATGTCTGATGCGTTTGACATCACAGCTACTCAGAAATCTACACACTGACCACCGCGGAAAGCTTGTGAAACAGCGCAACCTGGACGTGAGATAGTGCATGAGACACAACCCCGCTGGTGGGTACTTCCTTCCCCCTCCCCCAACGTGTACCCCTACTACCTTGCCGACAAGCCACAATCATGGAATGAGATCAAGACAAAAACTTGGACCTGGAAGCAAAACAATTAAGGCCTCAACTCTGGATTGTGCATATGCTGTAAGGAACCATACAAGTAAGACATGAAATGATTGGACGTGAGCTGCAAGCTAAAGGGCGACCGGTAGAAGGGAGTTAGCTGCTGGCTAACATAGTTCCCCCCGACTGTTCCTAGCATTGTCACGGATCCCTGCCTATCTATGCGGCCCGGCGGCCCGTGCCAGACTTTAGTGAAGGTGAGGAGCGTGGCCAATGCGTCCCCCGCATCCCTCCACGATAACCGCGTGGGGAGCGCGGAGCTCCCTGGCACCGTGGACCAGAGTGGGGGGACCCCTTTGCGCAATGGCCCCAGCCACGTGAGCCATGTGGAAAGCTTAACCGGCTCCCTGGTAGAGTGCCCAGTGCGGGGGTGCCCTCCTCCGCCCAAGGGGCCGACCCACCTGCCGGCTGGGCACTTCTACCGCGTGGGGAGTAGCGCAGCTCTCTGGCATGAACCGGTGTAGGGGGGCCCCCGATTCAACGCGGGTCCCGCCCCACCGGTCGGTGGATGTTGCCATGTGGGGGGCCTCACCGCTCCCTGGCAGTGCGCCCAGTGCAGGGGTGCCCCCCTTCGCTTGAGGGGCTGACCCGCCGCCGGCTGGGCACACCCACCATGTGGGGAAACGGCGCAGCCCCCTGGCATTTGGGAGCCGGGACAGGGGGGGGCCTTATGTGACATGGCCCCCACCCTCCACCGGTTAAAGGATGTGCCGCTTTGGGGGGTCGCGCTGCTCCCTGGCAGGGCGCCCAGTGCAGAGGTGCCCCCCTTCGCTTGAGGGGCCGACCCGCCGCCGGCTGGGCACACCCACCACGTGGCATTTGGGAGCCGGGACAGGGGGGAGGCCTTATGTGACATAGCCCCCACCCTTCACCGGTTAAAAGACGTGCCGCACCGCTCCCTGGCAAGGGGCCCAGTGCAGGGGTGCCCCCCTTCGCTTGAGGGGCCGACCCACCGCCGGCTGGACCCGCCCACCACGTGGGGAAACGGTGCAGCACTGGCCAGATATCGGAGGCGGGGGGGAGCCCTTCCCACCACGGGCCCCGCCGGTAAGTGACTGACACACTTGGTCCTCCAAACGGGGGAGGAGGGGAGCGCTGCCTCCGTCATGGCTCCACCCCCTGCCGGTAAGAGACAGCGCACCAGCAGCCCTATGGACGGGGGAGGAGGGGAGCGCTGTCTCCGTCGCGGCTCCACCCCCCGCCGGTAAGAGACAGCGCACCAGCAGCCCTGTGGCCGAGGGAGGAGGGAGCCTTTCCTCCGTCGTGGCCCCGCCCCCCACCGGCTTAAGAACCCCGTCGTGATGCGATCCGGAGTGCGAGGGCCCCCACTCACCTAGGGGCCGACCGCCAACCGGACTACAACTTACCCTGCCTGCTGGGTGGAAGTGACCAGGTACGAGCGCACGCTTCCTGCGGAACTCTGCACGTCGTACAATGTGGGAGGGGTGCTGGCCGTTGAAGTAGGCAGCCAAGCCCCTCCCACAAATACAAGCCAATGAATCGGCCTTACACATGTCCTATTGTTGTCCGCAAGTCACGGTCCGAGGCCCCATTCAAGTCAATGGGTCCGCAAAAAATATGGAATGCACACGGAACAAATCCCTATGTCATCCGTATTTTGCGAATCCATACTGTAGAAATGCTATGCCCAGCCCATATTGCTCTTGTGTTTGGTTATTAATAAGTTACTGTTTCCGTTTCGCAAAAAACTGTTCAAATACGGAAACCATACGGATATGTTTTGTGCAATAACGGAACAGAAGAGGACTTAAATCAGAGGGGAAAAAAAACCTCAGACACGGAACAACGGATCCGTGAAAAACGGACCGCAGAAGAACAACGGTCATGTGCATGAGCCCTTAACCTGCAGCGCCAACCAGGATAAGGATAGATAAATGAAGGGCTATGCATTTCTCATTGAAATCAGTGGACTGTCTGTGTAATACATAAGCATGCTGGTTCCTCCAAAACAAGAGACGCATTTCTAGCTGTTCTTCTCTTTAGCTTTTAGTGGGGGTCCTGGATTTGATAATGACAACTATGATATGTATTTGGTCATGGATGAGCATTACAGTCCCCTTCATTCTGGCAATCAGTGAGGATCCCAGCTCACGGACACCACTGATGTAACCTTCTAACATATCATGCAAGGAATCAAAGGCAGAGGTACACTTTGTATACTGTCAGTGTATGTTCTTTATTTCTCTGGGTGAAGGAATTAGGAGTTTGTACCTAGTATAGATGAATTTGCCAAATATATAGGATATGACTGGGTAGCTCTTGGCATTGTGTTATTATATAGATATAGCTATATGACTATGATTCAAAGGGGACCTGTCATCACAAAATACAGTGCACTCTGCAGACCAAATGCTACTGAGCAGATTGATATATAGTTTCATAGGAAAAGATTCAATAAAACTTGTAATTTATTCATTTAAATCTCTGTTCTTCCTAAGATGAAGATGGTATTTTCAGCTATTATCAGTGACAGCATGCTCTGTGTAAGTGTGTATACAGAGATAGCTGTCAGTCAATGATAGTTGTACATGGGGAAGTGTTATCAGTGATTGATGGCATTCCCTGTGTACAGTAAATGTATATACAGAGGTAGCTAGCAGTCACTGATAGCTGTACGCAGGGAAGGTGTTATCAGTGATTGATAGCGTTCTCTGTGTAAGTGTGTATACAGAGCTAGCAATCAGTCACTGATAGTTGTACAGAGGGGAGGTGTTATCAGTGATAACATTCCCTGTGTACAGTAAGTGCGTATACAAAGATAGATGTCAGTCACCGATAGTTGTACACGGTGGAGATGTTATCAGTGATTGATAGCATTCTCTGTGTAAGTGTGTATACAGAGATAGATGTCAGTCACTGATAGTTGTACACAGGAGAGGTGTTATCAGTGATTGATGGCATTCCTTGTGCAAGTGTGTATACAGAGATATTTTACAAATTCCAGTCTGACATCCTCAGGATCTTCTTCTAGATTGGAATGTACCAAAGGTAATTTGGCTAAAGCTGAGGCTGTAAAGAAAAACAGAAAGAAGATGAGAACCTTCGTGTACTTGTGAAAATTGAAAAGGCCAAAACATAGCAAGGCCATACAAGTGGAAGGCTGAAAAGTCAGCCTGAATTTGTGGGAGGGGCATCTTACCTTCTTAAGCTCCAGCCCCCAGCTCCTCAGGGCGCTTCTGTTCATACACTGGATAAGGAGTCGCTTGCTCTGGTACTGCATCCGTGCACGTCGTGAGTTGCTTTCATCTGCTTCGTTTTCGTTTCGTACACTGCCGTTCACGTCTTCAGGAGAGGTAAATTCGGTGCCATACTTTCGGCTCCCTGAGTCGGCGTGCGTTCCAGCGTGGAACGCATGCCTATACACATTCCTGCCCCAAGTGTGTTTTTTTTTGTTTGTTTTTTTTTTGTCTCCTTTTCCCCATCCAACTCCCTCCCGAGGCAGCAAGGGTCCCCCCCCTCCACAAGGCCTCCCCCGTCCCGTCCTTACTTAGGGCTCCGCTGCAGCCCGGCGTGCGTGCCAGCGTGGAGCGCACGCCGGAAATCCGCCACCAGGCATGAGCTCCGGGTCACGTGCTCGGCGTGCGTTCCAGCTTGGAGAGCACGCCGGAGTCCCTCCGCCAGGCCTGGGCCTGGTCACGTGTTCGGCTTGCGTTCCAGGGTGGAACGCACGCCGGAATCTTCATTCAGGCCCGGCGGAGTCATGCGACGTGGCGGCTCCAGTTCGGTGACTCCAGCTGGGTTAATCCTGTCCCCACTGAGTCCCTCCCCCTCTCGAAACACACCTTGATTCTGGCCCCACAACTAGGTCTCCCGCCCTACGTACTACTTAGGAGGGGTGGTCCTCATCCCCCAGTCTGCTGGTCCACATGGTCAACCCCCCTGCACATTTTTCCCAGGCAAGCCTGGCACCAACGTCAAAACAGGCCATACGTAGTAGGGGTATCTAGCTCCTGGGCAACAACGGCCACGTCGACAAACAGCAGTAAAAAATAAATAAATAAAAATCCCTCAGTAGGGTCCAACCACAAGCCATCTCATACGCACTCCCGCCATGCCACGCAGCGCTAGGCGGGAGGAAGACAAGGTCATCATCGTTTTCTCATTTAGGGAGGGGCCCCGGGGTCCCTGCTGGGCTGAAAGGGCGCTAGTTCCAGTACGGTGTTCAAAGAAACTGGGGGTCTCACTACGAGTGGGCCAGGTCATCATCACACGCCATACTCATTCAGCGGTCAGAATGCTCACTACAGTCATCCAGTCCATGGTGGCGACAGTGCCATGTGTTATATGTATGTACTTTCACGTTATATGCTGTTGTTTCCTCTACTGGTTCGCCAGGATCATACCTACCTCTGCCTCCTGGATCGCCCAGGCACGCAACTACCTCTGTCTCCTGGTTCGCCCAGGCTCACACCTACCTCTGTCTCCTGGTTCACCGAGGCCTGTCATCCTCCCCAGTTATGTTCTCTCTCCCTTCCAAACTTTATGGATTTGTCAAAATCCAGCCTAGTTGGATATGAATCTATATAGTGGGTTAAAGGTAAGGAATATTCTGGTCCAGCTACAACGTAACCCTTACAAAGAGATAAACTTTAATATTAATGCAACAAACAATTTGTCCAGTGGTGACCATGTGCATAACCGTCCACCAAGATGCTAGTTAGGATTGGGGAAAAAAATGACCCTAATTACATTTCCTAAAACTAGGCCCTCTGCCCAGGGGCGACTCCTAATGGTGGAGACCCCCCGTCCTCGAACCTAACTGGCAGCTCCTAGTTAGCCCTATTATGTATGGGCTGATGATCATTGATCTAATGGTGGACTGGTATGAGCACGGACAGAGAGGATCAAATGCAACACAACATAGTGCACGATGTATACAGCCCTGATGGTATAAAATGCCAAGAGGTACACGGTGCAGCCAACTACAAATATAAAAGACACCTTGAAAAGATAACTATTGATAACAGAAAAAATCTGTGATCAACCCCAACGCGTTTCCCCCACGGTGTGGGATTATCAGGGGGTAAATGGATTTAGATATTTAGATAGATAAATAAATTGGAAATTGTCGAGCGGAGGGAGGCCCAAATAATATTGGGGCATCCGTGATGCAGCCGTTCAACCAAAAATGGTGTCAAATGACGGTCAATAGTAGGATTAAAAAATTGGACCAGATGACATTCCTGGGAGGAAAAGAGGGAGAGAAACACACCAACAGTCTTGATGTATAAGACATGTATATTTCACGTGGGACAACCAGAGTGGGTATCTGTAGAAGAGAAAGGAGAATATACATATGTATATATGCATAAATTTACACCCAAACACCAAAATAGATTGCGTGAGGGACCACCACCAGCAAAAGCCTTATTCAAGGGAGTCACTCACTGTGTCCAGGGGAAATTCAGTACACATATATAGCCACGGTCAGTCTCTCAATCAAGGCCATGGGTAGCCTTAAGGATAATGGTGTTCACAGAGACCAATGGTGTTAATAGTGTTCACAAAGACCAGTATTCATAAGTATAAAGGACAACGATAAGCTGAAACATAATATAGTAACCAGTCAATACAAAGTCATGCTATATGAGACCCCCACAGTATAGCCTGGATAGAAAGCATAGGCATACCTTAAGATACGCTCTGAATCACATAAGAAAGCCGGTTAGGGTAAAGAGCCTATTCATTATGGGTCCCCCCTACATGACAAAAGCGTGTGATAAAGAGTGTATCACATTAACAACATAGTTACACCCAGCTCATGTATCAATATAGTAAACCAGGATTACTTACTGTTGGTGCCTATGGGCGACACATCCCCCCAAACAAGAAGAAGTCACTTCTCCCAGGGTCCAATAGTGGGCCTCTCTATACAGCCCCCTCTTATAGTGAACGAGGTGTTTAGGCGATAATTGAAGACATCTGAGTCTGGGCAAGGATATAGGCTCAACCTTCTCATTAATCCGGTAAGGGTGCCAGGTGGTGGCGTCTTCGCCATGATGTAAAAAGCGTGCGTTCCACTGTGGAACGCACGCCGCATAGTAGACTTCCGGTTGTGGCGCCCGGTTGTGGCGTCATGGGCTGTTCGCTCCGGGCTGGACCGCACCTCAGCCCTAGGCTAATAGGCCGTATGCGCTGGCGTCCAGTTATGCCGTCATCACCAGAGGACTTGCGTTCCACTGTGGAGCGCAGTCGGCCAAAACAGCCGGAAGTTGCGATGGATAAATCGGACTAAGTTATATAGTTAAGGCACAAATCAACCACGACGGGGAGGGACAGTTTAATCAATACTGCTGTCTAGCCCAGATATAGCCACTATAAATAAATAATAAATCGCCGCAAGGGGGCAGTGATTATATAAATTTTAAAATATAATCACACTTATTCTTGACATCATTGACGTGTTCGAGAATTCTCCTTCTGACTTCTCTGACTGTCTTCCTGACATAGTCCAGAGGACAAGTGCACTGACATAAATACACTAGACCCTTGGATCTGCAATTAATAAAATCACGTATCTGGAAGGTCTGACCCGATGCTGATCCTGTGATGGTTTTAGCTGTATTAAAAAATTTGCATGCCTTACATCCCCTGCATCTATGGATACCCACCGGTCTACGGTCAAGCCAGGTACCCACTTTAACAGGTGGTGTAAAATGACTAGCCACCAGCCGATCCCTGAGACTCCTACCCCGTCTATAGGAAACGGATGAACGTTCGGTCACAACCTCAGAGAGGTCAGGGTCCATTCTCAGGATAGGCCAGTATTTGTTTAAGATTTTCTTGACATCTTGATTAGCAGTGTCAAAATCTGAGATAATTCTCATCGGCTGGGGGCTGTCTGTTTTCCTCATTTTAGGAATAAGTAGGTCATTACGATCTCTGGTCCGTGCATGCTTAAAGGCATCCCTAAGCACTAGTTGTGGGTACCCTCTGGCTACAAATCTGTCCTGAAGGGCCCTCGCCTCTCTGAAGAAGGCCTCGTCACTGGAGCAGTTCCTCCGTACCCGGAGGTATTGTCCTCTGGGAATACCCCGTTTGAGGGAGGTAGGGTGGTGGCTGCTCCAGTGAAGGAGAGAATTGGTCGCTGTAGTCTTCCTGTATATATTAGTAGATAATCGGTCCCCTGCTATTGTTACCTTGACGTCAAGAAATGTAATACTAGACGGGTTTTGTTCAAAGGTAAAATGGAGTCCGATTTCATTTTTATTGAGGTCGGATACAAACCGCTTGAGCTCCGTCGAGTCTCCTTTCCAGACAACGAACACGTCGTCGATATAACGGGTCCAGAATTGAATGTTCCTGGACCACCAGACGTCATGATCGGGGAAGACATGTGTATCTTCCCACCAGCCCAGGAAGAGATTGGCGTAAGTGGGGGCACATGGACTCCCCATCGCCGTCCCCCTGAGCTGGTGGTAGACTCTTGAGTTGAATAGAAAAAAGTTATGGGTAAGGGTATATTCAAGTAGCCTGATGATAAAGCTATTATGTGAGTCATACTGTATACCCCTAACGCATAAAAAATACTCTATAGCTCTAAGGCCATGCTGATGTGGGATCGAGCTGTATAACGACTCAACGTCGATACTACATAAAATACAGTCAGGGTCGAGAATAAGAGCATCAATTTTGTTTAGGAAGTCCATTGTGTCCCTCGTATAGGCTGGGAGGGCCATAACGAACTCCCTCAACACCTTGTCCAAGTATACCCCACAGTTCTGAGTAAGTGAATTAACTCCCGATACTATAGGGCGGCCCTTCAACGGGTTAACCCCTTTGTGAATCTTGGGGAGCCCGTAGAAGGTTGCTATCAGGGGTTTGGTGGGTAGAAGGAACTCAAATTCGGGTGCACCGATCACTTTATTCTCCAGGCCAGACAACAAAATATGTTTAAGATCGGCCAGAAATGACTGAGTAGGATTCGAGGGTAAAATTCTATAGCCCTCCTTATCCTTTAGAAGGTCTAGGCACATATGTATATAGGCATCATTCTCAAGAACAACCAAATTCCCGCCTTTGTCTGACGGTTTTATTACAATAGTGCGGTCTTTTTCGAGAGATTGTAATGCCTGCATCTCTGTACGGGAGAGATTGAAGGATTTTGGGCCTAACCGATCGAGTTGTTCAAGGTCACTTGTGACCATCTGTAGGAAAATGACTACATGCTCGTAGTTGGCAGGGGGGGGGGGCATTTTCTTGCTTTTTAGTTTCAATGTAGTGAACGGGCCTGAACCAATAACATGAGTATGATCTCTATTTAGATCGGTAAGGGTCTGAAGATCATCAAAATCCCCTTCTTCCAGGCCCAACCTCCTACATGTATCTCTATTTGAGGCTCTGAAAAATGTATGCCACTTGAGTCTCCTGCAGAAGAGGTGAAGGTCCTTGGTCCATGAAAATAGACTAAAGTTAGTGGTGGGCACAAATGACAGGTCTCTCTTAAGGACCTCCACCGGAGTGAGACCCCGGGTTGACAGATTCACAATTTGGAGACCTGTTACTGTCCCCTGTCCAGTCGACCCCGGTTGCGTAGACTCTTCTCTAAAAAAGAGGAAGGTTGTGGTTGAGTTTGGATATTGGAATAACCAGAGGGAGGTGAGGAGGAGGAGGTATTTGGGTACCCTGGTCCCTGTGTCCCCCGTCCCCTGCCTCTGTAACCACCACCCCTCTGCCATCCCCGACCACCACGTTGTCTCGTGCCTTGGCGACCTGGGTTGGAAGAACTGCCGAAGGATTTGGGGTACGAATCGGTGTCTGAGGAATCGAACTCAGAGGAGGATGGTTCAGATCCCCCTACAGGTCCCTGTGTTACGGTATACGCTCAATTCTCCTTGAACTCACCCAGGTCCCTGACAAATTGTCTATGCTTGCGTTTCTTAATCAGTCCCTGGAAGCGCTCGACAGAAGTTTGGAGGGATACCTCTCGTCTGGAAAATTCAGGGTCCTCTTTTAATTTCAGGGCACTCTCAATTTGCTCATGTAGTTTTTTAGAGGACTGCTCGAAGACTTGTTTCTCTTCTTCAAGTAGTAAGTTCATTAAATTAAGTGAGCTTTGTGTGAGTATCTCCTCCCACTTAACTAGGAGAGATGGTGACGATATTCTGTCAGCTGGTTTTACCCGAAGACGTAACCCCCGGGGGACGATTTTATGTCCAATATAACTTTCCAGGGACTTGATCTCCCACCACGACTTAATGTTTTCCTTATAACAATTATATAAATCGTTAAAGACCTGTTTACTAGTGGCCTGTTGGCCTAAACCCGGTACATCCTTATGTGAGAATATATCCCTTGCTTCGATAACTAGGGCCTCGGTGAATATAGTCCCTGAGAGAAAACTGGCCATAATTTGGAGTAGAAAATCAAAATCCAGCCTAGTTGGATATGAATCTACAGGTCCTTCTCAAAAAATTAGCATATTGTGATAAAGTTCATTATTTTCTGTAATGTACTGATAAACATTAGACTTTCATATATTTTAGATTCATTACACACCAACTGAAGTAGTTCAAGCCTTTTATTGTTTTAATATTGATGATTTTGGCATACAGCTCATGAAAACCCCAAATTCCTATCTCAAAAAATTAGCATATCATGAAAAGGTTCTCTAAACGAGCTATTAACCTAATCATCTGAATCAACTAATTAACTCTAAACACCTGCAAAAGATTCCTGAGGCTTTTAAAAACTCCCAGCCTGGTTCATTACTCAAAACCGCAATCATGGGTAAGACTGCCGACCTGATTGCTGTCCAGAAGGCCATCATTGACACCCTCAAGCAAGAGGGTAAGACACAGAAAGAAATTTCTGAACGAATAGGCTGTTCCCAGAGTGCTGTATCAAGGCACCTCAGTGGGAAGTCTGTGGGAAGGAAAAAGTGTGGCAGAAAACGCTGCACAACGAGAAGAGGTGACCGGACCCTGAGGAAGATTGTGGAGAAGGACCGATTCCAGACCTTGGGGGACCTGCGGAAGCAGTGGACTGAGTCTGGAGTAGAAACATCCAGAGCCACCGTGTACAGGCGTGTGCAGGAAATGGGCTACAGGTGCCGCATTCCCCAGAAACAGCGGCAGAAGCACCTGACCTGGGCTACAGAGAAGCAGCACTGGACTGTTGCTCAGTGGTCCAAAGTACTTTTTTCGGATGAAAGCAAATTTTGCATTTGGAAATCAAGGTGCCAGAGTCTGGAGGAAGACTGGGGAGAGGGAAATGCCAAAATGCCTGAAGTCCAGTGTCAAGTACCCACAGTCAGTGATGGTCTGGGGTGCCATGTCAGCTGCTGGTGTTGGTCCGCTGTGTTTTATCAAGGGCAGGGTCAATGCAGCTAGCTATCAGGAGATTTTGGAGCACTTCATGCTTCCATCTGCTGAAAAGCTTTATGGAGATGAAGATTTCATTTTTCAGCACGACCTGGCACCTGCTCACAGTGCCAAAACCACTGGTAAATGGTTTACTGACCATGGTATTACTGTGCTCAACTGGCCTGCCAACTCTCCTGACCTGAACCCCATAGAGAATCTGTGGGATATTGGGAAGAGAAAGTTGAGAGACGCAAGACCCAACACTCTGGATGAGCTTAAGGCCGCTATCGAAGCATCCTGGGCCTCCATAACACCTCAGCAGTGCCACAGGCTGATTGCCTCCATGCCACGCCGCATTGAAGCAGTCATTTCTGCAAAAGGATTCCCGACCAAGTATTGAGTGCAGAACTGAACATAATTATTTGAAGGTTGACCTTTTTTGTATTAAAAACACTTTTCTTTTATTGGTCAGATGAAATATGCTAATTTTTTGAAATAGGAAATTTGGGTTTTCATGAGCTGTATGCCAAAATCATCAATATTAAAACAATAAAAGGCTTGAACTACTTCAGTTGGTGTGTAATGAATCTAAAATATATGAAAGTCTAATGTTTATCAGTACATTACAGAAAATAATGAACTTTATCACAATATGCTAATTTTTTGAGAAGGACCTGTATATAGTGGGTTAAAGGTAAGGAATATTCTGGTCCAGCTACAACGTAACCCTTACAAAGAGATAAACTTTAATATTAATACAACAAACAATTTGTCCAGTGGTGACCATGCGCATAACCGTCCACCAAGATGCTAGTTAGGATTGGGGAAAAAATGACCCTAATTACATTTCCTAAAACTAGGCCCTCTGCCCAGGGGCGACTCCTAATGGTGGAGACCCCCCGTCCTCGAACCTAACTGGCAGCTCCTAGTTAGCCCTATTATGTGTGGGCTGATGATCATTGATCTAATGGTGGACTGGTATTAGCACGGACAGAGAGGATCAAATACAACACAACATAGTACACGATGTATACAGCCCTGATGGAATAAAAAACCAAGAGGTACACGGTGCAGCCAACTACAAATATAAAAGACACCTTGAAAAGATAACTATTGATAACAGAAAAAATCTGTGATCAACCCCAACGCGTTTCCCCCACGGTATGGGATCATCAGGGGGTAAATATATTTAGATATTTAGATAGATAAATAAATTGGAAATTGTCGAGCTGAGGGAGGCCCAAATAATATTGGGGCATCCGTGATGCAGCCGTTCAACAAAAAATGGTGTCAAATGACGGTCAATAGTAGGATTAAAAAATTGGACCAGATGACATTCCTGGGAGGAAAAGAGGGAGAGAAACACACCAACAGTCTTGATGTATAAGACACGTATATTTCACGTGGGACAACCAGAGTGGGTATCTGTAGAAGAGAAAGGAGAATATACATATGTATATATGCATAAATTTACACCCAAACACCAAAATAGATTGCATGAGGGACCACCACCAGCAAAAGCCTTATTCAAGGGAGTCACTCACTGTGTCCAGGGGAAATTCAGTACACATATATAGCCACGGTCAGTCTCTCAATCAAGGCCATGGGTAGCCTTAAGGATAATGGTGTTCACAGAGACCAATGGTGTTAATAGTGTTCACAAAGACCAGTATTCATAAGTATAAATGACAACGATAAGCTGAAACATAATATAGTAACCAGTCAATACAAAGTCATGCTATATGAGACCCCCACAGTATAGCCTGGATAGAAAGCATAGGCATACCTTAAGATACGCTCTGAATCAGATAAGAAAGCCGGTTAGGGTAAAGAGCCTATTCATTATGGGTCCCCCCTACATGACAAAAGCGTGTGATAAAGAGTGTATCACATTAACAACATAGTTACACCCAGCTCATGTATCAATATAGTAAACCAGGATTACTTACTGTTGGTGCCTATGGGCGACACATCCCCCCAAACAAGAAGAAGTCACTTCTCCCAGGGTCCAATAGTGGGCCTCTCTATACAGCCCCCTCTTATAGTGAACGAGGTGTTTAGGCGATAATTGAAGACATCTGAGTCTGGGCAAGGATATAGGCTCAAACTTCTCATTAATCCGGTAAGGGTGCCAGGTGGTGGCGTCTTCGCCATGATGCAAAAAGCGTGCGTTCCACTGTGGATTTGTCCTCTCAGGAACGTGTTCTGACCGTTCACTTGTACGACGTTTGGACCAAGGTCAGGTGACCCAAGACATAAGTACAGGTAGTAGCCTCTAATCCCAGGTACGTTACTCAGACCGACACAAGCCTTCTCGCGGTCTTACTACGTTCCGGTCGCATATAGTTATATAGTCTGGTTATGTATTCCCCTGAATCGCTCAGGCTTCTGTATTTTCCCTGGTCTCTCAGTGGGTAGGTAGTGGCCAGGTCCACCCAGGTTCAGGGTAATGCCCGACGCACCCAGGGTCCGTCATCTTCATGAAAGGTGTAGGTAAGCACCTGATTCGCTCAGGATTCCATGTTGCCTGAACCGCTCAGGATTCAATGTATTTGCCTGAATCGTTCATGTTCCATGCGTCTGCCTGGAACGCTCGGGGGTTTCTCAGCAGGGTCCAGCTGGTTCCTGGTTACCCGGTTCGTGTCCTGCATGTCTGGATTTCTGTTTCCCGCAGGTCTTGTTGCATGCAGCGCGACTTCGGGCCCTGATTCTGGAAGTTCAGGGTCATCCAGCAGTTGGCCATGAACCCCAGGCTGCATCCTGGTTCTCCGTCGCTTCATTCCAGTGCCACCAGATCGCACCTCTCTCCGGGTCTCGTACCAACGCAAGCTTATTTTCAGGTAAGCAGGGCCTCAGGCCACCGGAATTTCGACCCATCCTCAATTCTGTCGCAGGGCGTCTCCGTGTCCGGTCATCCCACGGTGCCAGGTTTCAGGTAAGGTCAAGCCGGGTGGCGGCTTTACGCACCTCCGCAGCTCAGAGCCTTCCTTCATTCATCACGAGCCTCCATTCCTAGGTCTTCAGTATCGCCGGAGAGTTGGCAGCGCTGTCCGTGGATTCGGGTAGGTTGCGATCCTTTTTATACCATGGTCATTCCTGTTTCCTTTCCGCTCTCGCCCGGTCACTCGGCCACCGCATAAAAATAAATAAATAAATAAAATAAAAATAAAAAAAGGAAATATATTTTTTTTGAGGGGGGGGGGGGGGTTCGGACGCACCCCAGGTCTCATTTCCCTGAATCGCTCAGGTTTTATGTATTACCCTGAATCGATCAGGTTTCATGTGTTTACCTGAATCACCCAGGTTTTATGTATTTAAAGGCGTCACTACTCAGGTTTTACGTATTTTCCCTGAAATCACTCAGGTCATGTATTTCCCTGAATCGCTCAGGTTTGTATTTTCCTGTCTCTTTCGGGTTGACGGTATTTCCAGGTTGTATGTATTTTCCTGATTCACTCAGGTCACGTATTTCCCTGAATCGCTCAGGTATTATTTCCCACAGGTTGTACGCATTTGCCTGGATCGCTCAGGTCTTATTTCCCACAGGTTGTTCGCATTTGCCTGAATCGGTCAGGATCCAATATATTTGCCTGAAACGCTCAGGGGTTTGCCCATACCATCAGGAAACTACCAAGCCGGCGTCGAGGTTTCCAACGTTTTTCAAGGTCCCACCCGCAGGTGGCTTGGACGATGCCTCCTACACCCTGGCGTTCATAGCCCACTGTCACCGCAAATCTCAGGCTGTCATTTAACACCATCGGGCTGTGCCTAGCGGGGATACAGCACTGCGCCATGCTTCATAATCCAAATGGAGGTTCCATTTCTTCAGTGCAGGCAGTCAAGGCAGCCCTCAGGGGGATCCAGAAGTCCGGGGATGCCCCTACCGCCCGTAGAAAGCCTGTCTCCGGCGAGATGTTTAGGAGACTGTCGTCCGCACTGGATAGACATCCTTTTGGGCACTCTCCTAGTTTAATTATTAAGGCAGCCATGTATCTCGGGTTTTACGGGTTCCTCAGGCCAGGTGAGTTTACCAGCACCTCTCCTAAACGTCAGGGGTTGCAGGTGCGGCAATTGTCCTGGGCCCATGACCATTTTGTCCTCTGTCTCCCTTCCACGAAGGCCAATCAGCATGGGCCTACCTCGGAGGTCAGGTTTTAAAACCTCAAACGATTGGTGCCCAGTCATGGTCCCCCTGTTGCAAGATGCCCCCCTAGATGGCCCGCTGCTTCCTTGGCGTGGGGGGGCCCCTGACGTAAATCCAGTTTGTGTCCCACCTCAGAACGCTGGTCTCAGGTCTCGGCTATAACCCGCTGGCCATCACAGGACACTCGCACCGAATCGGGGCCGCGTCTTAAACATCAAAAAACGGGGTCCCGGCGCACGTGAACAAATGCATGGGTTGTTGGCACTCTTCCTGCTTCACGAGATACATCCCGAACCCGAATGTAGAGATTTCCCAGGCGTTTTGTAGTCTTGCTCTCTGAGTGGAATTAAAAGTTTTTGGTCACTACTCTGCTCTCCTCGTCCATCTTTGCCCACTACTAGGCTTACCCTCGCTTCTGGCTTCCGGCACAACACAGCCAGCTAGGTCAGGGGAAGCGCTTCCCCCCCTCATCACAGGTAAGCCTCTCCCATAAATGTATTAAACAGGAAGCAAGAGGAGGACAAGGGCAATGTGACACATACTAGTGACTAAAGGGGTTGCCCCATCTCAACATTTATAGCATATCGCTGGAATATCCCACAAATGTCAGATAGGTGCGGGTCCCACCTCTGGGACCCACTCCTATCTCCCGAACAAAGTCCCCCACTCTCCATTCATCGCTAAAAGAGTTCCAAAAGTCTCAAAGCAGTAAGTGGATTGGAGTAGATGCCGAGCATGTACGGTGTGCTCTCCTTCCGTACAGCGGCCCTGTTCTGGAGGTGGGACCCGCACCTGTCTGACATAGTGATATGCCATAGAAGCTGAAATAGGAATACCCCTTAAACTTAAGGATTTTCCTGTTTAACACTACCTAAGAGACCCTTTAAAGAGGACCTGTCATGTCTCCTGACATATCCGTCTAAGTAAATACTTGCATCCTGATGAAATAACAATACCTGGATGCATTTCTGGTAGTTACTGAGTGAACACTGACGTGTGAATAAGGCCTATTTCACATGAGCGTTACGGATTCTCTCAGGGTCTGAGAAACCCAATTCACGTCTATGGAACCAGAGCTTCGTGAAAAACACAGAATATAGAACATGCTGCATTTTTTCATGAACGCAGAAAAGATGCGTGTAAAACCACGCTCATGTACACAGACCCATTGAAATCAGACGTGACAGAAAACTTTGCTCGTTTGAAAGGGGCCTTAGGGCTCATGCACATGTCGGTTGTTTTGGTCCGCATCCATTCCGCATTTTTTCCAGGTTAAATGCGGACTTATTCACTTCGTTGTCCGTTTTACATACAAGGATAGGACAGTTCTGTTATGGGCCAGATGTTCCTTTCCTTAGCCTTAGTTTCTGTGTTGTTGCCTTGTATATAGGGCTGCAACGAGTACTCGATTAAATAGAGTAATTAGACACAAAAAATTAGCATAGAGGATTTCGCTTGTGTCACGTGACCACGGAGCGGGAGTGAAGTGCTTGCTATTATGCGCTCGAATAGTCACCTTCCTAGCAAGGGGCCTCCAGACACTCCACAGCACGTCCATGGTCCTGCTCTGAACTGACCTCCTGATGTACGCATTCCGTGACCTGACGCGCTGTGTGACGTCAGGCCCAGAGCAGCGTGGAATGAGCCAATCTTATGAAAAAATCCATTCAAAGATGTACACAGGCATCTTAATGGATGTGGTGCATCTCCTGCATCTCCTGGATGTCCATGCGCCAGAAAATAAGATCTACACCAGCTATGAGCAGGCACAGATTTCAACTATAATTTAGAAGACCACGCTCCCTCCTGCTAAAACCTGCCCACTTCTCTCACCACTTTTGAAAAGTGGAGAAAAGTGTGAAATTATACAATTTAGATATGGCGTGCGCATCATTTGCATCTTTGTTATGCTATAAAAGTGGTGTAAAACCGATGATTAATCTGCCCCTTAATTAGATCAACTGTACGTGTCCATTACTCCATTACTGTTCTGTACGTGTCCATTAGAACAGTAATCCCTACATTAAAATTACCGTATTTTTCAACCTATGAGAACCCCCCCTCCCCCCAGCAGATCAAATCTGACCTAACAGTTTTATAGAAATGCATTTTATAGATTGTTCATTTGATAAGCACAAAGAAAACAATAAAACAAAAACCTTGTACAATAGCAAATGTTCTGTAGATCCAAATACACCAGTTGCACAGCCTGGCCCACACAGCTAGTAAATAAACCTTTTTTCGTGTTATACTGCCATCTAGTGGTGGAAAGACAGCATTACTGAGCCGTTCTCATGCCTTACCGTGTTAGTTTATGAACATTCAGCATTGGTTAAACAATAATGGTAGTTTGTAATCCCCCAGTACTAATCCTATTGATATGACAGGCAGCTGCTGCCAAGGCCAATAAGATAATGGGTTGCATCAAAAGGGGCATAGATGCCCGTGACGAGAACATAGTCCTACCACTTTACAAATAAATGGTCAGACCACACATGGAGTACTGTGTACAGTTTTGGGCTCCTGTGAACAAGGCAGACATAGCAGAGCTGGAGAGGGTCCAGAGGAGGGCAACTAAAGTAATAACTGGAATGGGGCAACTACAGTACCCTGAAAGATTATCAAAATTAGGGTTATTCACTTTAGAAAAAAGACGACTGAGGGGAGATCTAATTACTATGTATATATCAGGGGTCAGTACAGAGATGTCTACCATCATCTATTTATCCCCAGGACTGTGACGAGGGGACATCCTCTGCGTCTGGAGGAAAGAAGGTTTGTACACAAACATAGAAAAGGATTCTTTACAGTAAGAGCAGTGAGACTATGGAACTCTCTGCCTGAGGAGGTGGTGATGGTGAGTACAATAAAGGAATTCAAGAGGGGCCGGGATGTATTTCTGGAGCGTAATAATATTATAGGCTATAACTACTAGAGAGGGATCGTTGATCCTCCTTCACATGACCGTTTTTTTTTCCGTTTACGGGATGTTTTTTGCGTTCCGTATATTGAACCATTCATTTCAATGGGTCCACAAAAAAAAAGGAATGTACTCCTTATGCATTCCGTTTACGTATTTCCGTTCCGTTGAAATATAGAACATGTCCTATTATTGCCTGCAAATCACATTCCGTGGCTCCATTCAAGTGAATGGGTCCGCAAAAAAAAAACGGAACACGGATGTCTTCCGTATCCGTTCCGTTTTTGCGGAACCATCTAGTGAAACTTTTATGCTCAACCCAATTTTTTATATGTAATAACTGTACACACCGAACGGAACGGAAACAAAATAACGGAACACCGGACCCGTAAAAAAAAAAAAAAAAAAAGTACCGCAAAACACTGAAAAAGCCATACGGTCGTGTGCAGGAGGCCTTATTCTGATTGCCTGATTGGAGTCGGGAAGTAATTTTTTTCCCCTAAGGGTCCATTCACACGTGCTTAAGTGTTTTGCGGATCCACAAATTGCGAATCCGTGAAACCGGAACACTGGCAATGTGCATTCTGCAATTTGCGGACCGCACATCGCCGGCACTATAATATAAAATGCCTAATCTTGATAAGAATAGGACATGGAAGTACGGATGCAGAAGTGCGGATCCGCAAATGTGGATGCGGACAGCACATTCCGGCCCCACTGAAAATGAATGGGTCTGCACCCATTCCGCAGGGTCCACGACATTCAAATTAAAAAAACATTACACGGCCTGATGGAAAATGAATGGGGCACATCCAATCGTTACTACATAGGGCAATATGCTGCCGAGAAACTGGACTTTTTGATGCAGCAAGAAATATGCCATCACCCGACAAACAATTGACTTTCAATGGTGTTCAAGATGGATCCGTCATGGCTATAGAAGAAATAATACAACCGGCTCTGTTCATGGCGGATGCATGCGGTTGTATAAGGCCTCATGCACATGACCATTGACTTTCAATAGGTCCGTGGAAAAATCTGAAAATGCACCGTTTTGCAGCCGAGACTGTGATCCGTGTACCCTGTCCGTCAAAAAAATATGACCTGTCCTATTTTTCTGACGGACAACGGTTCACGGACCCATTCAAGTCAATGGGTCCGTGAAAGAACACAGATGCACACAAGATTGGCATTCGTGTCCGTGATCCGTGGCCGTAGGCTACTTTCATACAGACGGATCCGAAGATCAGTCTGCATAAAAAGCTTTTTCAGAGCTGAGTTTTCACTTCGTGAAAACTCAGATCCGACAGTATATTCTAACACAAAGGCGTTCCCATAGTGATGGGGACACTTCTAGTTAGAATATACAACGAACTGTGTACATGACTGCCCCCTGCTGCCTGGCAGCAGCCGATCTCTTACAGGGGGCTGTGATCCGTACAATTAACCCCTCAGGTGCTGCACCTGAAGGGGTTAATTGTGCGTATCATAGCCCCCTGTTAGAGATCCGGGGCTGCCAGGCAGCAGGGGGAAGACCCCCCTCCCTCCCCACTTTAAATTTCATTGGTGGCCAGTGCGGACCCCCCTCCCTCCCTCTATTGTATTAATACGTTGGTGGCCAGTGTGCGGCCTCCCCCGGCCCCCCCTCCCTCCCTCTATTGTAATAAGAACATTGGTGGCCAGTGTGCGGCATCCCCCGGCCCCCCCTCCCTCCCTCTATTGTTATAAGAACATTGGTGGCCAGTGTGCGGCCTCCCCCGGCTCCCCCTCCCTCCCTCTATTGTAATAAGAACATTGGTGGCCAGTGTGCAGCATCCCCCGGCCCCCCCTCCCTCCCTCTATTGTAATAAGAACACTGGTGGCCAGTGTGCGGCCTCCCCCGGCTCCCCCTCCCTCCCTCTATTGTAATAAGAACATTGGTGGCCAGTGTGCGGCCTCCCCCGGACCCCCTCCCTCCCTCTATTGTATTAATAGGTTGGTGGCACAGTGTGCGGCCTCCCCCGACCCCCCTCCCTCCCTCTATTGTAATAAGAACATTGGTGGCCAGTGTGCAGCCTCCCCTCTCCCCCCCCCTATCATTGGTGGCAGCGGAGTTCCGATCGGAGTCCCAGTTTAATCGCTGGGGCTCCGATCGGTAACCATGGCAACCAGGACGCTACTGCAGTCCTGGTTGCCATGGTTACTTAGCAATAGTAGAAGCATCATACTTACCTGCTGGCTGCTGCGATGTCTGTGTCCGGCCGGGAGCTCCTCCTACTGGTAAGTGACAGTTCATTTAGCAATGCGCCGCACAGACCTGTCACTTACCAGTAGGAGGAGCTCCCAGCCGGACACAGACATCGCAGCAGCCCCAGCTGCCATTGTCCCAGTTGCCATGGTTACCGATCGGAGCCCCAGCGATTAAACTGGGACTCCGATCGGAACTCCGCTGCCACCAATGATCGGGGGGGGGGGGGGGGGAGAGGGTAGGCCGCACACTGGCCACCATTGTTCTTATTACAATAGAGGGAGGGAGGGGGGCCGGGGGAGGCCGCACACTGGCCATCAATGTTCTTATTACAATAGAGGGAGGGAGGGGGGTCGGGGGGGGGCGCACACTGGCCACCAACGTATTAATACAATAGAGGGAGGGAGGGGGCCGGGGGAGGCCGCACACTGGCCACCAATGTTATTAATACAATGGAGGGGGGGCCGCACTGGCCACAAATGATATTCAAACTGGGAAGGGAGGGGGGTCTGCCCCCTGCTGCCTGGCAGCCCTGATCTCTTGCAGGGGGCTATGATACGCACAAGTAACTCCTTCAGGTGTGGCACCTGAGGGGTTAATTGTGCTGATCACGTCCGCCTGTAAGAGATCGGGTGCTGCCAGGCAGCAGGGGGCAGTCAAGTACACAGTTTGTAGTATATTCTAACTAGAAGCGTCCCCATCACCATGGGAACGCCTCTGTGTTAGAATATACTGTCGGATATGAGTTTTCACGATGTAACTCATATCCGACAGTATATTCTAACATAGAGGCGTTCCAATGGTGATGGGGACTCTTCAAGTTAAAATATACCATCGGATTGGAGAAAACTCCGATCCGATGGTATAAAAGGGACTCCAGACTTTACATTGAAGGTCAATGGGGGACGAATCCATTTGCAATTGCACCATATTGTGTCAACGTCAAACGGATCCGTCCCCATTGACTTGCATTGTAATTCAGGACGGATCCGTTTGGCTCAGCACGGCCAGGCGGACACCAAAACGTGGTTCCTCCAAAAATCAAGGAAGACCCACGGATGAAAAAACGGTCACGGATCACGGACCAATGGAATCCTGTTTTGTGGACCGTGAAAAAATACTGTTGTGTGCATGAGGCCTAATTGTAATGGAAGCGTTTTTTGCAGATCCATGACGGATCCGCAAAAAACGCTATTGTGAAAGTAGCCTCAGACAGTTTTCTAACCAAACAACTTCGTGGGAAATGATAAATCAGCTGGGTCTGCCGGCCACCCGCTTCCCCACCCACGTCATGTCCCCTTTTCTCACCACTTCTGAAAGTTGGCCTGAACGGGGAAAAGTCACAGATTTTGCTGCAAAAATGGCATTCAACAAAATCTGCAGCTTTAATACAAAACTTAATAAATGTCTCCCTTGTACCTTTTTTAAAATTTCAAGTAGGTTTAGGGTCTATTCACACGTCCGTAAGTGTTTTGCGGATCCTCAAAAAACGGACACCTGCAATGTGCGATCCGCAATTTGCGGACCACACATCACAGACACTATAATAGAAAATGCCTTTTCTGGAGACAGGACATGTTCTATTTTTTTCAGGAACGAAATTGCAGATCCCGAAAAAACGGATCCTGAAAAAACTAATTGAAAGTGAATGGGTCCACAAATTGCGGAACGAATGCGGACCCAAATTACGGATGTGTGAATGGACCCTTCCTTAGTCCTGATAAACCTGTTTATGGCTGGTCAAAACACTGCAGCCAGATGTCACTATAAGGCCTCTTTTACACGAACGTGTGGTCCCGTAGTCGTGCTGCGGCCTGCAAAATGCGGGCCGCAATGCACGAGCACAGTCCGTGGGGCAGCCGCAGCGGATCGCGGTCCCATTTACTTGAATGGGTCCGCGATCCGGCCGTTCTGCAAAAAGACAAGACATATTCTATCTTTTTGCGGAACGGAAGTACAGGACGAAACCCCACGGAAGCACTCCGTAGTGCTTCTGTAGGGTTCCGCTCCGCACTATTCCGCATCTCCGGATTTGTGGACCCTTTGTAGTGAATGGGTCCGCATCCGTGATGCGGAATACCCACGGAACGGCACCCGTGTATTGCAGATCCGCAAATGCGGTTCACAATACAGCAACGGGGCGCACCTGCCCGTGTGAAAGAGGCCTAAGGGTCCATTCACACGTCCGTAATTTGAGTCTGCATTCGTTCCGCAATTTGCGGACCCATTCACTTTCAATGGGGCTGGGACAGATCCGCAACCGCATTTTCGGGATCCGCAATTCCGTTCCTAAAAAAAAATAGAACATGTCCTATTCTTGTCCGCAATTTTCCCCCCAAGCACAGCATGCTCTGGGTATGGTATTTTACATATAGGATTAATTTAACAGGAACCTAGGTTACAGGTCTATCCGGTAGGTTAAAGGAAGCTGTTTCAGGTGTAGAAAAAGGTGTAAATGTAAGACAGCTAGGAAGCGGTCTTACATTTAGAACTGGTGGAGGATCCGGCGAAGGTATGAAGAAGCCGGCGCCTCATCATACAGTTGTGTTCAAAATTATTCAACCCCCAATGCTGTAAAGGGTTTTAGGGAATTTAGTGTACATTTGTAATTGTGTTCAGAATGAAATCTTACAAGGACTTTTAAAGAACCAAATGCAACTAAAATTACATCAATTGTTTTTGTAATACAGTATTAAATTTTTTTTGTGTGATTTCTTCATTGAAACAATTATTAACCCCTTAAAGACTACCACTTTTAAGAACAGAGGTTCATTCAAGTGTTTTCGATCAGGTATTGAAAACACCAGTGGATGTCAAGGAGCAGCAATCAAGCATAATAAGCACCAATTAGGCAGATTTAAAAGGACTGTGATACTCAGCTCCTTCTAGACATTTACTGGTGTGTTTACAAACATGGTGAAGTCAAGAGAATGGTCCAGGAAGTCAAGAGAAGAGGTGATTTCTCTTCACAGGAAGGGCAATGGCTATAAGAAGATTGCAAAGATGTTAAACATACCAAGAAAATATAGGGATATAAAAAAAGGAGGATTAAGGTACAAACCGGATTCCAAAAAAGTTGGGACACTATACAAATCGTGAATAAAAACTGAATGCAATGATGTGGAGGTGCCAACTTCTAATATTTTATTCAGAATAGAACATAAATCACGGAACAAAAGTTTAAACTGAGAAAATGTACCATTTTAAGGGAAAAATATGTTGAATCAGATTTTCATGGTGTCAACAAATCCCCAAAAAGTTGGGACAAGGCCATTTTCACCACTGTGTGGCATCTCCCCTTCTTCTTACAACACTCAACAGACGTCTGGGGATCGAGGAGACCAGTTTCTCAAGTTAAGAAATAGGAATGCTCTCCCATTCTTGTCTAATACAGGCCTCTAACTGTTCAATCGTCTTGGGCCTTCTTTGTTGCACCTTCCTCTTTATGATGCGCCAAATGTTCTCTATAGGTGAAAGATCTGGTCTGCAGACTGGCCATTTCAGTACCCGGATCCTTCTCCTACGCAGCCATGATGTTGTGATTGATGCAGAATGTGGTCTGGCATTATCTTGTTGAAAAATGCAGGGTCTTCCCTGAAAGAGATGACGTCTGGATGGGAGCATATGTTGTTCTAGAACCTGAAAATATTTTTCTGCATTGATGGTGCCTTTCCAGACATGCAAGCTGCCCATGCCACACTCACTCGTGCAACCCCATACCATCAGAGATGCAGGCTTCTGAAATGAGCGTTGATAACAACTTGGGTTGTCCTTGTCCTCTTTTGTCCGGATGACATGGCGTCCCAGATTTCCAAGAAGAACTTCGAATCGTGACTCGTCTGACCACAGAACAGTCTTCCATTTTGCCACACTCCATTTTAAATGATCCCTGGCCCAGTGAAAACGTCTGAGCTTGTGGATCTTGCTTAGAAATGGCTTCTTCTTTGCACTGTAGAGTTTCAGCTGGCAACGGCGGATGGCACGGTGCATTGAGTTCACTGACAATGGTTTCTGGAAGTATTCCTGAGCCCATTCTGTGATTTCCTTTACAGTAGCATTCCTGTTTGTGGTGCAGTATCGTTTAAGGGCCCGGAGATCACGGGCATCCAGTATGGTTTTACGGCCTTGACCCTTACGCACAGAGAATCTTCGGATGATGTTATGCACAGTTGATGATGATAGATGCAAAGTCTTTGCAATTTTTCGCTGGGTAACACCTTTCTGATATTGCTCCACTATCTTTCTGCGCAACATTGTGGGAATTGGTGATCCTCTACCCATCTTGGCTACTGAGAGACACTGCCACTCTGAGAAGCTCTTTTTATACCCAATCATGTTGCCAATTGACCTAATTAGTGTTAATTGGTCTTCCAGCTCTTCGTTATGCTCAAATTTACTTTTTCCAGCCTCTTATTGCTACTTGTCCCAACTTTTTGGGGATTTGTTGACACCGTGAAAATTTGTATCAACGTATTTTTCCTTTAAAATTATACATTTACTCGGATTAAACGTTTGATTTGTCATCTACGTTCTATTACAAATAAAATATTTACATTTGCCATCTCCACATCATTGCATTCAGTTTTTATTCACAATTTGTTTAGTGTCCCAACTTTTTTGGAATCCGGTTTGTACAATTAGAGTTATTTGGTCTTAACGGCGGACCAGGTAACTTGAAAAGAGTACCTGAAGTAGAGGCTAACAGAGGCGCCAAGGGGTGGAGGTGAGATTTCTGACAAGTAGTGTACGAGTTATGCTCGTCTACAGCTATAGATCAAGGCAGGCCGCAGAAGTGTTTCGGTGGGTCAAGGGTGCCCTTGCCCACTGTGGAGAAATAGAGGTGGTGTAGAAAGGAAGAAAAGGAGCCCTTCGCACCCGTTAAAAAGAAAGGGAAAACACGTAATAGGCGCCAAATCCCTTAGTCACTGGACGTGATGAGGATTATAATTTGTTCTTAGTTATATGTATGAAATAAGTATGAAATAAAAAGACCTTCACCTAAGGTCTAATAAAAGAGCCAAGAGTTTAAGAGTAGCAACACAACCTACACCGCCTACACAAGTGGCTTCTGGTCAATCATTTTAATAATACGTGGCTCGTATTATTAAAATGAGTCCCAGGTGTTTTGAATTGATCCTGGTGACTGCCCCACCGTGAAGTGAGTGCATTTGATTTTATTATCCTTATTTTATAATCATCATCTATCAACATCACCATTACAAGGTTGAACACAACTGTATCTGTTGGTTATGTATTAGAGAAGACACTAGTAGCTTGTGATGAGGCAGAACTTGGTTTACTTGTGTGGATTAAGTTCCAAACATACAAAACATTTCAGCAAACTATAACAGCAGCCATCTTGGTATAAAGAGAGAGAGAGAGAAACCAACAAGTTTTACAGATATACACAACTGGTAACCTTAACATACAGTGCCATCTACTGGTCAAGTGATATTAATGCACAATACTGTATATGGTACAGGCTGTTACATCCCCAACACACCTTCTCGACGGAATGTGCATAATTATATGACATTCTGTCTCTTTTGTAGAAAACAATGACGTTCCCTTGGCAAAGGTTTGGTGAGTGGGTCTGCAGTCATCTCCTCTGATGGACAGTACTGAATGTGGATAACTCCTTGTTCTTGCATGTCCCTGAGCAGATGATATTTTACATCAATGTGCTTGGTTCTTGGGTTAATCTTCTCAGAGTGTATAAGCTTTATGCATCCCTGATTGTCTTCAAAGATGGGTGTTGGTTGTGACATATTCAGTCCCATGTCTAGTAGTAGTTGACAAATCACTTCTTGACATGCATGTGCTGCTGCTATGTATTCCGCTTCAGTTGAAGAGAGTGCAACAGTCACCTGTTTCCGATAGTTTTGCGACCAGCAGGGAGTTCTGTTAGCGACAAAGTTTTATTTTCTTAAAGTGATTTTATTTCTTCTTCAGCTGCTTTTCTCCATTGATTGACTTCCCTTCTTGGCAAAGTTTCTATGTCTTCCCAGGATGTTGGCTCCTGTGTTTGGTGTGTTTTAGCAGCGTATGATAACCTGCGGGGTGGTATCCCTTTTGTGATCCGAGAGGATCTTCTGATTGCTTGTTGTTCAGTGGGTTCTACTGGCTTTTTGATTGTAAGTTCCACTTCTTGTTCTGGCTCTTGTTCTGCTTCACATGGGTCAGCGTTCCTTGCTGATTCAGCGCGCAAATCCTCTCCACATTTCTCAAGAATTGTGTTATCTGGTGCTTCGCTTTCATCAAAATAAATACTGCATCTTACTGTGACCTTGTTGGTCTTTGGACAAAGGGTTCTATATCTCTTACTCTGCTCACTGTAGTCCACCAGAATGCCTTCTATGGATTTGTTCTCCAACTTGAAGCTTTTTTCACTTGGAATGTACTGTAGGCCTATGCTTTACAGCCAAACACTCTGATGTGCCCTACGTTAGGTTTTGATCCATTCTACATTTCATAAGGTGTACTCTCAATAGATTTTGATGGGAGCCCGTTTTGTAGGCATGTTGCAGTCATTATCGCTTCTCCGCAGGATTTGTTAGGTAATGTAGGGTCTGAAATCATACATCTGGTCATTTCTACAAGGGTGCGATTCTTTTTGCTACGCAGTTTTTCTCAGGAGTGTATGGTACAGTTGTTTGGTGTATAATACCGTGTTTCTTTAGGTATGATTCCATCTCCACAACAAAAAGATCATAGCCGGCACTACTGAATGCGGTCCGATGTCAGCAACACTTCTCTCAGCAACCATGCAGTGAAATAGGTGGTGCTCAGCCAGAACAAGCAGACCAATAATCGCATAAAAATAGAGGAAAAAAGCAGCACTCACCGAATCTTCACAAATCGTAGCTTTATTTCGGGTTAAAACATAGCGGGTGCAGGTCACAGTTGCAGCAAAGTAAGGCAACAGCTGTTGCGCACTGAAATCACGCTTTGTCAAGCCTCCTATGACGTGGAAGGGGAGCGCCGTAAATACCTGCCTCCTCCCCGCACGTCATAGCTAGACAGGTGTATCAATCATAACTTCGGATCACCTTTACAAATGAATAAAAACATTAAAATCATACAAAGACAGCAAGATCGTTCTTATTGATACCCAATCCTCCCATAGCATTGGTTCTGATTATCCATTGGGCTTCTCTCTGCAGCAAAATATGTTTCCTATCTGCACCTCTCGTGGGTAAATTAACCCTCTCGATGCCTGCACATTTCAACACCTCTTTATTAGCTTGATGCACATCTTTAATATGTTCTATGAGGCGCATGGCACCGATACCTGTTGTAATCGATCTTTTATGTTCTCTAAATCGCACATATAAAGGTCTATGAGTTTTGCCGATGTAAAATCTCTCACAGAGACAAAAAAATCGCATACACTACATATGTTAATTTGCAATTAATGAATTGTCAAAATTGGGTGCATTATTTGACCAATCTATCCAACCAGGTATTGCCTGTATCAGGAAGATTCGTATTGGTGAGTATGTCACCTATGGTTTTGGCCCGTTTAAAGCTAACAATCGGTTTATTTTTCGTTTTTTTTAATCAATTGCTCATCTCTCTGTAGCATATGCCAATTGCTTAAAATCAAATTTTTTATGGTCTGGGCCATGGAAGAATATTCAAATGTGAACACTGCCCTGGTGGTATCATTGACTATCCCATCATGGTGCGTTTTTTTTCTTCTTTTTACATAAATCATGATTTGATCTGCGTGTATGTGCTCTATCATAAGCTTTGTCGATATTGGAAGATGGATAACCACGTTGTATAAATCTGATTTTGAGATCTCTACTTTGTTGTTCAAACTCTGTCATTTTTAATAATTCTAGCGAGTCGTACAAATTGGCCGTAACGGACTGCTGCAGCTACATGTGGAGGGTGAAAGCTATTATACTGTAAGAGGGAATTAGCTGAGGTGGACTTTCTATATATTGTGTCGATGTCATCATTAATAATTCTAACTTGCACATCTAGGAATTTAATGGCATGTTCTTTTATTTTGCTTGTTAAACCCATATTCATGTTGTTTTCATTCAAATATAAAAAGAAAAAAAAAACTAAATTGATCTCGATCTCCTGCCCATATAATAAATAAATCATCAATGTATCTAAAAAAAACTTTCGATGTGTTGCACAAAGGGATTCGTGGTCGTGAATATGTATTTCTCTTCAAACTGCTCCAAAAATAGATTGGCAAAAGTACAGGAGACTGGTGTCCCCATAGCTGTTCCAGATATTTGATTATACCACTGTTTGTTGAACATGAAAGTATTGTGTTTCAATATAAAAGACAATGCCTCAGCGACAAAGTCGATAAAGGATGTATCTCTCCCTAGTTTCTCAATAAATCGCAAATAATTCCTACTCCCAAATCTTGGGGAATCCTCGTATACAAGCTCTTGACGTCAATTGTTGCTATAAATAACCTTTCTGCCATGCAATATCTTTCAATGCTTCCAAGAAATCATTGGTATCCTCTAAAAACGAGGAATCGCCTTGTAATAATGGGCGCAATAGCCAGTCCAAGTACTGTGATAGCGGTTTGGTAAGAGATCTGATACCTGCAACTATCGTACACCCTGGCAGGTCTACCAATGTTTTATGGATTTCGGGCCTGTAATACTAAACTAGTTTCACAGGATAGAGAGTAAAACAATTTTTCTGCTGTCTTTTCGGACAGAACTTTTTGTGCAACATATTTCCACAACAGGGAACGTGGAGACTGATGAAGCTTAAAGGTAGGGTCGATTTTTAAGGTAGAATAAACATTCCTATCCCCGAGCTGTCGTTCGGCTTCTCTCATGTATTGATTCTTTATCCAGAACCACTATCTTTCCACCCTTGTCAGCTGGTTTCACTATAATATTGGACATCCTCGAAAGTCGTTGAAGAGCCGACTTTTCCCCTTTGGTGAGATTAGGTGACACTGTAGGTTATTGTAAAGCTTTGATCTCCTGAATAACTTGTCTTTGAAATGGATCTAAGCTACTGCCAGCTGACAAGGGTGGAGTGTAAGTGGACTTTTTGCCCTTTGTGAGATTATCTTGTTCATGAATACTATCTGATGGTACATTCGTGTCACAACCCTGTAGCTCAAGTAAAGTCGTAACTATCTCTTTGTCTATTTGTTCAATATCTCCATCTCTGTACTCATATATTCCCCTCCATTGTCAGTGCGTATTGTTGCTTGTCATAGCTACAAACTCTTTAAGTTTTTCTAATGTCTCACTTTTGTGTTTCATTAGATACGTTATTGTGTACCTAGAATAATCGTCGATGAAAGTCAGTAAATATCTGTTTCCACCGGGTGTGGTGGTTTTCATTGGTCCGCACACATCACTGTGTATCAGTTCCATGGGTTTAGTGGTCTTTCTCTGACTGGTCTATGGAAGAGAGGTTCGGTAGGCCTTTGCCTTAATGCAACACGTGGAATTGCTGAGTGTGTGGCAAGGCAATATTTTCATGCCTTCTGATAGACCTCTCTTTGCAAATCCTTTATAGCTTCTGGGTTTCAAAGCCCCCAATCTTCTATGCCACAGGTGGATGCACTCAGGTTCGGACTGGCCCACAGGGGTACAGGGGAATCCCCCGGTGGGCCCCTGAGCAAGGTGGGCCCCTAGTCTCCCACCCCCTGCACAAGTGACACCTAACACATTAGATTTACTGCACTACATACATATAGTCAATGTACAGCCCCTCAACCAGCCTATGTTCATTTAAAAAACTTGTTAGATTATTTATTATATTTGAATGTAACCATACGGTGGTCCCCCAAAATTAATTTTACTGGTGGGCCCTAGGTACCCCAGTCCGACACTGGATGCACTTGTCATGTGGGTTATGAGTTGCCGCTTTAGCCTTCTCATTTTCAGTGACAAGTTTGTACAGATGTTCATTTAACCTTCCTCTTGCTAGAATTTGCTTTCCATTTTGAATTGTGCATTCATTGCTTCTGATCTGGACAGTGAGTCCTTGCTTGCAAGGGTTTTAACTGATAAGAGGCTTCCTTCTAGGCTTGGAACATACAGAACATTCTTTACAAGGATGCTCTGCTTGGCCCCTGATGGCGTTTTGCAATTCAGAAACCCCTGAGCATTACGTTCCGCTGTAATACGTTTCCCATTTGCTAGGAAGACTTTGTCTTTTACACTCAAATCAATTTCTTGTAAAAATATTTTTATTGAGTTTTTTTTAATTTTAAAAGCATCACAATTATAACATGGATAAAGGGGAAAAAAAATTCCCAACAGTAAGTATATAATGTGCAAAAATAAGTTATTCATACATTTTCAGAATTATTGATGAAAGTCATATATAGATTTTATTACTGTTTTAATATTGATACCATATATCTAAACAATGATGTTGCTACTTTCAGCATTGTTATTATGATTACACAATGTTAATAAAACTTACATTTTTAGCTGGAACTCAAATCAATTTCTGTGAGGAATGTTTCGCCGCTTGTCATGTGACTTGTTGCCCCCGAATCAATGTACCATCCGCGTGAGGTACTATTCTGAGTTACTTTAAAAGTACCACTCCATGATGCACTTTCATTTTCTTTCATGACAGCTTTAGCTCTTTCTCTTGTGGGTAGCTCCCGCTTTCGATGCTCAGCTTTCCAGTTCTTTTTCAGATGACCAGCCTTCTAGCAGTGAAAACATACCCTGGTTTCTTTGCTTTGTCTTATGCCTTCATGCACCTTTAGAGCTGCCTCTGATCTCTCGTTCTCCTCACTATGCAGATTTTCCTTTCTTCTGCTGTATTCATCAATTAAGTCTCCCTTAACATATTCTAGCGTCAGTTCAGTTTCCAGTCTAGTTTCTAGAGCATTTATAAGGGCACTGTATGATTCTGGAAGGCTGCATAACAGTAATGCTACTACATGATTGTCTTTCATTTCTTCACCTATTTCACCCAGCTGGTCCACAATCTCTAGCATAGCCTTAACATGTTCACCTATTTCCTGCCCTTTATCAAGCCTCATCGTGTCCAGTTTGCGCAGGAGATATAGTTTACTGTTTAGGCTTGTGCGTTCATGCAGTTTTTGTAATGCAGTCCACATACTTTTAGCTAGGTTTTCTTTCCTTATATGAATGAGTTGATCATCCTCCACTAACAGGCTTATGACTGCTTTTGCTTGCCTGTTTTTTCTGTCCCATTCTTCTGGGTTGTCATTGGGTCTGTGTGTATCTAGCACCTGCCACAAGTCATCTTTGCATAACAACATTTCAAGCTCAAACTTCCACAGCTGGTAGTTGGTATTGTTGTAAACTTCATGTCTGAAGCACTTGCCATCTTTCAGTGAATTGGATGCAGCTCTTACTTGCTTGTAGTTTTCCTTTTTCTAGTGTCTAGAGCTGGGCCCATAACCTGTTGGTTATGTATTAGAGAAGACACTAGTAGCTTGTGATGAGGCAGAACTTGGTTTACTTGTGTGGATTAAATTCTAAATGTACAAGACATTTTAGCAAACTGTAACAGCAGCCATCTTGGTATAAAGAGAGAGAGAGAGAGAAACCAACAAGTTTTACACCTATACACAACTGGTAACCTTATCATTCAGTGCCATCTACTGGTCAAGTGATATTAATACACAATACTGCATATGGTACATGCTGTTGCATCCCCAACAATATCCATTGCCACTTTATGGCTTACACAAAGGCATACATGAGGGGGATTTATAAAATAGAACAGTTTCACCTGCCTAACTCAGTTGTCACTCACCTATAAGAGATTGCAAATGCTTTTATTCCTATTATTCCTCCCTGTACAACCTTCAAATGGATAAGGTTCACATCGGCTTTTTCAATTACATTACAGCTTTCTGTTATAACATGCTTATAACGAAAAATAACGGCATTTTAAGACGGAATTCAAAAAGGAAACCTTTAGAGGCATTCCGTTTTGATCTGTCATAATAGAGTTCTGTGGCCAAAATTTATGGTTCAGTCCTATCGAGAGGACTTTCTTTTCTGTCCAGAATAACAGAAACCAAACTGAGCTATTATTTTTGGCCATAGAACTCTATTATCACTGGTCAAAATGAAATGCCTCTTAAGGTTTCCGTTTTGAATTCTATCTTACAATTCCGTTATTTTCCGTTATAAGCATGTTATAATGGAAAGCGATAACAGGATTAAAAACGGAGATGTGAACCCTCCCCCCTCAAGCCACACCCCATTATTCCTCAGCTGCTATATTGTCCTTCTTGGCATCCATTTCTTTACTCTAACTTTCTCAGTCAGAGTGACCCAGCAGCTTTAAATTTGCCTATTTCTCATAAAGAAATGTTATGCTCTCTAAAGCCAACCCCAGCAAATGAAGCTCCTGGGCCAGATGGATATGTTTCTGAGTATTATAAACCCTTTCACTCCCACCTCCTCCCTTATATGGGTAAATTGTCCAACAGATTTATGATATTGGGATCTATTCTGTCAGAAATGTTGATGGCTACAGTAATAACCTTGCCCACACTCGGAAAATCTCCCACCTCGTCAGCCAATTTCAGGTCAATATACCTACTGAATGTGGATTGTTAAAGGGGATATTAATTATTGGTATTTGTGCAAATCTCAATAATTAATATTCATAAATAGGTGGGAGTCGTCTAGTGATGCCTCCTCCTATTTATGCCTCAATAAACAACAAATCACTACTGATTGCCTTACTCTACACTGTACTACCTGCGGCTGTTGCTGCGGCTCCTTACTACTACAAAAGACTACACCCTGTGCTTAAATAAAAGGTATTTATTGACACACTATACGTCACAGTATATTTGCTTATAGCTACAGTCATGTGAAAAAATTAGGACACCCTTTGAAAGCATGTGGTTTTTTGTAACATTTTTAATAAAAGGTTATTTCATCTCCGTTTCAACAATACAGAGAGATTAAAGTAATCCAACTAAACAAAGAAAACTGAAGAAAAGTCTTTTCAAGATCTTCTGTAAATGTCATTCTACAAAAATGCCTATTCTAACTGAGGAAAAAGATAGGACACCCTCACATGTATTCCCTCTTAAATTGGCTCAGATCTCACACAGGTATATCACACCAGGTGCACATAATTAGTAGATCGTTACTCTGCATGTTGAATGAGGCTTGCCCTATTTAAACCTCAGACATTTAGTTTGGTGTGCTCCTGACTGTTGAAGTGAGAGTGAGCACCATGGTGAGAGCAAAAGAGCTGTCAGAGGACTTCAGAAAAAAGATTGTAGCAGCCTATGAGTCTGGGAAGGGATTTAAAAAGATCTCAAAAGATTTTGAAATCAGCCATTCCACTGTCCGGAAGATAGTCTACAAGTGGAGGGCTTTCAAAACAACTGCCAACATGCCCAGGACTGGTCGCCCCAGCAAGTTCACCCCAAGAGCAGACCGCAAGATGCTAAAAGAGGTCTCCAAAAACCCTAAAGTGTCATCTCGAGAACTACAGCAGGCTCTGGCTACTGTTGATGTAGAAGTACATGCCTCTACAATCAGAAAGAGACTGTACAAGTTTAACTTGCATGGGAGGTGTGCAAGGAGGAAACCTTTGCTTTCCAAGAGAAACATCGAGGCCAGACTGACATTTGCCAGAGATAAAGTTGACAAAGACCAGGACTTCTGGAATAATGTTCTTTGGACAGATGAGTCCAAAATTGAATTATTTGGACACAACAGCAGAGGACATGTTTGGCGTAAACCAAACACAGCATTCCAAGAAAAGAACCTCATACCAACTGTGAAGCATGGAGGTGGAAGTGTCATGGTTTGGGGCTGCTTTGCTGCAGCAGGACCTGGTCAGCTCACCATCATAGAATCCACGATGAATTCTACTGTGTATCAGAAGGTGCTTGAAGAACATGTGAGACCATCAGTTAGAAAATTAAAGCTGAAGCGGAACTGGACCATGCAACATGACAATGACCCAAAACATACTAGTAAATCAACCAAAGATTGGCTGAAAAAGAAGAAATGGAGAGTCCTGGAATGGCCAAGTCAAAGTCCAGATTTGAATCCCATTGAGATGCTGTGGGGTGACTTGAAAAGGGCTGTACGTGCAAGAAACCCCTCAAACATCTCACAGCTGAAAAAGTTCTGCATTGAGGAGTGGGGTAAAATTTCCTCAGACCGATGTCGAAGACTGGTAGATGGCTACAAGAACCGTCTCACTGCAGTTATTTCAGCCAAAGGAGGTAACACTCGCTATTAGGGGCAAGGGTGTCCTATCTTTTTCCTCAGTTAGAATAGGCATTTTTGTAGAATGACATTTACAGAAGATCTTGAAAAGACTTTTCTTCAGTTTTCTTTGTTTAGTTGGATTACTTTAATCTCTCTGTATTGTTGAAACGGAGATGAAATAACCTTTTATTAAAAATGTTACAAAAAACCACATGCTTTCAAAGGGTGTCCTAATTTTTTCACATGACTGTATATATAGCTATATCAAGGGAATAGATATATATATTTCTAGCAGCCCACCCAATCCTGTCAATATACTGTTCCTACGGGGTATCAGGGGTAGAGGCAATACCAGGGTAGCAGGGGATATAAGGGATCTACAATCCTGGGGAAATACAGGGGGAAACAGAGAAGGCGAAGGTAAGGGTTTCCAAGGGTCCAGGGGGTAAGGGTAAATGAGCTGCAGGGGAAGGTAAGGGTTATAAGGGAATTAGGGGTATCGTTGGTGGTATGGGGGGAGTAAGGGTTGGTTGTATGGGGGGAGTAAGGGTTAATATCGTTGGTGGTATAGGGAGGGTAATAATAGGGTTAATAATATCGTTGGTGGTATAGGGAGGGTAATAATAGGGTTAATAATATCGTTGGTGGTATAGGGAGGGTAATAATAGGGTTAATTGATACTAAGGGTAGTATGCTCGTTGTCCAGGGGGGCTCGTTTGTCCAGGGGATGATCCTCTCCGGCTGGGGGCTCTTTTCTGAAGTGCCCCAGCGTAGCGCTGCCGGACTATTTAAGTTCGGCGGCGCTCGCTCCCGAGGCAGCCGTCCTGTGGCGCGCATGCGCGCCGCCGTCCCGAACACATGGGCCGGCGCGGTGATATGACGTCAGGTATGCAGACAACAGAGGGAGGGACGTTTGTTTCCCTCTCTCTGTTATGTTAACTATCCCCAGCAGCTGTGAATAGTTAACACCAAAAGGCATCAGATCTCTATTGATCCTATGCCTTTTGAGGTCACCAGAGGCTGGACATAACTGTCCAGCCATCTGGCGACCTTCTCATCTCCTGCAGGGATGCAGGAGGAGGGGGGGCATCCGGACAGGGGGCATCTTATCCTTATACTATATGTGTATGGATGCTTGGGCACATCCATACACATATATACACCAATCTTCTGGAGGAAAATAAAAATAAAAAAATATATATATATATCTAGATAGATAGATAGTGATAGATATATATATATATATATATATATATACATTCATGGATGTTTGGGGGCACATCCATAAATATACATATACATACCCATAGACAAAACCAATAAGCCCACCAGCATATATATATACATAGAGATGTATGCTGCCAAGGGGGCTTACATACATCTCCATGTATACCCACAGGTCCCACCTGGACGGGCCCATAGACAAGGGCTAATATATATGTATATATGTAGAGGCATATATACATATATATTTAAATATAACACTTCCCTCAACAATCCCCCCTGTTGTCGGGAATACGACAATAACATTTTGGGGGACGGGTTGGGATGTATTTGCCCCCCTCAATCGCACTCTTGGTGACAGTTCAGAAAGCACTGAAGTAATATGGCCCTAAGTTACCTAGACATCACCCATCGTGACTAACGCCTCCGACCTACCCTTCACCGAACGTTTCCATCCACCGAATACACCTTCTTCTCTTTGGATAACTTCCTTGGCCTCTTACATTATGATCCTCAGGTGTCAGCCACTCCCTATGTAGTCTATTCTTGACTCGGGAATGGCCTCACCCTCGCCGTCTTTATATCACTCCACTCAGCGACCGTGTTCTCTCTCTTTGCCAGTGTTGTTCTTCTGGCGTCCGTTACCCCCAATGTCAGTGCCAGTCTTTCGGTGTCAGTCACTCCCAATGATTCCGGAATGACTTTACCCTTAATCCATGTAGCACTTCCCTATGGGGTACGGACGGCCGTAGACTGGCCTTTTAACACAAGTACGACTTTCATCTTGATTGAAGACTCAGTTTTTGGAGAGGTTCTCCCATTGACAGATACGTAGGTTTTTACAAGGCAGGTCAGAATTTCTGGTAATAGCTGATGTCATAGTACCTAAATTCTAACTGTGGGAAAAAACCTGCACTACCACCATTCAGTCCAACCATTACAAAAAGTCACCATTGTTGATGTTAAAGTTGCAAATATCTTAGTACTGAGGGGTCTGTCCCTAGGGAATCTACTCTTCCCCACTCACACCAACAGGTCACATCCCTCCCAATACAGCCCAATTCAATTTAGTGTGTACCCATAGAGACTCATGCGACCTGGCCTATCTCTCTACACCTCCAAAGACGCAGGTAGGTAACAGACCCCCGTGTCAATGGGAAATGACTATAGGATGCAAGTGTGCGTCCAGCCCTATTGTAGCATGGCTGTCACACACTTGCACCTAGAGTGTCCATGGGTACACAAGGAATTCACATGCAAATAATCAATATAAATCTATACACAATATAATGAAGTTACAGGGTGGTTACAGGGATGGCCTAGGATTACATCCCGAACCCTTGTACGAAAATCTACTACAATACAATATATACATACACACAATGCTATAAGGTCACAGGATGGCTTTGGATGTTCATCCTGAACCCTCATAGGAAAACCTACTACAATACAATATATATATGAGGTCACAGGATGGCTTTTGGATTTTCATCCCGACCCTCATAAACAGTATGTCCATACAGTCTTTGGCTTCAGGACTTTGTTGGAGCTAAGTCCTGAGCCTCCTACGATTAACTTCATGAAGTTCTGTCTGGTTCTGGTTTAGTTGGTTCCGCAAGTTTCTTGATCCTCTTGTAGATTAGACACAGTCCCGTGTACATGACGATTACCAGAACCAGAAGAACTATCACCGGGTGTATCAATAGGTTGAAGAAGGATGTTGCCTTTGGACTGTAGCCGAACAGACTTTCCCACCAGGAGACCTTGGATTCCTAGTCTAAGGCGGTAGTGATTGCCGTTATTTTGTTCTTGTCGTGTGTCAGTTGGATGGTGGCCTGTTTCTCTGTTTCTCGAAGATTCTGGAGTATTTTGTCTTCTTGGCTGAAGTCTAGCAGGAGGTGTTTGAGTTCTATCCCAAAGCCAAGAGGAATCTTCTGGAGTCTCACAGGAACGTCAGGGCGGATGTCGAGTCTCTTCTCCAGGGTGACTGGTGTCCTTCCTTGTAGTTCTGCGACATGTAAACCTAGGACGGGACTAAGGGTGCAATACGCTCCAGGGAGGAGTTCTCCTCTCTCGGTGCAATTAGTCCCATAAATTGTATAAGACATATTTTGCCTTTGGTACCAGCATCAGTACCCCTGTCCCAAGTATTTAGGGGAGGAAGGTATTGGGCTGGCCTTCATCTCACAGGACCCCTCGTTGCTCCAACACTGGTGTCTTAGCACCCGATCCTGACTACCTTGACAAAGGTTAGCATCCTCTTTCTTCCAACATCCCTCTGTGTCTAACAGATAAGGATGGCCTCCCTCATAGGTTAGAACGCCCGAGGGGAGCTGTGGATTAAGCACTGTCTGGTTATTTATGACAATCCCTAGGTTAACTGCACTGTAACCCTGTCTAAGATGGCCAGATACAGGAGCCAATGACGAAGCAGTACAAGTGAGATTCCTACAGCCATGCCACTGGACTACCCACCAGTTGGTGTGATTGGCTGCAAAAGGAGATATAAGAGGACTTACCCGTTGGCAGAGGTTGAATGGGAAGTGGCCGCCGTACAATGATGATACAATATGTTTAAGGTTGTCCGAGAGTTCACTTTGGACTTGCGTACACGCCAGAGCAAGCTGAGCTCTATCCTGTTCCTCCAAGAGACCCACAACTAACCTTCTAAACTTCTCTCGCAGAGCAGAAGATAGAGAGGTAGTGGCATCTATGTGCGAATGCTGCAAACCCTCTAAGACGTGGTTTACATCAAGCTGGGTCTTGAATCCTTCCCCGGCGTGTCAGGACTTCCATATACATAGTGTTCAGGGCGCCCACTCCCAATGCTCAATAGTCCCATGGCTATCAGATCTCTTCTTCCCCTGTGATTCCTGTGTATGAGATCGTCCTTTCTTACCTTTTGCCCTGCCTCTATCCAACCTCTTATCATGTCAATTTGGTTCCTCACAAACTCCCCACACCTGTGATCCCACTGATCAACTCTGAAGTCATCTACGGAAATGCTCCAAGTAAAAAGGAAAAATTTTGTCCCCGTGATTATCTTCCATGGGGATGACAGTTGAGGAGCTATAGGATCTGCCAATTGATGGATAGGGACGTTGCAAGAGTCTGAATGCACTTTTACAGGTTGGAGACCTGTCCCTTTATAGGGGATCCTCACCACCGTTACACAAACTTGCCCTCTACCTCTGAACAGATACCATTGGTCACTTTCTCCAACCTGTAACACTAGTTTTCCTACAGGTTTGTATTTAGACAGATAGACCCATTGTGTAAATGTCCAGCACCCTTCATCTACTGCCTCGCAAAAAGGCCATCTAAACGAATCATCTATATTGATGTCAAAATTAATATCCCTGCCACTGGGGTCTTTACAATCGGAAGACACATACCTACCCCAGTATTCCTCAGTCATAGGGGTACCATCCAATCATACATTAACTGTAGGGGTATCCACCCCATTGCACACTAAATCCCAACTCCAGGGATTAGTGTCCAATGTTACCATCTGGGTATCTTGTTCCCAGTAGGCATAGGTGACGAAATAGTATCCAGTCACCTCCTGAACACAATTGTCTCTCATGATGGTGATGAAAGACCGTATGGATGGAGATCCCTTTAACTGAGAATACCTGAGATCCTTGACATCTGTCTGTGCTTTTAAAACGGTGGCTCGGTAAAAGCCTTCCAGTTTTACTGGACCACTCTGGTCATTCCATAGGGCCTGGCCAGAGTTACTGCAGTTTAACTTTAGCATCATTATACTGGTTCCTATGTAATCTGTGGACACATGTCCCTGAACATAACTGGATTCCCTAGTGATAATCATCTGGGAATCTCTTAACATACAATAAGCTTTTAGGGTGCCCTTTACCAGAATGGGTCTGTCAAAATATGTCTAATGTCTTTATGGTCCGGTTCATCCGCTCAATGCCCGCAGACTGAGGGTGGTAAGGCACATGAAACCTTTGCTTTATGTCTAAGAGACAACAAAGAGCTTTCATTACCTTACCCGTGAAATGGGTCCCTCTGTCTGAGTCTATCAATCTGGGGATACCCCAACGGTTGATAGTAGCTCCATTCCCCTGAAGACGCCGCGTTTGCGGTGAAACATGTTGGGGGAGCTGTGTCTTTAACATTTTAATAATAATGGTAGGGCTTAGAATGGATTAGGGAGAGGCGATCTGCAGACGCCGAACCTTTATGAGGGCCAGATTAGAAGAATACAAGTAATACAGCCACTGTGAAATTGTCAGTGAGGGACAATATAACAAAGACATAGCCTAGGACGCAACATTTGTTACAAAGTGCGGCGTGATTAATTATGTGCCTGGTGTCGGGTGACACCTACAGGCACTGAAGCGTAATTACACAGACTAAATATAGAGAGTCCATATATGAATTGTTCCAGATCTGATTGCCATTAAGCATCTATGGGACCTACTGGAAAATCAAGTCTGATCCATGGAGGCTGCACCTCACAACTTACAGGACTAAATGGATCTAATGCTAACTTTGGATATCACAGGACACATTCAGAGGACCTCTGGGATCCATGTCTTGATGGGTCAAAGCTGTTTTGGTTATACGAAGGGAACCTGTCAGAATGAAAATGCTAATTAATCTGCAGGCAGCAGGTTGTAGAGCAGGAGAAGCTGAGCAGACTGATATGTAGTTTTTTATGAAAAAATTAAATATAACTTGTCATTTATTCATTTAAAATCCTGCTCATTCTGGGCTTTGAAGTCATGGAGACGGTCCTATCAGTGATTGACAGCTATCTCTATACATAGAAGGAAGTACAAATACAAGTTATATTGAATTTTTCCCAACAAAACTACATATCAATCTGCTCAGCTCCTCCTGCTCTATAAGATGGAGCCTTTAGCTCAGACACCATGTTCAATGTGACAGGTTCCCTTTAAAGGCTATAAAAATGCTTTTATATGCTGGCTGGATATATAATTTTATAATTTTTTGATGATTTATGACCCAATGTTTAGTGTCTTAGTGTAAACATTTGATGTGATGTGCTCTTCTCTCTTTGCTAATAATTTGGTCTAGTTTAACACAAATGTATTTAACATTATTTAGGCTAGGGCTACATGGTGACATGTGTCACGTGACTCTGTCCCACCAATGTCGTGCCACATTTATTGTAATGACAGCCTATGGCGTCACATTGCGACATACTCAAACAAAACAATGGCTGATCTTAGGGAGACCAGCTACAGAAAACACTGTGGAGCCTCATTTAAGAGTCTTGACACAGCAATCCAGTAATATGCAAAATAATTGTGGAGCCCCAGTTATGGGTCTTCAACACAGTGAAAGCCAGATATCCCTCAATGGAAGGAAAACCGAGCAAACTTAATATGGTGGATTTAGTGATCTCTGTAATGGGGACACCTTTGCTCGGTTTTCCTTCCTTTGAGGGATATCTGGCTTTCACTGTGTTGAAGACCCATAACTGGAGCTCCACAATTATTTTGCATATTACTGTTTCCCAGGGAGCTTTGCACTTTGGATTGAGTAGTCCCCAAGGCATTGCTCCCAGTTAGCCAGAATCCTACTCCACACTGATGAGGGGCAACACCCTGAAACAGCTGTCTGTGGATGGATAACTGGCTTAGGTCTTCCCCATCACATCCTTAAAGCTTGAAAAAGAGCAGGATCTTGACATAGGGGCCACTTAATATGGTGGATTTGGTGATCTCTGTAATGGGGACATCCCTTTGCTTGGTTTTCTTTCCTTTAAGGGATATCTGGCTTTCACTGTGTTGAAGACCCATAACTGGGGCTCCACAATTCTTTTGCACATTGTGACATACGCCATGCAATGACACCACACTTCACTTGCAAAAAATCCATCCAAGATGGATATTTGTGTGACTATTGTGTTGCAGTCACAGCATGTTGCAATGCAACACCATTGACTGTCATTACAAAAAATGTCACGCAACATAAATGTTGCAGTATAGTTGTTGTTACTTTTTTGTTACGTGCCTTATTGTCCGTGTTCCCCTAGACTTTAGCATTATTTAATGCTAAATACATTTGTGTTACAATAGACCAAATTATTAGCAAAGAGAAAAGAGCACATCCCATCAGATGTTAACACCAAGACACTGTACATTGGGTCATAAATCATAAAAAAATCATAAAATGATATATCCAGCCAGCTTGACAATCAATAAAGCATATTTATGCTGCCAATTAGCCATATCATTTAAAGGGAACCTGTCATGTTGAACATGATGTCTGAGCTAAAGGCAGCATGTTATAGATCAGGAGGAGCTAAGCAGATTGATATGTAGTTTTGTGGGGAGAAATTCAATATAACTTGTATTTGTATTTCCCTATATGTCTGTTCATTAACTACCTAGCATTCATTTGAAGAACCCTTGATGGTTAGAAGAGAACATCCTACAGAATAACCACTAGGTGGTGCTAGTAATGTGCAGAGCTTGGCTGTCACAGCCCCCTTTTCAATGACTGTAGCAAACGTTACCAAATTTAAAGGACTTTCGCTCAGAGAATGCCTTGAGCAACCAGTTCCTGTGTGCTCAGTCTAGCTCTGCACAGCCCCTCTACTATAGAGCCTCCTTGGCACTGGATTTGTTCATTTCTTTCTCATATTGGAATTATTATCCCCCATTTAGGAAAATGAGATATCTTCTTGTACTGCTCTGGGTTTCCAGTTTGTTAGGATTTACCTGGGGAACTGGATTCTTGTATCAGTTCCCAGCATCCACTCTGCAGCACAACTACCCTGACCTAAATTCAGCCTCCGCAAGTGCAGGTTACCCAAATCACAGGTAAGTGTGATAGAACATGTGCATGTACTTCTGCTAGACAGAAACACTTTGTGAACATTTTTCATACATTACAAAATGCGTACGACTACTTGGAAAATGTGGCATTTACTGCAATTAGATTTATTTATCTGCATGGAATTAAAATCATAAACAACACTAAAAACTGCACCTAATTGTACATAGTGTGTAGCAACCTGAGGAAAAAGCTTTCACATACAAAGAGCTCGGCAAACATACATTCTGTTATCTGGATCATTCTGTAAATATGTGCTTCTTAAAGAGGTTCTCTAACCAAATTATATCCCGATGAACCTAAAGACATGTACATGGAGCCGAAGCATCAGTTTGTATTCTTGATCATGTAGATGCTAACTGACCATTGGAGCATCCAAGACACTGTCCTTGAGCAGAGTGGACCACAGCATCAGTTAGAGCTCCACTTAATGATTAAGTGCTCTTCAAATGCATTTTATTAATTGAAATCAGTTGTATCATAGCTATGGTGGTTGACACTACGTCCTTGACGTATCTCGCCCTTGGGTCCAGATCACTTTACGCCTACCCATATGGCCAGTTGAATGTAAGTAGACATTGGTGTTGCCAAAGATTATTCTGGTGTTGACCAAAATTGTAATAGAGACAATATTCAGATCTATTAGGCAATATTTATTTTAAAAAACACAGAAAAGCTATAGAACGTCCAATAGTAGGACTTGTGCGAGAACCTGACGGGTCTGTATAAAGATGAGAAGATGAGTCTGGATACCAACCAATTAAATCCTTAGAAAAATTAGAGCCTGACGTGACAACGTGCTTGAGAAGACACATACATAAACCCATGAGACAGTTCACACTTTGCCTCCAGTTTTGCATATAACGGTGCAGTTGCAGTTGCTTCGCTGACCCAAAGTTTCACCAGTGATTGGTACACTATTCCAAAACTGTCATACATGTGCAGCAAAAAGGGACAATGAACTTCACAGTTCTGAAAGGAAAGAAGTGAGAAAGCTGCATCCAACATCTGGTTCACACTAGTTCTCCATCCGGCCTCTAGAGGGGAGTGTTGTCGCAGGATGCGCACCATCTTCTGTTTCCACCTAATGCATAGGTCTGTGACCTGTTCTTAATTTTGTGGGGTCTTTGACATAGTTTATAGCTTTTAACATATTTATTAGTTTTACAACTTATGTAAAAAAAAAAAAGAAGTTGAATTCACTTACTAGACCAATGCAGATTATTGCTATCACAGCCGCTGTTAGAACAAAGACTTTATGCTAAGATAACTTGCAAGACATCTTTCATCTTATGTTTTATAGAGAAACGTCTGTATGTACTAGATAAGTATGTCACATCACAGCACACTTTAGTACGTGGCACTGATTTAATATGTTTAGATACCTTCAACCCGGCAGCCCACAATTCTCAATGACTGATAATTGAAGATTATGCTAGTGCTAGTGTACTTATAATCTTAATTTTAGTAATGACAGGAGGCGAGTATTTTGCATTAAACTCTCTTTACTTACTCCACATAGCAGTAAAGAAACAGTTAAAACAGTAACCAATCAAAATGCAATAGGAGGTAATATATTCTGAGCCGTGAGACTCCTCCTCCTCTTTCGCATGCGACATCAGAAAAAACTGGACAAACTAAAGTCAATGTCTCTCAAACCACGAACTACCGAACAAATTCCTTGTCCTATAGCTGTAAGGCATGAAGAAAATCCGGAATGAACTGTAACCGGTATCAAAAGACCTTCTGTCCGCACTCAGATCTCCGTGGGACGAAGTCCGATCGACACGAAGAAAACTCCCTGAAGTTGGACCGGAAACCTCAAGCATTTATACTGAAAAAACAACGTGAAATGGGTTAGGAACCGAAACTGAACCTGCTTGCAGGCATGACCCACATAAAATGACAGTAAATGACATCACTTAAAAGAATCTTGGCTGCTAAAACGCAAAAGGGAATGAAACCATATACTTACCCACGAGCACTTACCAAGGGTGGGAAAGAGGTGGGAAAATACTCGCCTCCTGTCATTACTAAAATTAAGATTATAAGTACACTAGCGCTAGCATAATCTTCAATTTTACCACATGACAGGAGGCTTCATATTTTGCATTTTTAACGCTGATTCACAAGACACATAGCCGCCCCCGTGCTTGGACGAAAGTAGAATGTCCGGAAGGTAGACTCTCTCGACCAGTCCGCCGAATGTAGGATGTCTGTCAGAGAAGCGCCTGCCGAGAAGGCCGAGGAAGCAGCCGCCCCACGAACTGAATGTGCCCCAAAACAGGGGTCCACCCCCGCCAGAGACAGAAGCCACCGTATCCACCTGGCGAGTGTAGTAGTCGAGACGGGAACGTGAGGCCTAACGTAGGACACCAAAAGCTGTCCCGAGGCAGAAGCTCGAAGCGCGGAAGTGACCTCTACGTACCGAGTAAGGGTAGAAACAACACAAAGTTGCGGTTCTGAGGCAAAGAAGGGATAAAAGACCGACGTAGAGTTGGACTTGGTACGTCTAGACACCCGAAAGGTAACTCCCTCCGGAGAGACCGAAAAGGCGTCAACGTCGAAAGCCCGTACGTCCGAAACTCGACGAAAGGAAACGAGGCAAAGTAACAAAGTCAACTTGGCCGACAGTTGTCTTAGAGAGAGGTAGGTATTAGTCGGCCAATCTCTCAGAAACTGAAGAACCAAGGCCACATCCCAGAGACGAGAATATCTGGGGCCCGGAGGTCTCTGCAACCTTATACCCCTAAGTAAACGGCAAACAAGTGGATCCCTACCGATTGGGATACCAAGAGAGGGAACGTGCGCCGCCGAAATAGCGGAGCGCACCACGTTGAGAGAACGATAGGAGCGGCCCAAAGAGAACAAATGAGACAGAAAATTCAATATGGCGGTCACAGGTGCCGTAAATGGATCGAAGTCCCGTTCACAGCACCAAGAGGACCAGGAATCCCAAGCTGATAAGTAACATCTTCTAGTTCCAGGAGCCCAGGAGTCCCATATGAGGTCTCTAGCTGCCTGCGATAAATCGCTGGTCTGCCAGGCTCCCCGGAAAGAGCCCAAGCCACCAGAAGGAGACGGCCCTCGAGTACCAGGGGATGCGGATTCCCTTTCGGGTCCGTGAGGAGCATCGGGAAAGACGGTAGAAGCAACGGATCGATGTAGGAGAGCTCCAGAAGGTACGGGAACCACAGTTGACTCCGCCAAAGCGGAGCGACGAGCAGGAGAGAAATGCGTTGATTCCTCAGGAATTGAATTGTCCGTGCGATCATGCTGAAAGGGGGAAAGGCGAACGCTCCCTTGGCTGGCCACTGTTGGAGAAACGCGTCCACCGCTAAACTCTCCGGATCCGGTAGCCAGCTGAAGTAGGCCAGAGTCTGCCTGTTGTTGCGGGAAGCGAATAGGTCCAGTCGGAAGGGGCCCCTCCTGACCGAGAGTCGTTGAAAGACCTGAGGATCCAATCTCCAGTCGCTGCTGTCCCTCCAGTGACGTGAGAACCAGTCTGCCGTCAGATTCGTCTCCCCCGGAAGGTATTCCGCCCTGAGTGAAGTGTTGCGGGGAAGGCAGAAGTCGAAGATCTCCTTCGTCACCTCCGACAGTAGTCGGGAACGGGCTCCGCCCAGGCGGTTGATATAGCGGACCGCCGAGATGTTGTCCATCCGCAAGAGAATACAGCAATGTGACTTGTCCTTCGCCAGACTGCGGATAGCGAACGACCCCGCCAACAGTTCCAGGCAGTTGATGTGGAGAAGACTCTCTTGAGCGGTCCAGGCGCCTCCTGTTGATCTGCCTCCGCCCGTCGCGCCCCAGCCCCAAAGGCTGGCGTCCGACTCCAAAACAACGTCGGGAGAGCTCCCGAAGATGGCTCGGCCGTTCCAAGCCTCCATGCTGTCTAGCCACCATCTGAATTCCTCCCTGACCTCTTCCGTTATCGGGATCGATTGATCGTAGGAAGGATTCCGATGGAGAAAGTAGGTCTTCAGACGTTGCATCGCCCTGTAGTGGAGCGGTCCCGGGAAAATGGCCTGAATGGAAGCGGATAGTAGACCTACGATCCGAGCCAGAGTACGGAGTGGAATGGAGAAGCAGCGGATGACTCTGCGCAATTCCTTCTTGATAGCCGCAATCTTCGTCGCTGGTAAGCGTAGTGTGCTGGACCTGGAGTCTATCTCGAATCCCAGAAACTGGACAGTCTGAGTCGGGGACAACTCCGATTTCAAGAAGTTCACCACGAACTCCAGGGAGGTCAGGAAGTCGATGGTAAAACGTGTGTGCCGAGTCAGTCCGGACCTGTCGTCGCAAAACAGAAGCAGGTCGTCCAGGTATATAATGCACCGAATCCCTTGAGCACGAAGATGTGCGACCACAGGCTTCAGCAACTTGGTGAAACACCACGGGGCTGAACTGAGGCCGAAAGGGAGGCACGTGAACTGCCACGGTCGACCTTGCCACAGGAATCTGAGGAAACGTCGGCAGGTCAAGTGGACCGGTACCGACAAGTACGCGTCTTTGAGGTCCAGTCTCGTGAACCAATCTCCGTCTCGAAGGAGGTCCCTCAGAAGGTGTATGCCCTCCATCTTGAAGTGCCTGTATCGCACGTAGGAGTTGAGCTTCTTTAAATTTAAGACTGGTCTGAAATCCCCGGTCTTTTTCTTCACCAGGAAAAGATTGCTGAAAAAGCCTCCCTGATCGTGTGCGGGCTCCACCGCACCTTTGGAGTGGAGGTCTACATCAACCTGTAGTCCTCTGCGGAGCAGAGAAAAGGATGCGGCAGGATCGACTGGTCTGGACGTCCCACGAAGTCTATGACATAACCCTGCACCGTCTGGAGTATCCATGTGTCCGACGATATAGCCGCCCAGTTCTGAAAACAAAGGGAAATACGACCTGCTGTATGAGTGAAAAGAGGTACCTGCAACAGGTGACGACTTACCGGTGGAGTTGAAGCGAGCCCTGCCCCGGGCACGTGATCCACGACCTCTGTCGGCTCCTCTGGTGAAGGAGAAAGGCTGTCTATAGCCTGCTTCTGGGTAGAATGGTTGAGGCCTTTGAGAACTGGGGCCCGAAGGCCAGAATCGGCTGGCTGCTCGGCCCCTGTGGCGGCCAGCCCTTCCAAAAACACCCCTTTGGGAGTTAGCTCGGAAGACCCGCTTCATGGAGGTCTGTGCTTTGTTAAGCGAGGTAAAGACATTCACATGTCTATTGAGCTCCTTCAGAAAAGTCTCACCAAATAGCTTGCCCTGTGCCAGAGGTCCTAGTTCTTTGGTGCCCAATTCCACCAATTTTCCGTCAAGATGGAGTAATGCTGCTTTCCTCCTCTCAGAAGAGAGGGCTACGTTGGCGTTGCCTACAAAGCAGAAGCACCGTTGTGCCCATTCTCTAATGTCGTGAGCCCATTCACGAACCATATTAGCGTCAAACTCCTCTGATCGCGCTAGGGCATCATCCGCCAAATACAAAATGCGGGAAAGTGGACCGATGGAGTCCAACAGCTTATCCTGTACGCCGTGGAATGCCTTCTCAACCCCTTTGCGAGGGTCCCGACCACCCCTAGACATAAAGGTGGTCATGATCTGGTCAAACTCCGGAGTTTGCGCCACGAAGTCGGGTAACAGAGGGCGAGGGCATTCGGATCATAAACGGTTGCGAACCGTTTTGTCCATAGGTTTGCGTAGCCATAGGTGCATAAACTTTGCGAGGTGATCCGGAGGCGTCCAGTCCCCAGAACGTGGATGACGGATGTTTCTCGGATCGAAGAGACGTTGGCCGGAGGGGTCCAGGATGGTTTCCTCATCCTCCAGCGGTGGCGCCGAGTCGTCGGGTAGCTGGGCGGTTTCGAGAAAGGTGCCCCTTTGGTCACCGGAAAACGCGCCCTCATCTGACCCCCAGGCGTCCTCCGGAACGTCGGAGTCCGCGGCCTGCCACGAGTCCAGAATATTCATGGACGGAGAAAGCTTATCCTCCTCGTCCGAGGAGTAGTGATGTTCAGGCGAGGGAGCGAGAGGAGACGGTTTGTCGCGCTTGGCGGGGGCCTTGCCCCTGTCCGGATTGGCAGAGCCCTTCTCTCCTTTCCAATGGCGTTTTTGTGGCCGAGTGTCGGCACGAACCTGTGACCCCGAAGCCTCGGAATCATAGTCCTGTTGCTGGACCACAGCAAGGTCATCTGGCCCATCAGCCGCCGTCATAATCCTGGAGAAAGCCTTCTCCATCGAGGCAGCAACTGCCTCATTAATCATGGCCTGAAGCTGTGCAGCGTTCTGGTCCATTGTCCAACAGCACCCTGGCACAGGGTAGTATAAAGTATATATAGAGATGGTACCAGCAGTACCTATAACCCCAGCAGGGTAAATTGGGATTTTTGTACTGGGCAGCACCCAGGAATAGAGGATGTATGTCTGACACCTCTGTAGCAGCAGCAAGATCGGGGCGACACCCCAAAGCCCAGGGAATGAACCCTGCAGTGATGAGGCCTGGACAAACGGCCACAGAATTTGAGAGCCCTGCCTGGTCGTCTGACAGGCTTATGCGATCCGAGCTGTGAAGGAGGAGAGACACAGTGAGGGCTCTGACACGGAGCACAAAAGCAAATAGTATGACGGCAGGGTTGTAATGGACTTACCGCAAAAACCAAGCGCGGTGGAAATGGAGTCTCGGATATCCAAAATGGCGGCCACAGTTCTCGCGAGACGCGAGCGTAATTGCCGTTGCTGACGCCTGAGGAGAGGATCCCGCGAGCGGCAGCCGAGAATGCGCGGCGAAAAACCGCGACGCGATATTCGCAGATGGGGTGAACGTTACCCCTCACCCTAATCCTGGGGGGGGGGGGGGGGGCTGGGGGGGTGCTAGTAAATAAATAAATTGGCTAACTGAGAGACCAACTGAGGAGAAAAAATTTCGCCGGAGCCACAAACCCCCCAAAATATAGCGGTAGGCATTAAATAATACCACAAGGATAGAAAGAAAAACACTCAAATGGAAATACATAACCCCCAAAACCTTATAACTGGGAGAGCAGAAACTCTGACCTGTCTGTCTGATGGAGCAGTAAAGAAAGAGGAGGAGGAGTCTCACGGCTCAGAATATATTACCTCCTATTGCATTTTGATTGGTTACTGTTTTAACTGTTTCTTTACTGCTATGTGGAGTAAGTAAAGAGAGTTTAATGCAAAATATGAAGCCTCCTGTCATGTGGTAAAATTAGAGATGAGTGAATCGAATCCCACAAAGATCGCCTCGAAGATGAATTTCCTTGTGCTTCGTGTTAGCGAAATAGTGTAAAAAACTAAAAAATTCATACTTACCACCTCCATTTGCTCACGACGGGCCGCCAGCCACCCTCTTGATGGAAGCGTGGTGACGTAGATTTCGCTCCAGATCTTCAAGCAAGATGGCAGCAGCCGGCCCGTCGCGAGCAAATGGAGGCGGTAAGTTTGATTTGTTTTATTATTTATTCTAATTTCACAGTTTCTACACTCAGATGCCGCAATCATGTATGAATGCAGCATCTGAGGGGTACAATGGCGGGGGGCGGCGCTATCGCAGCTCCCTGTCATTGCACCCGCTATTTACAAAAAAATGCGCTTTGTGACAAAGTAATTTGTCACAAAGTGAATTTTTTTATTTTTATTCGGCGAATCAGCCAAATCAAACTTTTCATAAATTTGCTCATCTCTACTGATAATCTTGCACATTTATTGTGCATAGATCTATACAACATAATGTGGGATTCACAAGACAGAAACTTAAAACTAACATAAAAAATAAGCAGTTAGGACATCCTTAAAAATAAGGTTATCGTATAATATTTTGGGTCAAGTTTTGGTTTTATGTTCAGGGGAAATGTCCCACCATATGTGCTGAATGTAAAACCTCAACATACGGTATGCAACTGCACACCATTGAGCTGCATGTCTCCTGGAGAAAGAACATGTATATGGGGCGGTATACATTACCTAGTGGAAAGCCTCTGCGCTGAAAAATGTAGTGGACTGCACTTTTCAGTACAGCTGAAAAAAACGTAGACAGGTGCATACCTCCTGAGCGTATGCCAGAAGAAGACTCTGGGACCTTATGAATGTGTTTGTCATCTGGGCAGGGATTTCTTCAGACAAATATGTCGGAGTCCAAAAACGCTATAAAGACTGTGAACATAGCCTTAGTTTACCTTACTTTACTAGTATTTTTGTGTACATATAGTTGTGTGCGTATCAAATAACCAAGAAAAGTCAATCACCTCCCAGGAGTGCACAGGATCCAGCACAGCTCTGTCCATATTTTCAAACTTATATCTACAGGGTGGGCCATTTATCTGGATACACCTTAATAAAATGGGAATGGTTGGTGATATTAACTTCCCGTTTGTGGCACATTAGTATATGTGAGGGGGGAAACTTTTGAAGATATGTGATGACCATGGTGGCCATTTTGAATCCAACTTTTGTTTTTTCAATCGGAAGAGGGTCATGTGACACATCAAACTTATTGGGAATTTCACAAGAAAAACAATGGTGTGCTTGGTTTTAACGTAACTTTATTCTTTCATGAGTTATTTACAAGTTTCTGACCACTTATAAAATGTGTTCAATGTGCTGCCCATTGTGTTGGATTGTCAATGCAACCCTCTTCTCCCACTCTTCACACACTGATAGCAACACCGCAGGAGAAATGCTAGCACAGGCTTCCAGTATCTGTAGTTTCAGGTGCTGCACATCTCGTATCTTCACAGCAAACAAAAGTTGGATTCAAAATGGCCGACTTCAAAATGACCACCATGGTCACCACCCATCTTGAAAGGTTTCCCTCCTCACATACACTAATTTGCCACAAACAGGAAGTTAATATCACATACCATTCCCATTTTATTAAGGTGTATCTATATAAATGGCCCACCCTGTACAACGATCCAGCACTTCAGATAGGATAAAACTTGACTTTTATTGAATTTGTTAAAAACAGCAATCATAGTGTCTAGTGTTGAGTGAAGAGAAGCATTCAAAGCAGAATTTAGTCCGAAGTTTAGGAAACCTTCAATTCACAACGAATCCAAATTTCTCTGTGCATCGTGGTAACAAATTGGGTTTTCGTAAAATGGTGGCTGCACGTATTGCAGAATGAAACTAAGCGTAGAGGAGACAAATCCAGTAATGCAAGATTACCCATAATGCCGTGCAGCCACCCAATCCGCAGGTAGCCATCTACTGTGATGTCACAGCCCTATAAAAGCCTCATCCCGTGCCATTGTCCTGTGAGCTGAGCATAGGGTGAGATGTGGCGAAGGGACAGTGTTATTGAAAATGATTAATAGAAGAAGCTTTTATTATTCCTGTGCCCAACCAATACCATCCAGTCTGCACCCCTTAGTGGGGCCAGGTCTTAATGACCATCCTCATCTTTTGATGGCTTTACTTCTCCCAAATCATCCTTCAAAGTCTCCATGTCCTAGAAAATAAAATAAATATATTCAGGAGCAGCAACACAAACGGCTTTTGAAGAGCAGGAAATGGTGTTTACGCAGCAGCTGAGCAGGGGATCGCAGATCCAAAGCGATCCAATGGCATGTAGAAAAATAGGAAAGCCACAGCAGCGTCTCACCAAAGGGTTTCTTTATTCAGGAACAATCCTCATAACAAGTCATAAAAAAGCATTTCGCAGCAACGTTTCGGCTAATGTTAGCCTTTGTCAAGCATGACAAAGGCTAACATTAGCCGAAACGTTGCTGCGAAATGCTTTTTTATGACTTGTTATGAGGATTGTTCCTGAATAAAGAAACCCTTTGGTGAGACGCTGCTGTGGCTTTCCTATTTTTCTACATGTCCTAGAAAAGTCAGCAAGATGCAGAGAGAAGAGGACCTGAATGTTCCTGATAACATAGTCTCTTTGATATTAGATGATATGGAAAAGGAGGAAAAACAGATGGCAGGAGAGCGCTGGAGTTGGAGAAGTGGGTATGCCAGCAAATTGTCCCCCCACCTAACCAGCCAAACCCCATACCAGCAACAGTCACTGTTTAAAGGTGCATTAAAGGTTCTGCACCGCTATTAACAATGAAGCCAGACTATACAGTTAGGTCTTCATGTAATATATAAAGCTGAGTGTATGTATGCCCTCTAAAGGAATCCGAACCGTCGCATTTACAATCACGAAATTTGGCACACAGGTACATCAAGTGTCCAGAAGGTTTTAGACCGGGTCTCAGCTCTCTAGCACGTACCGTTCCTGAAATTTTCCAAAAAAATGCATTAGCCAACAGAAGCCTGGTCACATGACCCTTATTAGCCAATAGAAGCTTGCAGGCCCTTAGTCCCCACATATACACAGTTTTACTCCAGGTTTCCATAACAACCCAGTCATTTTTCTTCACTGCTGTAGGTCAGCTTGAAAGGGGCAGGGTGCTGTGGATGACACTGTTAAGGGAGCAGAGTGCTGTGGAAGTCACAGTTAAGGGGGCAGGTAGGGTGGCCATTCAGGCCACCATCAAAAGACAGACTTAAAAACCCTGCCCCCAGGTCCTGCTAAGCCACACCCCTGACCCTGTTAGACCACGCCCTCAACTCCGCAGCTGATAGGGATTGCAAAAATGAAGGTAAAAATCAACTTCTGTCAGCTGCAGGGGTGAGAAGGATGTTGACTTCCTCCTTGACGCTCAGGCTCAGTGGGGCCAGGTCTTAATGACCATCCTCATATTTTGATGGCTTTACTTCGCCAAATCATCCTTCAAAGTCTTCATGTCCTAGAAAAGTCAGCAAGATGCAGAGAGAAGTACATCAGGTGTCCACTGTCCAGAAGGTTTTAGACCGGGTCTCAGCTCTCTAGCGTTACTGAGATATTAAAAAAATGGATTAGCCAACAGAAGCCTGGTCACATGACCCTTATCAGCCAATAGAAGCTCGCAGGCTCTTAGTCCCCACATATACACAGTTTTACACCAGGTTTCCATAACAATCCAGCCATTTTTCTTCACTGCTGTAGGTCAGCTTTAAAGGGGCAGGGCTCTGTGGATGACACCATTAAGGGAGCAGAGCACCCTCAAAAGTCGGACTTAAAAACCCTGCCCCCAGGTCCCGCTAAGCCACACCCCTGACCCTGTTAGAGGTGGGAGAGAGGGTGACTTTCTCCCTGCAGCTCATGCTCAGACAGCACAGTGCTGCTGTCTGAGAGTGAGCTGTTCAAAAGGACATCCCTGTGTCCATTCAGGCCGTGCGCCAGACGGAGGGCAGGGAGTCTGAGAGCCAGACTGTCCGGCCTAAAACTTGACCTCTGGCCACCCTAGGGGCAGGCAGCTGTGATGATTACAGTCAGGGGTGTAGCTAGAACTAACTGGGCCCCACAGCAAATTTTTGTATGGGCCCCCCAAACTTAATGTACACACTTATACATGTACTCACCACATACATGGATGCACTAATAGATACGCTCACCACATACATGGACGCACTCATACAAGTGCTCACCACATGCATGGACGCGCTCATACATGCACTCACCACATACATAGATGCTCTCACCACTCACATGGACGCACTCATACACAGTCACCACATACATGGACACACTTATACACAGTCACCACATACATGGACGCACTTATACATGACCTCATCACATATATAAATAAATAAATATATATATATATATATATATATATATATACACACACACACACACACACACACACATGAACATAGTTATGCACCTATTTCGACACACAGACATTTACCTTTCTTGTAGACAGCTGATGTCTGGTGCTCACAGGCAGCCTGGAGAAGTAGGTGCCATCCAGTGACAGCAGTGGAAGGGGTAATGAGTAACCTACTATGGGGCGGTCAGAGAACAGGACACAGGAGGGGGGGCAGGCATTATAGAGCTCTGTGTGCAGGAGCAGCCAGTCTGCTCTACACTAGCTTCGTGCTGGGCAGGGGCGTAGCTATAGGGGGTGCAGAGGTAGCAGTCGCTACTGGGCCCAGGAGCCTGAGGGGCCCCAAAGACCCTTGTGCCACATGAGAAGACACCTGTTTTTATTGAAGGTGGATGCTGGTCAAGTTACCCCTCTGGCTGGAGGGAAGGTGTTAGGTCAAGAATTTGGCATGGGGGGGGGGGGGGGTGTGCAGTTTCAATTTTTGCCTCAGGCAGCAGGAAGGCATTATGCTTCCTTGCCCCTGGCCACAAAGCAATGAGGGATGGGGGGCCCAAGCTAAACTCTTGCACCAGCGCCTATGAGCCTTTAACTACGCCCCTGGTGCTGGGGTGGGGCTTGACGCTCTGTTATTGGCTGGCAGCAAGTGTCACAGCAAGCTGATAGAAAATAAAAAGCAGTACTGGCAAGTGCTGTGCCAGTACTGCGGATCCCAGAGTGAGAACGGCCATAGGAGGAGGAGACAGCAATTGTAATCTTTCCTCCTCACTGAGCAAGGACCTTCAGTGGGAGGAGCTCCAGCGCCGCTGTTGTATGTAGTACCTGCTGCTGTAAAGTACAGCACAGCACTAGGTAGGGGAAGCCTATAGATCTAATAAAAACACTCAGTACTGCCTCGGGGCCCCTTCTAAGCTCGGGCCCCAAAGCAGTCGCTTCCCCTGCTTCCCTGATAGCTACGCCACTTGTCACAGTTAAGGGGACGGTCCGCTATGGAGGTCACTGTTAAAGGGGCAGTCGCTGTGGATATCTCTGTTATGGGGGCATCGTGGAGGTCACAGTTAAGGGGACAGTCCGCTATGGAGGTCAGTGTTAAGGGGCGTGGTCTGATTAACTAAATTATATAGGTATTATTTACGTACTATCCAAATATATATTTTTACTGCCTAAGTAAAGTACGCTAAAAACAATTTATTAAATTATCTATTAAAAATCTCCGCAACAAATTAGGCTTGGTGGGGTAAAAGGGGATATCTCAGACTAATGATGCTGATCCCTACAAACACCCCTACCACTAGAACTCCAATGAAAAAGGAGTAAATGATGTATAGTGTAGTTCCTCTACCAACATTGGGGAAAAGGATATCCGGACAAATGCACCTGATTAAAACAGTGTGTAATGTGACAGGTCTCCTAATGACGGGGAGACACTGCACACCACTCAATGTCAGGTAACACTAATAGGATAGACCAGCCCTCAACCGGTGGCTTATGCACAGGAACAAACCACTAGGCTCCTATAGTCAGCAAAGTCAGTCTGTAGCTGTATTAACAGAAATAAATTGCTCGACGCGTTTCTCTTGTCCAACTTATTTGTTGGTTCATCAGGAGCAGGTTATAAAGTCCACTGCTGTCACTGCATATCACCCCCTCACACTAGGTGTACCACAGAGCAACAGGGAACTTTGCAACATCTGACTATAACTATGCTGCATGCAACTGATGTTGTGCATGCAGCATTAATCAATCACCAAGTCCACTGTCACCGCTGGATGTTATCCCCTCACACTGGGTATAGCTGTTAACAGGGAGCTCAGGATCGTTTTAGCAACAAGTAAGCTGCACGCTACTGATGACGTGCGTGCAGCAGAGAGCCTTCGGCAATGTGGCCGTAACCCGCGCGTAGCGCGGACTTGTTTAAATGGAGGAAGCACCTCCCATCTAATAAAGCCAACTCACCAGATGCCCAATCCGGAACAGAACGTGTCATCCGACTGCGCACCAATCCTCCCGTCGCAGCCGGATGACGCGCACTCCATCCTGTCATCAATCCAAGACTTGAAAAGTCCTGGCTCCACCCACCCACAAGTGTCACCTATAGGGGAGGGGGAGAGATTGATGACGGATGCCTTCTCCCTTCACTGTATCATATACTGTAGCAGGAGGGAGGAATAATACAAGGTCTGTGACGATTGCTTCAATTTCACATATATAGGGGACATCACTAGCAACAAGATACATAGCTAGAAAGTACACACTTCTTGTAACTATTAGTTATTAAAGGAGGATAAATGTATACCCCCCATACTAAGTGGCAAAAAAGTGGCAATTATACTAAGAAGGAAGTATAGAAAGGATAAGCACCAGAATATCCAGATAAATAAGTACAATACTTATATAGGATATAAAAGATCTCAAGGGAAACAGTAGTATCACACCCCAATATATCATCTCATATAAATGATTCCATGACATACTGGAGAGTGAAGTCAGCTACTGGAAGTCATTCAATAAAACAGGCAAACGAAATCGCATCGTTTAGGCCACTGGGTTTCACAGTGTTGAGGGTGAATATCCACTGTACCTCTTTTTTAAGCAGCAGCGTGTCAATGTCACCTCCCCTGGGTGGTGGCCTGACATGTTCTATTCCTTGGAATTTAAAACAATCCAAATTGCCAGGATGGCAAGTGGCCACATGTTGTGCCACAGGGGTATCTCCAGAATTTTTGATTTTTAGGGGATGCTCACCAACACGCCTCCTAAATTCACGTTTCGTTTTGCCTGTATATTGTATACCACAGATTAAGGGGCGTGGTGCTGTAGAGGTCACTGTTAAGGGGGCTTGGTGTTGTGGAGGTCAGATTTTAAGGGAACATAGCTCTGTGGAGGTCACTGTTAAGGGGGTGGGTTATTGTGGAAATCACTGTTAACGAGACGGGTACTGTGGAGGTCACTAATAAAGGGACGGCCGCTGTGGAGGTCACTGTTAAAGTGGCAGGTACTGTAGATGTCACTGTTATAGTGGATACTGTCAATATCTTTTAACGACACACAAACATTAAATGAAATACAGTAGATGAAATATACCCGTGCAAAGCCGAGTCCTGACTTAATAGGATGGAAGAATTTCCTCCGTCCACTGATACCTACCCAGATCCCCCTTAATAATCACACCAACACTTCCTTGCTTTGGTAAAATGACCGTGACGGCCAAACTTTATTATTCCACACATTAAAGCAACATCTTTCACCATATAACATGAATAATAATAACAATAACAACAGCAGGCACTTTTTAACATCCCTCAACATTATCACCTACTGCCCCGTAACAAGGATCCTGGAGGGCAACCCAAACTAGCAGTATCCTCCTTCACCGCCTCACCTCGTACTTCAAGCTTACCCTTGGCCGCACTCACCGACCCAAGGACACCAACTCCTTGAAGTATACCAGTCTCCCTCCTGTAGGCCTTGTAGCCCAAACAGGAGCCCCATCCTCGGTATTAACAAACCATATGAGATGCAGGCTCTAACATGTCCTGCATCTCTTAACCATTGAATTGCTCCCCCAGGATCCCATATCAAGCAGCCCCCCCCCTAAACTGCCACAGAGCTACAACCAATACAAGGGCGGGAGGGCGGGAAAAACTTGCTGGCTCAAGCTGGCAACTGACCAGTAGCCCCTCCCTCAGTTCCTTATATACAGCCCGCGAAAATACCAGCTCCCCCTACTCCGTACAGCAACCCAGCCCCCCAACCACGCACCTACCCAGCATAATTAACCCCTTACTCGCCTACGGTCTTCCCCCTAAGTCAGTACGCCCTGCGCTATGTCTGCGCCTCGCTCCGTTGCTATTATTCTGCTAGTTATTAACTAAAAGGCAGCTGCAGGCTAATTGGCCACATAGTTCTTTCCTGCAGCATGGCCTCAACCCACCTACAGCACGGCCGCTCCGTGTGGCTGTACCTTAAAGGAAACCTGTCATGTGGATATTTGATTATAATCTAACTATATATCAATACAATATATCTGTATTGTACCGCATTGCCTGTTAGTGTTACACTGAATAATACACCAACAGTTTGCCTAGGAGACCCAGCCTGAGGCTGGATCTCCTCGGCACCCGTAGAAGGCAGATCCCGATACCGTGCAAGGCATTGGGCAGCCTGTGCACGGCATCAGACTGCCTTGTCACTTATCTCCGTCACCTGCCGCATGCACCCTCTATGCCGCGATCAGCGCTGACTGCGGCATAGAAAGGGTTAATCCGCCGGCATCAGCTGGGCACCTTTTAGACTGGTGTGTGACTAAGACTTCCTTATGAATATTTAGCCCATGAGTACATTTCTGTTGTAATTCATACATAAAGTACAATGTATTGACCGGGGGGGATATTACATTAGAGCATTAGAGACCTTATAACTTTTACAAAGACAGGTGCACTCTGCGGTCTTACTAGACCCTCATACTGATGTTAAATTTGAGAGATTAGCCAAAATATCCTACTGTGGAGGACATGTCTGAGCCCAAGCACTGTGCCATGGTTTCTCAAGTAGCTCGGGACCTAACACTAAACCTACCTGTGCTGTATGGGCAATACCAGGAGCCAGTGGGCAAATTACAGGAGCGCAAGGTCTGACTCACAGCAAACTCCCCGTTACCTCCAGCATGCAGCCATGCTTACAATGGGAGGAGGGAGAGAGCTCTGAGCCCCACCTAAGGCTGGCTGATATAGCCCAGGCCTTACATGTGCACCAGAATGTTTCCTGCAGATGGAAATAAAGGCACATTCAGACTAGGAGTTTTTACACCTCCAAACAATTCTATATATAAACTACAAATTAGCGTGGTATTAAAAAGCAGGAAGTGCTCAACCCCATATGCAGTGGTGCATCTATACCGGGGGGGGCAGATCCCGCACTTGTGGTCCGCTGCTAATGGCAATCCCCAGCAAAAACGCATACAGTGGAGGATGCCCGCAGTGGACCACAAGTACAATAATAGACATCCTACACAGGATAGCAAATGTGTGGATGTGATAACAATAAAACAAAATAACTTTTACAAACTCAGGTGCACTCTGCGCTCTTACTAAACCCTCATACTGATGTTAGATTTGAGAGATTAGCCAACATATCCTACTGTGGAGGACATGTATGAGCCCGTGCACGGCGTTATCAGGGAAAATATTAAAATCTACAGAATACCTAATCAAAAACTGAACTTCAGTGAAGAAGTCTGGGTTTGGGTCTGGGAACCACATTCAGTTTTTTCTCATGCGCGTGCAAAATGCATTGCACTCACACGGAAAAAACTAAAGAATGCAACGCAATCGCATACAAAACTCACCCCACCCGCAGGCAAAATTACACAATTTTCCTGCGACGCACCCACATCCTATCCGGCCCTCACACGCGACGCCCCTGTGAAAGAGGCCTGATGGTCAAAATGAGGCGTAGAATGGCAGTTCTCAAAATGACACTGCTTCCCACAATCTTTGTCTTTTTGAATACTTCCAGTAGCCCTGCCATCTTGGCTTAAAGGGTTTTCTGGTTTGCATAAACATCCTTTATTATAATTAGAGATGAGCAATTCGAAGCTGCCAAAGTGATATTTGATCCGAATTTCAGGAAAAATTTGAATGCGAATTTCCTTGCGCTTCATGGTTACGAATCACAACTTTTCCTAAAACGGCAGCTAGAATGGTGGCTACACATGTGAGGACATGGGGCAAGGAACTCTGGGAAGGCAAGCTGACCCGTAATGCCATGCATGCAGCCAATAAGCAGCCAGCCAGCCCTGTGATGTCACAGCCCTATAAATACGGCGGCCATCTTAGAGTCAGACATATTTAAGTGTTCTGAGTGCAGGAACAGATGTGACAAGGCACTAGGGACAGCAATTGGAAAAACCTAATTGTGAAAAAAAAACCTGAAAAAACGATTTATAAGTGCAGGGAAAGGATATGGAGGAATTATTTCACAGCATCTTAGTGCAAGGAGACACGTCAGAAGGCGCTAGGGACAGTGCTAGAAAAGCGATTTACAAGTGCAGGGAACGATTATTTGGGGCTCCAAATAGCCATTATACAGATCTGTCATTCCACCAATTTGTTCTTGGGGTGCAAGTGCCATGTTGAAAAGCCTTTAGTGGCTTATATCTGTTCAAACAAGAAAAATATATACGCAGTTCTCTTCTGCAGGTATATGTCTTGAAAGAGTACAGAAAGAAAAAATATATGCACTTCACTGGTGCACTTATTTGTGGCAAAAGCGTTCAGTGGCTTATTTCATTATAGAAAGAAAAATATATACGCACTTCACTGTTACAGTTATTTGTGGCAAAAGGGTTTAGTGGCCTATTTCAGTACAGAAAGAAAAATATATGCACACTTCACTGGTGCATTTATTTCTGCTAAAAGCGTTTACTGGCCTATTTAGTACAAAAAGAAAAATATATGCGCACTTCACTGGTGCATTTATTTCTGCTAAAAGCGTTTAATGGCCTATTTAGTACTCATTGTCTGTAGTTATTAGAGGCCTGTTCATGTCAGGCAGGTTCCCCCAGAAGTATCTGGGTCGATTAGCAGCTGATACCGCACTTGCATCAATCTTGACAGGATTCATCTCCAGGTGGAGAGAAATATTTTTTTTTTGGAATGCTTTCTCCATCGTAACCACGTCTTTGAATAAACAGAAGACTGGTGGATTCTCTCCTGTCATAGGCAACACTTAATTTTTATAATAAAATTTATTAAATATTGAATATTAAATTGAACCAAACTTGATTAAAATTATAAGATTGTAAACTTAAATTCGCCAATATATTATCCCAATCTTTGAGGTAAATCACAATCAATTTGCCAAGTCTTTTGTGCCGGAGAAGGTGTATTATTAAATCATGTTTTAAGCAACACTTTATAAAGTTGAGAAATTTTAACATTGTGTTCTGTTCCATATTCCCTATAAACGAATAGATGAAGCGGCCACTCTGTGGCTCCCACATGCTGCTGCCACCTCCGCAATCTCTCGTTGTCGTGCTACTCTGTGGCCTCCTTATGCTGCTGCCACCTCCACACTATGTCACCTTGCCACTCTGTGGCCTCCTGATGCTGCCGCCACCTCCCGACTCTGTCATTGTGCCACCCTGTGGCCTCCTCATACTGCTACCACCTCCAGACTCTGTCATTGTGCCACTCGGTGGCCTTCTCCTCATCCTGCTATTGCTGCTGCTGCCACCTTCAGACTCTGTCATTGTGCCACTCTGTGGCTTCCTACTGATGCTGCTGCTGCCGCCACCTCCACACTCCTTATACCGTTACGGCGCAGGCGCGAGATCTTGATAGCAGACAGGGCCAGCCAGAGGATGTTCGCATTCGCTGGCCCTGTCAATCAACATGCGGAGGGGGCATCTATATGATAGGAGGTTTCGGCTGCTACCAGCAAGTAGCCGCCCTACTTGCTGGTAGACAGGTGATTTACATATTATAAAAGTACGTTTTATTCATGATCTACTGAACCAAAATGACTAATAACATTATGTATTCATATATCGCTGTATAGGGATTATAAGAAGCCAAAAAAAAATAAAAATAGTTTAGTGGGGTGACAGAAGCCCTTTAAATTGCACACTGACTAATACAGATGCTGTAGTTTGCCCCCAAAAAATGGTTATTTACAATGTCCCAAAAGCTCAGATGCAGTGCTAGTGCACTGAGCATGCATAAAATGGCCGCCGCCGCCACCCACCTAACTAACAGAATTCTTAAAGTTTGTATTTTTTGGTCAATGAGCTCAGGACAGGGTAAAACGATAGTGCCCTGCACCCACACAACTATTTGTCTGTAGATTGCTGAGTTAGATTCTCTCCTATGCTCTCCCTGAAATCACAAGTCCAGCAGCATCCTCTCCCTACACTTGTAACAGCAGAGTGACGTGCAGCGCTATGTGACTCAAGCTTATATAGAGCCTGGGTCACATGCTGCTCTGGCCAATCACAGCCATGCCATTAGTAGGCATGGCTGTGATGGCCTCTTGGGGCAAGTAGTATGACGCTTGTTGATTGGCTGCTTTTACGGAAATGTTCAGGTCCGGTTCTGGGGTCCCATAATCCTAAAGTTCATTCGCTCAACCCTATTGAAAAGTTCCCCCATTTTGGCATTGATAACTCCACTCTCACGATATTCCTCTATCATTTCCTGTAAACTCTCTTTTATACTAAATACAGGGTCATTATGCAAGATTAAGTAAGTATTAAGTAAGCAGACAATTGCTGCCTAATCTCACATAATAAGTCTTGTCGAGGACAACAAGGGCTTCACCTTTTTCCACAGGTTTAAAAATCAATGTGTCATCCTGATCAGAGAATCAAGGTCAGCTTTTTCATCAGGGTAACGTCTATTTGAACTAAATGTACAAAGGTCTCAACTGGATGATACATTTTTGGTGGTATAAACATGCTCTTTATTCTACGCCCAAATTGCTTCAATGTTAGCACACCATCAGGTACCGCATCATCTCAAGAGACCATCCTGTCAGAAAGAGCAAAGTGTGTTTTCTAGCGCACATTATGAAACTGACGCTGCAAGTCCATATCGTGACCAAAACAATAAAAACCCACCACTGGACTGAACAACAAGCTGTCTTGTAAAACTTTTAACTGCAAATTATCAATTTTTTTAGATGACAAATTAAGAACTAATGTCTGCTGTATGACATTCTTCATTGGGGCATCTTGGTGTACTATAATAATGACGTCACATGTCAATTTAGGAATCACACCGGAAATTGTCAGCTACAGAAGCACAGTTACATGATGCTTTAAAACTGGTTGAGTTAAAATCTTTGAAGAAAAAAGTGGATAAAATTTGTACTCATCTAAGGAGGAACATTGTACAAAGTGAAGAAATACACTGAACAAAAATATAAACAGAACACTTTTAGTTTTGCTCCCATTTTGCATGAGCTGAAATCAAAGATCTGATACATTTTCTAGATACAAAAAAGACCCCTTACTCTCAAATATCGTTCACAAATCTGTCTAAATCTGTGTTAGTGAGCACTTCTCCTTTGCCGAGATAATCCATCCCAGCTCACAGGTGTGGCCTATTAAGGTGCTGATTAGACAGCATGAATATTGCACATCTGTGCCTTAGACTGCCCACAATGAAAGCCCACTCTGAAATGTGCAGTTTGATCACACAGGGAGTGTGCAATTGGCATGCTGACTGCAGGAATGTCTACCAGAGCTGTTGCCCGTGCAATGAATGTTTATTTCTCTACCATAAGCCGTCTCCAAAGGCGTTTCAGAGAATTTTGCAGTAAATCCAACCGGCCTCACAACTGCAGACCATGTGTAACCACACCAGCCCAGGACCTCCACATCCAGCATGTTCACCTCCATGATCGTCTGAGACCAGCCACCCGGACAGCTGCAGCAACAATCGGTTTTGCATAACCAAAGAATTTCTGCACAAACTGTCAGAAACTGTCTCAGGGAAGCTCATCTGCATGCTCGTCGTCCTCATTGGGGTCTGGACCTGACTGCAGTTCATCGTCGTAACTGACTTGAGTGGGCAAATACTCACATTCAATGGCGTCTGGCATGTTTAAGAGGTGTTCTGTTCACGGATGAATCCCTGTGTTCACTGTTCAGGGCAGATGGCAGACATCCCGAGGCCCATTGTTGTGCCATTCATCCACGACCATCGCCTCATGTTGCAGCATGATAATGCACGGCCCCTTATTGCAAGGATCTGTACACAATTCCTGGAAGCTGAAAACATCCCAGTTTTTGCATGGCCAGCATACTCACCAGACATGTCACCCATTGAGCATGTTTAGGATGCTCTGGATCGGCGTATATGACAGTGTGTTACAGTTCCTGTCAATATTATGCAACTTCGCACAGATATTGAAGAGGAGTGGACCTACATTCCACAGGCCACAATCAACAACCTGATCAACTCTATGGGACGGAAATGTGTTGCACTGCGTGAGGCAAATGATGGCCACACCAGATACTGACTGGTTTTCTGACCCCCTCCCAGTAAGGCAAAACTGTGCACATTTCAGAGTGGAGTCTAAGGCACACCTGTGCAATATTCATGCTGTCTAATCAGCACCTTGATAGGCCACACCTGTGAGGTGGGATGGATTATCTTGGCAAAGGAGAAGTGGTCACTAACACAGATTTAGGGTCCATTCACATGTCCGCAAAAAATGGGTTCTGCATCCGTTCCGCAATTTTGCGTAACGGATGCAGACCCATTCATTTTCAATGGGGCCGGAATGTGGTGTCCGCATTTGCGGATCCGCACTTCCGCATCCGTGCTTCCGTCTTCACCAAAAAATTGAACATGTCCTATTCTTGTCCGCAATTGCGGACAAGATTAGGCATTTTCTATTGTAGTGCCGGCGATGTGCGGTTCGCAAATTGCGGAATGCACATTGCCGGTGTCCATGTTTTGCGGATCCACAATTTGAGGATACGCAGAACACTTATGGACGTGTGAATGGACCCTTAGACAGATCTGTGAGCAAAATTTGAGAGTAATGGGTCTTTTGTGTATGTAGAAAATGTTTCAGATCTTTGAGTTCAGCTCATGCAAAATGGGAGTAAAACCAAACGTGTTGCGCTCATATTTTTGTTCAGTGTATATACTTCAGGTATGGCAATACCTTCCATCAGGTATACACGACAGCGACAGGGTTGTCAAACGTCCAGAAATTTCTGGACTGTTCTTAAAAATAAGTGACTTTTGTGTCAGTTTTTGAGGCTACTAGAAATTTTTGGGGTCATAATTATTATCATATTTCAGCTCACCATAAATGCTGGTAATTAGTTATTTTCAGTATATTAAGCTACAGAAATGTATTACTATTAGGGATGAGCAAACTTCATATTTTAAAGTTCGTGTTCGGGTTGGGGTATATGCTGAATTGCATTATGGATTCTGTTACCATGGACTATAACGCAATTCCATGAAGGAATGCATAACGGAATGCCTTTAGAGACATTCCATTATTCATTCCGTCATAATAGAAGTCTATGGCCAGCATAACAGGTCCGTCCAGTTTTCGCTATGCTGGAGTCCTCTCCTGCATAGCGGAAACCAGATGGATCCATTATGCAGGCCATAGACTTCTATTAAGACGGAATGAATAACGGAATGCCTCTAAAGGCATTCCGTTATGCATTCCTTCATGGAATTGTGTTATGGTCTGTGGTAACGGAATCCATAATGCAATTCAGCATATACCCCAACATGAACTTCAAAATATGAAGTTCGCTCCTCCCTAATTACTATGATCTTTATCATTCATTATGGTTTTCCAATTTGTTGGTTAAAAATGTTGGCTGTCTGAGATTTTGGGAAAAGTTGTCCAGAAAAAAGAAAAATTTGGGTTGGCATTGGCAACCCTGGACGGCGAGCTGGCTCCCAGTCTTCTGCTCTGGGAGCAACTCTATACATGTTCAACCAGCTCCTTTTTTATGGAGAAGAAACTGCAACAAAAGAGGAACACCAGGAGAGCAGGACGCCATTGTAGGACAACAAGACGCCGAGATCTAAACACAGTCTCAGGTGTAGCAGAGACATTAGTTCTTAAAGTGCTTCTGTCACCCCCCAAACAGCAATTTTCAGTATTGGACTTAATATAATTTCTAATGTACGCAGAGTCCATATATACCCCTCTTACCTCTGGCTGTGCTTTAAATTCTTTAAAAATAGTACTTTTGTGATATGCTGGTAGCCGCTGCATCCTCGGTAAAAAAAAAACGCCCCCTCCTCCACTTGATTGACAGGGCCAGCGAGCGCTCTCCTCCACTCGCTGGCCCTCTCTGCCCATAAAATCCCGCGCCTGCGCCGTACAGGTCCTCATTCGTCACAGGCGCTCTGAGAAAGGGATGCTTGCTTGCCTGCTCATTCCTCAGTGCGCCTGCGCCGATGATGTCAGCCTACACCCGGAAAAGAAGCATTGGGTGTAGGCTGACGTCATCGGTGCAGGCGCACTGAGGAAGGAGCAGCCAAGCGAGCGTCCTTCCTTAGAGCGGCTGAAAAAAAAACGCACCTATGCATATTGCGTTATCGTTGCGGCATGTGTGCGTTTTTTTCTTCTTTATGTCTAAATTGTAAAGACATCACATATACTGCTGATTAGATTATCAGAATTATAGGGTATTCATGATACAATGTCAAACAGGAATATATTAATAACACTAATGTTGGATTATCAGACAGTCAATTAAATATATGTATATAATCATTATATAATATGCATAGGTGCGTTTTTTCTTCAGATGATACATGTATCTACTATGAACAAATGTATGCAATTATATACATCTAGGTAATTGCTAAAGCATGAAATTTGCTATTTTCACTTTTATTTTTGGGCAATATATATGAACTAACAACAGACATTTGTGTCCTATACCAACCTGAGTAATTACATACACCTTATAAACCGGAACTGACATTTTTCAATTAACCACCTAGTCCATGAATTACGTAATAGTGTGATCACTATAAAAGAGGAATGCCAAAGGGGGATGTCTACCACTGAGTAAGGGGTGAATGCAAGTACCCCGAAACGCGTCTGGTGCCACATCTCCCGCAATTTGTGACCAGATACGTTTACCAACCATCGACTACAACCGACCCGGAAAAAGTGGGATTTACTATCTTCGAAAGTTACCTACGCGATTTGACAGCTAACACATAGAGGGACCGATACATCACTGGCCCACGTGTTGAATAAAAGCCCACCAGCGTGGTCTCCATTTAAAAAAAAATCCCGATATCAGAGTGCTACAACATCGTCGGCACAACACAGGGAGCGACAATATCCCAAGGTTCGGTAAAGTCTGATTCGATGGAAGCTGGATTAAAGGTAAGCAAATAATCGCTTGCAAGCTGTTAAGTAGCGGGACGCCGCTACCCCTCCTGTTTTAGTGGGACGCCGCTTTATTCAGGAAATCAACCATGATAGATGTTTATAGGACGGATTGGTTTTGGTGGAATTAAGTAAAGAACTTTGAAGTTTTCTTATCGATTAGTAGTAGTGGACACTATTGACATCCAATAATTTTCTTGCAGTTCGAATCTTTGCAGCTTACCCGATTTCTAGATCATTGCTATTGGGATTGTTCATATTCGATTATATTGCTGCTCCTTACCCATTCGATCGTACTTTGCTGCTATTTTTTATTGCTTGCATTTCACTGTTTGTATTCTGCTGCTGTTTATTCACTACTAACCAAGCAGGTGTTTTAGGAGTGGTGTATTCAAACATATCTATTAGGCTGCTATTCTTTTATTAATATATTATCATGTATCTGCTATAAGCTATTGATTGTTGATCATCCTTTTATATTTAGCATTAATAAACATATTTCCTGTATCTTTTCATGGTCCTTGATTTCTGAGAGTGCCCTATCCATATATATATATATACATTATTACAGAATTTTGATTAATCAAAAATTCCCCGATCCTGGCATTGATAACTCCACTCACAATATTCCTCTATCATCTCCACGAAACACAGGGTCATTATGCATTCTGATCAGACAATTGCTTCCTTGTTCTTGTTCACATAATAAATCTTGTCGTGCAAGACAAGGGTCCAACCCTTGTCCGCAGGTTTAAAGAATCGCTTCTTTCGGTAGATGTATTAGGGACGGTGTAATAATGAGTATGGTCCCTATAAGATATTTGAGTGCTGGGATATTGGAGATTGAGTAATACAGAAACATTGAGAAAGACATTGGATTCGGTTACTAGGGGGTTAAAGCAAGTTCTAGCCTCTTGGGACAAAGAATAGGAATCTGTATCAAGATAATGTTAGTCTATCTCAATGTTATTTCATCTCGGTTTATTTAATTTACATGAGGGAGTAATGGGGCGATCTGTATATAACTTGTCATCCAAATCCCTCTGATTAATAGGGAATAAACCAAAACCGCACAGATACCGCAGGAATGTTTTAAGTCTTCTTTTTTTGGTTGAAAGGCAATAAGGTGAATAAATTAATATAGTATTTTAGCTCATGAGTATATTGAGTGTATAATGAACTAATTTTTAATGTAGGGGTGTTTTTATGGATGATTAGGTTTAAATCCACAATGAATGAACTAAAAATCCTCACCAGCTTTTGTGGAGAATGGGGAGAATCAACACCTGTTTGAGGAACTTGAGTCATAAGGGCTCTATAAAAGCAACCATTTGTGGGGGAATCATTACCACTGAGGAAGGGGCAAAGTACCCCGAAACGCGTTTGGTGAAAAGACCCCCAGATTAACCACACAAAGTATATGCCGGAACTATAAAGGCTGTTTTCCACTTAAGAATTTGAGGATTCCGTGACTAACCAAGTCCTGACACGCCGGCGGCTAAAGCACACAACACGAGCATACAAGGTATCGTGGTGCAAGTCAGCCGATGTGGGAAAAGGCAATCTGAGTCTCAGGGTTTGCCGGCTCTAAGGAACTATGGAGCGGTACCCAGAGGACTCCAGTGGCACGGTAGTGGAAGCCTGAGGATTTTACAGCTACGGCACGATTGTTTGGACCGCAAGTTCATCAGTAAGAAAAGTAACACTGCGCAGTGAGTATAGCGGGACGTCGTGATAATACACTCACCCAGGGTTAACTATTTAAATTGTAGTATCCCAAGCCCTTTAAAAGGGAATTTAAAGTGTGGATCAAAAACGACATTGTAAGAAGATTACCTTCAGTTACAAGATCCATATCAGCAAGCAGTCGGGATCCAACCCCATTGTACATCTAATTTTATGGACTGGCTACCATTCTAGCTATATTGTGGAATTCTACTATTCAACGATTTATTGCACATTTTTAGGTAGTATTTTAATGTTTTATTAATTTTACCAATGTCCAATTTATGGTTTTACCAGTTATGATTATGCGTCTATATGTTTAATAAATTGTATGTCTAATAAATTGTATGATTCGACATAAAGTGAGAGTGCCCAGTATTCTTATCCTTTTGTTCAATTGTCAGAGGAGGGGCAGATCCTCTTTACTGTGAGCACCTCCACCGGATTTTATTCACTCCTGTGCGTCACACTAGCTTATTTGTAGAAACTGAATTATGCTCCCTTTTCTTCTATTTTATCTGTCCCCTACATGCTTCCTCGTATCCTCTCTCATCCATCACCTTCACCATTTCAATCACTTTTTTTTTCTTGTGAATTGGTTTGCCCGCTTGACCTCTGTTTTAGCTCCTATGTTGATGGAAATAGATATTACCAAGATCTATCGTTGCTTTACAAATTCATTGCCTTAACGTGTCATTTAGGTGTTATAGTGGGTTAAAAGCTACTCATGGACACTCTCCAAACTCCAGCATTGAAACGGCCAAGGGCACGTAATGGACACCTAGCATACATGTTGCCCTCTAAGTAAGACTTTATGAAAACAGATGTAATTAAAAACAGGCGTTGTATACTTGGCCAACACTTTGATTTTGTAAATTTATAATTACTCCATGCATGGCCCTGACTGCTTTCATGCTAGGTGGACTTCTGGGTAAAGGTTGTTATCCTCAGGTCTTTTGGCCAGCCGTATGACCATTTTGCCTTTCACTAAAGTTATTCATCACAAATTAAAAATGTACACGAGCACAGAGCACTTCATGTTGTGATGGTATTTTGGCCATTCTGAAGCATTCTGGCATTCAAGGGGCTGGAGTCCTAAAGTTTGCTTCCAAAATGTAACCTCTTCTGTGGTCATGCCACAGCTGCTGTGTATGGTATACTGTAAGAGGCTGTGTGCCCCTTCGCTCTTGGCCCATTCATATATGGGTCCTTGTCTGAATATTCAGCTGCATTTACTGTTTAGATAGGAGAATCCAAGTTTACAGTGGTTACATCTAATGAGTGACTGTGTGGTATTGCAAGCATTGACCAATGTCTGCATGGGTCATGGGGGCATGTAAGCTACCACGACTGGCTAAGTGCAGTGGAAGTCAACTTTCTTTACAAAGTGAATACAAAGGCTTGCGTCCTGAGACCTGTGATCTATAAGAGGGTACTGAATGGCAGGGAAGCATACAGTATATTGATCGCGTTGGTACATTAATCCTCTGTCTGGCCATGCACAAATGAATGTTGTGATCTGAATTTAGATGTTGGTATTGTGGGTAGGGATGAGCGAACTCGAACTGTATAGTTCGGGTTCGTACCGAATTTTGGGGTGTCCGTGACACGGACCCGAACCCGGACATTTTCGTAAAAGTCCGGGTTCGGGTTCGGTGTTCGTCGCTTTCTTCGAGCTTTTGTGACGCTTTCTTGGCGCTTTTTGAAAGGCTGCAAAGCAGCCAATCAACAAGCGTCATACTACTTGCCCCAAGAGGCCATCACAGCCATGCCTACTATTGGCATGGCTGTGATTGGCCAGAGCACCATGTGACCCAGCCTCTATTTAAGCTGGAGTCACATAGCGCCGCCCGTCACTCTGCTCTGATTAGCGTAGGGAGAGGTTGCGGCTGCGACAGTAGGGCGAGATTAGGCAGATTAACTCCTCCAAAGGACTTGATTAACTGATCGATCTGCAGCTGTGGATCATTGAGCTGCTGATCCTCAATTGCTCACTGTTTTTAGGCTGCCCAGACCGTTTGTCAGTCACATTTTTCTGGGGTGATCGGCGGCCATTTTGTGTCTTGTGGTGCGCCAGCACAAGCTGCGACCAAGTGCATTTAACCCTCAATGGTGTGGTTGTTTTTTGGCTAAAGCCTACATCAGGGTGAAGCTGTCACACCAAGTGCATTTAACCAGCAATAGTCTGTTTATTTTTTGGCCATATACTACATCAGGGGCAAGCTGCGCCTGTCACCAAGTGCATTTAACCCTCAATGGTGCGTTTGTTTTTTGGCTAAAGCCTACATCAGGGTGAAGCTGTCACACCAAGTGCATTTAACCAGCAATAGTCTGTTTATTTTTTGGCCATATACTACATCAGGGGCAAGCTGCGCCCGTCACCAAGTGCATTTAACCCTCAGTAGTGTGGTTGGTCAAGCTATCACACCAAGTGCATTTAACCAGCAATAGTCTGTTCATTTTTTGGCCATATACTAAATCAGGGGCAAGCTGCGCCCGTCACCAAGTGCATTTAACCAGCAATAGTCTGTTCATTTTTTGGCCATATACTACATCAGGGGCAAGCTGCGCCCGTCACCAAGTGCATTTAACCCTCAGTAGTGTGGTTGGTCAAGCTGTGACACCAAGTGCATTTAACCAGCAATAGTCTGTTCATTTTTTGGCCATATACTACATCAGGGGCAAGCTGCGCCCATCACCAAGTGCATTTAACCAGCAATAGTGTGGTTATTTTTTGGCCATATCCCAGTCTAATTCTGTCACTAAATCCATACCGGTCACCCAGCGCCTAAATACTAGGCCTCAAATTTATATCCCGCTAAATCTCTCGTTACCGCTGTCCTGTTGTGGCTGGGAAAGTTATTTAGTGTCCGTCAAAGCACATTTTTTGTTCTGGGTTGAAATACAATTCCCAATTTAGCAATTTAAAAATTTAGTGGTTTCTGCTGTATCAGAGCTATTTGAAATCTATCCCTAAAAGGGTATATAATATTCAAGGTGCACATAGGGTCATTCAGAATAACTTCACACACCCGCTACTGTGCATTTCCAAGTCTAATTCTGTCACTAAACCCATACCTGTCACCCAGCGCCTAAATACTAGGCCTCAAATTCATATCCAGCTAAATCTGTCGTTAGTGCTGTAGCTGGGCGAGTTATTTAGTGTCCGTTCAAGCACATTTCTTGTTCTGGGTTGAAATACAATTCCCAATTTAGCAATTTCATAATTTAGTGGTTTCTGCTATATCAGAGCTATTTGAAATCTATCCCTAAAAGGGTATATAATATTCAAGGTGCACATTGGGTCATTCAGAATAACTTCACACACACCCGCTACTGTGTATTTCCAAGTCTAATTCTGTCACTAAACCCATACCTGTCACCCAGCGCCTAAATACTAGGCCTCAAATTCATATCCAGCTAAATCTGTCGTTAGTGCTGTAGCTGGGCGAGTTATTTAGTGTCCGTTCAAGCACATTTCTTGTTCTGGGTTGAAATACAATTCCCAATTTAGCAATTTCATAATTTAGTGGTTTCTGCTATATCAGAGCTATTTGAAATCTATCCCTAAAAGGGTAGATCATATTGAAGGTGCACATAGGGACATTCAGAATAACTTCACACACCCGCTACTGTGCATTTCCAAGTCTAATTCTGTCACTAAACCCATACCTGTCACCCAGCGCCTAAATACTAGGCCTCAAATTTATATCCAGCTAAATCTGTCCTTAGTGCTGTAGCTGGGCGAGTTATTTAGTGTCCGTTCAAGCACATTTCTTGTTCTGGGTTGAAATACAATTCCCAATTTAGCAATTTCATAATTTAGTGGTTTCTGCTATATCAGAGCTATTTGAAATCTATCCCTAAAAGGGTATATAATATTCAAGGTGCACATTGGGTCATTCAGAATAACTTCACACACACCCGCTACTGTGTATTTCCAAGTCTAATTCTGTCACTAAACCCATACCTGTCACCCAGCGCCTAAATACTAGGCCTCAAATTTATATCCTGCTAAATCTCTCGTTAACGCTGTCCTGTTGTGGCTGGGAAAGTTATTTAGTGTCCGTCAAAGCACATTTTTTGTTCTGGGTTGAAATACAATTCCCAATTTAGCAATTTCATAATTTAGTGGTTTCTGCTATATCAGAGCTATTTGAAATCTATCCCTAAAAGGGTATATAATATTCAAGGTGCACATTGGGTCATTCAGAATAACTTCACACACACCCGCTACTGTGTATTTCTAAGTCTAATTCTGTCACTAAACCCATACCTGTCACCCAGCGCCTAAATACTAGGCCTCAAATTTATATCCTGCTAAATCTCTCGTTAACGCTGTCCTGTTGTGGCTGGGAAAGTTATTTAGTGTCCGTCAAAGCACATTTTTTGTTCTGGGTTGAAATACAATTCCCAATTTAGCAATTTCATAATTTAGTGGTTTCTGCTATATCAGAGCTATTTGAAATCTATCCCTAAAAGGGTATATAATATTCAAGGTGCACATTGGGTCATTCAGAATAACTTCACACACACCCGCTACTGTGTATTTCTAAGTCTAATTCTGTCACTAAACCCATACCTGTCACCCAGCGCCTAAATACTAGGCCTCAAATTTATATCCTGCTAAATCTCTCGTTAACGCTGTCCTGTTGTGGCTGGGAAAGTTATTTAGTGTCCGTCAAAGCACATTTTTTGTTCTGGGTTGAAATACAATTCCCAATTTAGCAATTTCATAATTTAGTGGTTTCTGCTATATCAGAGCTATTTGAAATCTATCCCTAAAAGGGTATATAATATTCAAGGTGCACATTGGGTCATTCAGAATAACTTCACACACACCCGCTACTGTGTATTTCTAAGTCTAATTCTGTCACTAAACCCATACCTGTCACCCAGCGCCTAAATACTAGGCCTCAAATTTATATCCTGCTAAATCTCTCGTTAACGCTGTCCTGTTGTGGCTGGGAAAGTTATTTAGTGTCCGTCAAAGCACATTTTTTGTTCTGGGTTGAAATACAATTCCCAATTTAGCAATTTCATAATTTAGTGGTTTCTGCTATATCAGAGCTATTTGAAATCTATCCCTAAAAGGGTATATAATATTCAAGGTGCACATTGGGTCATTCAGAATAACTTCACACACACCCGCTACTGTGTATTTCCAAGTCTAATTCTGTCACTAAACCCATACCTGTCACCCAGCGCCTAAATACTAGGCCTCAAATTCATATCCAGCTAAATCTGTCGTTAGTGCTGTAGCTGGGCGAGTTATTTAGTGTCCGTTCAAGCACATTTCTTGTTCTGGGTTGAAATACAATTCCCAATTTAGCAATTTCATAATTTAGTGGTTTCTGCTATATCAGAGCTATTTGAAATCTATCCCTAAAAGGGTAGATCATATTGAAGGTGCACATAGGGACATTCAGAATAACTTCACACACCCGCTACTGTGCATTTCCAAGTCTAATTCTGTCACTAAACCCATACCTGTCACCCAGCGCCTAAATACTAGGCCTCAAATTTATATCCAGCTAAATCTGTCCTTAGTGCTGTAGCTGGGCGGGTTATTTAGTGTCCGTTCAAGCACATTTCTTGTTCTGGGTTGAAATACAATTCCCAATTTAGCAATTTCATAATTTAGTGGTTTCTGCTATATCAGAGCTATTTGAAATCTATCCCTAAAAGGGTATATAATATTCAAGGTGCACATTGGGTCATTCAGAATAACTTCACACACACCCGCTACTGTGTATTTCCAAGTCTAATTCTGTCACTAAACCCATACCTGTCACCCAGCGCCTAAATACTAGGCCTCAAATTTATATCCTGCTAAATCTCTCGTTAACGCTGTCCTGTTGTGGCTGGGAAAGTTATTTAGTGTCCGTCAAAGCACATTTTTTGTTCTGGGTTGAAATACAATTCCCAATTTAGCAATTTCATAATTTAGTGGTTTCTGCTATATCAGAGCTATTTGAAATCTATCCCTAAAAGGGTATATAATATTCAAGGTGCACATTGGGTCATTCAGAATAACTTCACACACACACGCTTCTGTGCATTTCCAAGTCTAATTCTGTCACTAAATCCATACCGGTCACCCAGCGCCTAAATACTAGGCCTCAAATTTATATCCCGCTGAATTTGAATACAATACATTGGGCCAAATAATATATTTGTTGTTGTGGTGAACCATAACAATGAGAAAAACATCTAGTAAGGGACGCGGACGTGGACATGGTCGTGGTGGTGTTAGTGGACCCTCTGGTGCTGGGAGAGGACGTGGCCGTTCTGCCACATCCACACGTCCTAGTGTACCAACTACCTCAGGTCCCAGTAGCCGCCAGAATTTACAGCGATATATGGTGGGGCCCAATGCCGTTCTAAGGATGGTAAGGCCTGAGCAGGTACAGGCATTAGTCAATTGGGTGGCCGACAGTGGATCCAGCACGTTCACATTATCTCCCACCCAGTCTTCTGCAGAAAGCGCACAGATGGCGCCTGAAAACCAACCCCATCAGTCTGTCACATCACCCCCATGCATACCAGGGAAACTGTCTCAGCCTCAAGTTATGCAGCAGTCTCTTATGCTGTTTGAAGACTCCGCTGGCAGGGTTTCCCAAGGGCATCCACCTAGCCCTTCCCCAGCGGTGAAAGACATAGAATGCACTGACGCACAACCACTTATGTTTCCTGATGATGAGGACATGGGAATACCACCTCAGCATGTCTCTGATGATGACGAAACACAGGTGCCAACTGCTGCGTCTTTCTGCAGTGTGCAGACTGAACAGGAGGTCAGGGATCAAGACTGGGTGGAAGACGATGCAGGGGACGATGAGGTCCTAGACCCCACATGGAATGAAGGTCGTGCCACTGACTTTCACAGTTCGGAGGAAGAGGCAGTGGTGAGACCGAGCCAACAGCGTAGCAAAAGAGGGAGCAGTGGGCAAAAGCAGAACACCCGCCGCCAAGAGACTCCGCCTGCTACTGACCGCCGCCATCTGGGACCGAGCACCCCAAAGGCAGCTTCAAGGAGTTCCCTGGCATGGCACTTCTTCAAACAATGTGCTGACGACAAGACCCGAGTGGTTTGCACGCTGTGCCATCAGAGCCTGAAGCGAGGCATTAACGTTCTGAACCTGAGCACAACCTGCATGACCAGGCACCTGCATGCAAAGCATGAACTGCAGTGGAGTAAACACCTTAAAACCAAGGAAGTCACTCAGGCTCCCCCTGCTACCTCTTCTGCTGCTGCCGCCTCGGCCTATTCTGCTGCTGCCGCCTCGGCCTCTTCCTCCGCCTCTGGAGGAACGTTGGCACCTGCCGCCCAGCAAACAGGGGATGTACCACCAACACCACCACCACCACCTCCGTCACCAAGCGTCTCAACCATGTCACACGCCAGCGTTCAGCTCTCCATCTCACAAACATTTGATAGAAAGCGTAAATTCCCACCTAGCCACCCTCGATCCCTGGCCCTGAATGCCAGCATTTCTAAACTACTGGCCTATGGAATGCTGTCATTTAGGCTGGTGGACACAGACAGCTTCAAACAGCTCATGTCGCTTGCTGTCCCACAGTATGTTGTTCCCAGCCGGCACTACTTCTCCAAGAGAGCCGTGCCTTCCCTGCACAACCAAGTATCCCATAAAATCAAGTGTGCACTGCGCAACGCCATCTGTAGCAAGGTCCACCTAACCACAGATACGTGGACCAGTAAGCACGGCCAGGGACGCTATATCTCCCTAACTGCACACTGGGTAAATGTAGTGGCAGCTGGGCCCCAGGCGGAGAGCTGTTTGGCGCACGTCCTTCCGCCGCCAAGGATCGCAGGGCAACATTCTTTGCCTCCTGTTGCCACCTCCTCCTTCTCGGCTTCCTCCTCCTCTTCTTCCACCTGCTCATCCAGTCAGCCACACACCTTCACCACCAACTTCAGCACAGCCCGGGGTAAACGTCAGCAGGCCATTCTGAAACTCATATGTTTGGGGGACAGGCCCCACACCGCACAGGAGTTGTGGCGGGGTATTGAACAACAGACCGACGAGTGGTTGCTGCCGGTGAGCCTCAAGCCCGGCCTGGTGGTGTGTGATAATGGGCGAAATCTCGTTGCAGCTCTGGGACTAGCCAATTTGACGCACATCCCTTGCTTGGCGCATGTGCTGAATTTGGTGGTGCAGAAGTTCATTCACAACTACCCCGACATGTCAGAGCTGCTGCATAAAGTGCGGGCCGTCTGTTCGCGCTTCCGGCGTTCACATCCTGCTGCTGCTCGCCTGTCTGCGCTACAGCGTAACTTCGGCCTTCCCGCTCACCGCCTCATATGCGACGTGCCCACCAGGTGGAACTCCACCTTGCACATGCTGGACAGACTGTGCGAGCAGCAGCAGGCCATAGTGGAGTTTCAGCTGCAGCACGCACGGGTCAGTCGCACTACAGAACAGCACCACTTCACCACCAATGACTGGGCCTCCATGCGAGACCTGTGTGCCCTGTTGCGCTGTTTCGAGTACTCCACCAACATGGCCAGTGGCGATGACACCGTTATCAGCGTTACAATACCACTTCTATGTCTCCTTGAGAAAACACTTAGGGCGATGATGGAAGAGGAGGTGGCCCAGGAGGAGGAGGAGGAGGAGGAGGAAGAGGGGTCATTTTTAGCACTTTCAGGCCAGTCTCTTCGAAGTGACTCAGAGGGAGGTTTTTGGCAACAGCAGAGGCCAGGTACAAATGTGGCCAGCCAGGGCCCACTACTGGAGGACGAGGAGGACGAGGATGAGGAGGAGGTGGAGGAGGATGAGGATGAAGCATGGTCACAGCGGGGTGGCACCCAACGCAGCTCGGGTCCATCACTGGTGCGTGGCTGGGGGGAAAGGCAGGACGATGACGATACGCCTCCCACAGAGGACAGCTTGTCCTTACCCCTGGGCAGCCTGGCACACATGAGCGACTACATGCTGCAGTGCCTGCGCAACGACAGCAGAGTTGCCCACATTTTAACCTGTGCGGACTACTGGGTTACCACCCTGCTGGATCCACGCTACAAAGACAATGTGCCCACCTTACTTCCTGCACTGGAGCGTGATAGGAAGATGCGCGAGTACAAGCGCACGTTGGTAGACGCGCTACTGAGAGCATTCCCAAATGTCACAGGGGAACAAGTGGAAGCCCAAGGCCAAGGCAGAGGAGGAGCAAGAGGTCGCCAAGGCAGCTGTGTCACGGCCAGCTCCTCTGAGGGCAGGGTTAGCATGGCAGAGATGTGGAAAACTTTTGTCAACACGCCACAGCTAACTGCACCACCACCTGATACGCAACGTGTTAGCAGGAGGCAACATTTCACTAACATGGTGGAACAGTACGTGTGCACACCAATCCACGTACTGACTGATGGTTCGGCCCCATTCAACTTCTGGGTCTCTAAATTGTCCACGTGGCCAGAGCTAGCCTTTTATGCCTTGGAGGTGCTGGCCTGCCCGGCAGCCAGCGTTTTGTCTGAACGTGTATTCAGCACGGCAGGGGGCGTCATTACAGACAAACGCAGCCGCCTGTCTACAGCCAATGTGGACAAGCTGACGTTCATAAAAATGAACCAGGCATGGATCCCACAGGACCTGTCCGTCCCTTGTCCAGATTAGACATTAACTACCTCCCCATAACCATATATTATTGGACTCCAGGGCACTTCCTCATTCAATCCTATTTTTATTTTCATTTTACCATTATATTGCGAGGCTACCCAAAGTTGAATGAACCTCTCCTCTGCCTGTGTGCTAGGCCTAAATATATGCCAATGGACTGTTGCAGTGGTGGCTGACATGAAGCCTGATTCTCTGCTATGACATGCAGACTAATTCTCTGCTGACATGAAGCCAGATTGTCTGTTACGGGACCTCTCTCCTCTGCCTGGGTGCTGGGCCTAAATTTATGACAATGGACTGTTGCAGTGGTGGCTGACGTGAAGCCTGATTCTCTGCTATGACATGCAGACTGATTCTCTGCTGACATGAAGCCAGATTGTCTGTTACGGGACCTCTCTGCTCTGCCTGTGTGCTAGGCCTAAATATATGCCAATGGACTGTTGCAGTGGTGGGTGACGTGAAGCCTCATTCTCTGCTATGACATGCAGACTGATTCTCTGCTGACATGAAGCCAGATCGTCTGTTACGGGACCTCTCTGCTCTGCCTGTTTGCTAGGCCTAAATATATGCCAATGGACTGTTGCAGTGGTGGGTGACGTGAAGCCTCATTCTCTGCTATGACATGCAGACTGATTCTCTGCTGTCATGAAGCCAGATTGTCTGTTACGGGACCTCTCTGCTCTGCCTGTGTGCTAGGCCTAAATATATGCCAATGGACTGTTGCAGTGGTGGGTGACGTGAAGCCTCATTCTCTGCTATGACATGCAGACTGATTCTCTGCTGACATGAAGCCAGATTGTCTGTTACGGGACCTCTCTCCTCTGCCTGTGTGCTAGGCCTAAATATATGCCAATGGACTGTTGCAGTGGTGGCTGACGTGAAGCCTCATTCTCTGCTATGACATGCAGACTGATTCTCTGCTGACATGAAGCCAGATCCTCTGTTACGGGACCTCTCTCCTCTGCCTGTGTGTGTGCTGGGCCTAAATATATGCCAATGGACTGTTGCAGTGGTGGCTGACGTGAAGCCTCATTCTCTGCTATGACATGCAGACTGATTCTCTGCTGACATGAAGCCAGATTCTCTGTTACGGGACCTCTCTCCTCTGCCTGTGTGTGTGCTGGGCCTAAATATATGCCAATGGACTGTTGCAGTGGTGGCTGACGTGAAGCCTGATTCTCTGCTATGACATGCAGACTGATTCTCTGCTGACATGAAGCCAGATTGTCTGTTACGGGACCTCTCTGCTCTGCCTGTGTGCTAGGCCTAAATATATGCCAATGGACTGTTGCAGTGGTGGGTGACGTGAAGCCTCATTCTCTGCTATGACATGCAGACTGATTCTCTGCTGACATGAAGCCAGATCGTCTGTTACGGGACCTCTCTGCTCTGCCTGTGTGCTAGGCCTAAATATATGCCAATGGACTGTTGCAGTGGTGGGTGACGTGAAGCCTCATTCTCTGCTATGACATGCAGACTGATTCTCTGCTGTCATGAAGCCAGATTGTCTGTTACGGGACCTCTCTGCTCTGCCTGTGTGCTAGGCCTAAATATATGCCAATGGACTGTTGCAGTGGTGGGTGACGTGAAGCCTCATTCTCTGCTATGACATGCAGACTGATTCTCTGCTGACATGAAGCCAGATTGTCTGTTACGGGACCTCTCTCCTCTGCCTGTGTGCTAGGCCTAAATATATGCCAATGGACTGTTGCAGTGGTGGCTGACGTGAAGCCTCATTCTCTGCTATGACATGCAGACTAATTCTCTGCTGACATGAAGCCAGATTGTCTGTTACGGGACCTCTCTCCTCTACCTGGGTGCTGGGCCTAAATTTATGACAATGGACTGTTGCAGTGGTGGCTGACGTGAAGCCTGATTCTCTGCTATGACATGCAGACTGATTCTCTGCTGACATGAAGCCAGATCCTCTGTTACGGGACCTCTCTGCTCTGCCTGTGTGTGTGCTGGGCCTAAATATATGCCAATGGACTGTTGCAGTGGTGGCTGACGTGAAGCCTCATTCTCTGCTATGACATGCAGACTGATTCTCTGCTGACATGAAGCCAGATTCTCTGTTACGGGACCTCTCTCCTCTGCCTGTGTGTGTGCTGGGCCTAAATATATGCCAATGGACTGTTGCAGTGGTGGCTGACGTGAAGCCTGATTCTCTGCTATGACATGCAGACTGATTCTCTGCTGACATGAAGCCAGATTGTCTGTTACGGGACCTCTCTGCTCTGCCTGTGTGCTAGGCCTAAATATATGCCAATGGACTGTTGCAGTGGTGGGTGACGTGAAGCCTCATTCTCTGCTATGACATGCAGACTGATTCTCTGCTGACATGAAGCCAGATCGTCTGTTACGGGACCTCTCTGCTCTGCCTGTGTGCTAGGCCTAAATATATGCCAATGGACTGTTGCAGTGGTGGGTGACGTGAAGCCTCATTCTCTGCTATGACATGCAGACTGATTCTCTGCTGTCATGAAGCCAGATTGTCTGTTACGGGACCTCTCTGCTCTGCCTGTGTGCTAGGCCTAAATATATGCCAATGGACTGTTGCAGTGGTGGGTGACGTGAAGCCTCATTCTCTGCTATGACATGCAGACTGATTCTCTGCTGACATGAAGCCAGATTGTCTGTTACGGGACCTCTCTCCTCTGCCTGTGTGCTAGGCCTAAATATATGCCAATGGACTGTTGCAGTGGTGGCTGACGTGAAGCCTCATTCTCTGCTATGACATGCAGACTAATTCTCTGCTGACATGAAGCCAGATTGTCTGTTACGGGACCTCTCTCCTCTACCTGGGTGCTGGGCCTAAATTTATGACAATGGACTGTTGCAGTGGTGGCTGACGTGAAGCCTGATTCTCTGCTATGACATGCAGACTGATTCTCTGCTGACATGAAGCCAGATCCTCTGTTACGGGACCTCTCTGCTCTGCCTGTGTGTGTGCTGGGCCTAAATATATGCCAATGGACTGTTGCAGTGGTGGCTGACGTGAAGCCTCATTCTCTGCTATGACATGCAGACTGATTCTCTGCTGACATGAAGCCAGATTCTCTGTTACGGGACCTCTCTCCTCTGCCTGTGTGTGTGCTGGGCCTAAATATATGCCAATGGACTGTTGCAGTGGTGGCTGACGTGAAGCCTCATTCTCTGCTATGACATGCAGACTAATTCTCTGCTGACATGAAGACAGATTCTCTGTTACGGGACCTCCCTCCTCTGCCTGGGTGCTGGGCCTAAATATATGCCAATGGACTGTTGCAGTGGTGGCTGACGTGAAGCCTCATTCTCTGCTATGACATGCAGACTAATTCTCTGCTGACATGAAGACAGATTCTCTGTTACGGGACCTCCCTCCTCTGCCTGGGTGCTGGGCCTAAATATATGCCAATGGACTGTTGCAGTGGTGGCTGACGTGAAGCCTCATTCTCTGCTATGACATGCAGACTGATTCTCTGCTGACATGAAGACAGATTCTCTGTTACGGGACCTCTCTCCTCTGCCTGTGTGTGTGCTGGGCCTAAATATATGCCAATGGACTGTTGCAGTGGTGGCTGACGTGAAGCCTCATTCTCTGCTATGACATGCAGACTGATTCTCTGCTGACATGAAGCCAGATTCTCTGTTACGGGACCTCTCTCCTCTGCCTGTGTGTGTGCTGGGCCTAAATATATGCCAATGGACTGTTGCAGTGGTGGCTGACGTGAAGCCTCATTCTCTGCTATGACATGCAGACTAATTCTCTGCTGACATGAAGACAGATTCTCTGTTACGGGACCTCTCTCCTCTGCCTGGGTGCCGGGGCCTAAATATCTGAGAATGGACTGTTCCAGTGGTGGGTGACGGGAAGCCAGATTCTCTGCTATGGAACCTCTCTCCAATTGATTTTGGTTAATTTTTATTTATTTAATTTTTATTTTAATTCATTTCCCTATCCACATTTGTTTGCAGGGGATTTACCTACATGTTGCTGCCTTTTGCAGCCCTCTAGCTCTTTCCTGGGCTGTTTTACAGCCTTTTTAGTGCCGAAAAGTTCGGGTCCCCATTGACTTCAATGGGGTTCGGGTTCGGGACGAAGTTCGGATCGGGTTCGGATCCCGAACCCGAACATTTCCGGGATGTTCGGCCGAACTTCTCGAACCCGAACATCCAGGTGTTCGCTCAACTCTAATTGTGGGGGCTTGAATATCTTTATTAGGGAGCAGAGCTTTACAGTTCACACTGCCCCAGGCACTAAGCCTGAATATGTCCCATTAAAGGCCGATTTACACTTGCCAACTATCATCACGATTTGTTCATTTCTGAGCAATTGTAATGATACCTGGTCAGTGGTAACAAAGGAAAAAAAGAAAATAAATTATAACTTTATAGTTTTATCACCGATCATCAATTGGGATGCTGTAAAAAGAATTATCTGTGGCATGACTGATAAATGTTGATGCATCTCTTAGTGACATTGACACATGAAATTGCTGCCTGTTGCGCAGCCAGGTCCTGATGTTCAGTGGATTGTGCTCTAGTAAGAAAGACAAGGCAGAACATGCTGAACCAGAATATCTAATCTGAAAACATACCTACCCAAAATACCCTGACTAAATAATTTTGCCACACTGTGGCCGGATAAGGCTAATTGCCTTGCGTAGTGGTATTTTTTAAATGTAGAAACGCTGGTGATGCCCATAATACATGCTTTACCCAAGGTGCACAAAGGTGTCAATCTTCCTCCTCTCCGTCCAATAGTGTCAGACATAGGCTCTTTGATGGAGAGGCTGGGAGAATGGCTTGATATTTGTTATAACCCTTAGTTAAAAGAGTACCAGGTTATATCAAAATAAATAATAAATAAATAATTTTTTTTTTTTTTTTTTTTTACATTAACTGGGATCAGAAATATATATTGGTAGTTAGTGATGTTGTTGATCGATTCCACATAATATTGTTATACAAACATTGGAATACCATCTTCATAGATATAGCAGATATTCAATTATCCTTATACATTACATACTAGATGTGACACAATTTTTGTTGACACAAAATTATTTTTGTATTTGATCACTAATTTTACGTCCAGAAAAATCTATGGGGGCCAAATTCTCGCCATCCCTTGCAAACTTAGTGTTATTGGGAAGAGAAATCTATTCAGATAATAATCCCTTTTTACAGATGATAACCTGGTATGGCAGATACATAGACGATCTGCTCCTGATCTGGAGTGGTGATGTGTCTGGCTGACAATACCTACAATCTTAAATTTACATTTTCTTTTGATCTATGTCAGGTCAGTTTTTTGTCCAGACAGAGACATATCGTAAGAAAATGTCAGGTAATGCCATTCTCAGTGCTAATAGCCACCATCCTGCACATGCCATTAAATCCCAGTTGGTGAAATAATAAGAGCTCGCAGAAATTGCAGTGATAAAACCTCATTCTTACGAGAGTGTCAAGAAATAAAAACTCACTGAAAGCAAGGGGCTACAGTGACTGGATGTTGAATAGAGCATTTACAATAGCAAATAAAAAGGATAGAAAACAACTACTGTTTGATAATTATAGATTTAAAAAAATAAAAAGAGAATATGCATAGTGTTGCAAGACAGCCTACACTAGTTCTAACGTACAGCCGTCATTTCCCAGAAATAAAAAACAAATGATAAATAAATACCTTCCAATTTTATATGAGGATGATATTTTGCGAGATATACTGAAGCAGGGTTGCAGGATTGTTTCCAGATGGGAATGGACCTTTTGCGGGTTGTGTTTTCCTTTTTGTTTTTCTGGTTTCTCCCTTTCAGTGAATAGACAGACATTGCTTGACTATACCATCTGGGCATATGAAAAAGCCATTGTATTAAGTTATGTAGGTATTTGTTATAATACTATGTATTTTATGATTGCTCACGCAGGGCGTTTTCTCATAGCCATTAGGTTGATTTCAGTATCAGTATACGAAAAATAAAGCAAATTACTTTGGAAATTGTATGAGCATATGTTCCTTTATTGCTTACATGCTTTACTCTTACTAAATTACACTCAGACCCCCACCAATCACAACTTCTATGTAGTTTCTTTAGAATACAACTGCTCTTTGTTAGTAGTTGATCATCCAATAAAGTGACACATTGTGCAATGACACTGCTGCATTGTTTAGGTAGTTGTATATCTCGATATCCTCTTCCAATGTATAACTCTAATACAAGACTGTAAATAGAGATGAGCGAAGTTTTAAAAACTTTAATTCGGATGATAAGCCAAAGTTGTGTATAGAATTCCTGGGCATTTATGTCCTCCTTGTCCTCAACCTTCTCAGGGCTCAGGTGGCCATGAGATGTAGATGCCACATCTTCGGTCTCCTCGCCAATCAGATTTCTCAGCATCCTCTCTAGTATGTAAAGAAGTAGAATTACATTATTCCTCCTGTAGTCCTGCTGACCGATAAATAAAGGGCCTGGGCATGAGCTGCCACTGGTTAACGTGGAAGTTACACCAGGGAGTAGACCTGTCTGTCTGCTACAGTAAAATATTGTTGACAGCCTTTCTCTGCTCATACAGGTGGTCTAATATATGTAGTGTGGAGTTCCAATGGGTGTAAAAGTTGCATATCAAGTTATGTTGGGAAAGAGCATTTTGCCTTTGCAGCTCAAGGAGGGCATGTTTTGCATAGTAAGAATGGCTGAAATGCATGCACAATTTCCTGGACATTTTTAAAAGCACTTTCAGTTCAGTGGAAGACTTGAGGAATCGGATGACAATAAGATTGAAGACATGGGTCAGCCTTCCCTGACGCAGCGCAGACAAAATGTTCTTCCCATCATCAGTAACCATGGTTCCTATCTCCAGTTGGCGAGTAGAAAGCCAGTGTTCGATTTCTTTATTGGTGATGCTTGGCAGTTCCTTCCCGGTGTGACTCCGTTTGCCATGGCTCACCAGGTGCTGTAACAATGCAAAGCTTTGCATAGGTGATATGCTGGAGGACCACTGTGAATTGTTCTTACAGGCAGAGGTGGACATTGGCGCGGAAATCCCAGCAATACAACATGGAGGGTACATTGCCATAACCTGGCCAAGTTGCTGGTGTGCCTGGCCTGGAACCACATTTACCCAGTGGGCTGTGAACAACATATATTGTCCTTTACCATAGTTGGAATTCCATATGTCAGCACTAATGCAAACTCTACCAGACACTGAGAGGCACACCTTCTGCTCAACGTATGTGTGCAGGGCTGGTACAGCTTTTTTGGAAAAATAGTCAGACTGGAATTTTCCACCTTGGCTGGGCACAAAGCATCAGTTCTCTGAAATGTGCAGAGTCAACTACATGGAAAGGGAGGGACTGTAGTACCAGCAACTAGGCCAGGTGCACGTTCAAATTCTGTGCTGTTAGATGAGTGTACCAGTGATCAATTGCTGTGAGAAGGAGGAGCCTCAGGAGGAGCAGTTCCCGCTCACTGCTTTTCCACCAATCAGCTTAACCCCTTTAGGACACAGCCTTATTTCACTTTAAGGACCAGGCCATCTTTTGCAAATTTGACCAGTGTCACTTTAAGTGGTGATAACTAGAGTTGAGCGAACACCTGGATGTTCGGGTTCGAGAAGTTCGGCCGAACATCCCGGAAATGTTCGGGTTCGGGATCCGAACCCGATCCGAACTTCGTCCCGAACCCGAACCCCATTGAAGTCAATGGGGACCCGAACTTTTCGGCACTAAAACGGCTGTAAAACAGCCCAGGAAAGGGCTAGAGGGCTGCAAAAGGCAGCAACATGTAGGTAAATCCCCTGCAAACAAATGTGGATAGGGAAATTAATTAAAATAAAAATTAAATAAATAAAAATTAACCAAAATCAATTGGAGAGAGGTTCCATAGCAGAGAATCTGGCTTCCCGTCACCCACCACTGGAACAGTCCATTCTCAGATATTTAGGCCCCGGCACCCAGGCAGAGGAGAGAGGTCCCGTAACAGACAATCTGGCTTCATGTCAGCAGAGAATCAGTCTTCATGTCATAGCAGAGAATCAGGCTTCACGTCACCCACCACTGTAAGAGTCCATTTTCATAAATTTAGGCCCAGCACCCAGGCAGAGGAGAGAGGTCCCGTAACAGAGGATCTGGCTTCATGTCAGCAGAGAATCAGTCTGCATGTCATAGCAGAGAATCAGGCTTCACGTCAGCCACCACTGCAACAGTCCATTGTCATAAATTTAGGCCCAGCACCCAGGCAGAGGAGAGAGGTCCCGTAACAGAGGATCTGGCTTCATGTCAGCAGAGAATCAGTCTGCATGTCATAGCAGAGAATCAGGCTTCACGTCAGCCACCACTGCAACAGTCCATTGTCATAAATTTAGGCCCAGCACCCAGGCAGAGGAGAGAGGTCCCGTAACAGACAATCTGGCTTCATGTCAGCAGAGAATTAGTCTGCATGTCATAGCAGAGAATGAGGCTTCACGTCAGCCACCACTGCAACAGTCCATTGGCATATATTTAGGCCTAGCACACAGGCAGAGGAGAGAGGTCCCGTAACAGACAATCTGGCTTCATGTCAGCAGAGAATCAGTCTGCATGTCATAGCAGAGAATGAGGCTTCACGTCACCCACCACTGCAACAGTCCATTGGCATATATTTAGGCCTAGCTCACAGGCAGAGCAGAGAGGTCCCGTAACAGACAATCTGGCTTCATGACAGCAGAGAATCAGTCTGCATGTCATAGCAGAGAATGAGGCTTCACGTCACCCACCACTGCAACAGTCCATTGGCATATATTTAGGCCTAGCACACAGGCAGAGCAGAGAGGTCCCGTAACAGACAATCTGGCTTCATGTCAGCAGAGAATCAGTCTGCATGTCATAGCAGAGAATGAGGCTTCACGTCACCCACCACTGCAACAGTCCATTGGCATATATTTAGGCCTAGCACACAGGCAGAGCAGAGAGGTCCCGTAACAGACAATCTGGCTTCATGTCAGCAGAGAATCAGTCTGCATGTCATAGCAGAGAATGAGGCTTCACGTCACCCACCACTGCAACAGTCCATTGGCATATATTTAGGCCTAGCACACAGGCAGAGCAGAGAGGTCCCGTAACAGACAATCTGGCTTCATGTCAGCAGAGAATCAGTCTGCATGTCATAGCAGAGAATGAGGCTTCACGTCACCCACCACTGCAACAGTCCATTGGCATATATTTAGGCCTAGCACACAGGCAGAGCAGAGAGGTCCCGTAACAGACAATCTGGCTTCATGTCAGCAGAGAATCAGTCTGCATGTCATAGCAGAGAATGAGGCTTCACGTCACCCACCACTGCAACAGTCCATTGGCATATATTTAGGCCTAGCACACAGGCAGAGCAGAGAGGTCCCGTAACAGACGATCTGGCTTCATGTCAGCAGAGAATCAGTCTGCATGTCATAGCAGAGAATGAGGCTTCACGTCACCCACCACTGCAACAGTCCATTGGCATATATTTAGGCCCAGCACCCAGGCAGAGGAGAGAGGTCCCGTAACAGACAATCTGGCTTCATGTCAGCAGAGAATTAGTCTGCATGTCATAGCAGAGAATCAGGCTTCATGTCAGCCACCACTGCAACAGTCCATTGGCATATATTTAGGCCTAGCACACAGGCAGAGGAGAGGTTCATTCAACTTTGGGTAGCCTCGCAATATAATGGTAAAATGAAAATAAAAATAGGATTGAATGAGGAAGTGCCCTGGAGTCCAATAATATATGGTTATGGGGAGGTAGTTAATGTCTAATCTGGACAAGGGACGGACAGGTCCTGTGGGATCCATGCCTGGTTCATTTTTATGAACGTCAGCTTGTCCACATTGGCTGTAGACAGGCGGCTGCGTTTGTCTGTAATGACGCCCCCTGCCGTGCTGAATACACGTTCAGACAGAACGCTGGCTGCCGGGCAGGCCAGCACCTCCAAGGCATAAAAGGCTAGCTCTGGCCACGTGGACAATTTAGAGACCCAGAAGTTGAATGGGGCCGAACCATCAGTCAGTACGTGGAGGGGTGTGCACACGTACTGTTCCACCATGTTAGTGAAATGTTGCCTCCTGCTAACACGTTGCGTATCAGGTGGTGGTGCAGTTAGCTGTGGCGTGTTGACAAAAGTTTTCCACATCTCTGCCATGCTAACCCTGCCCTCAGAGGAGCTGGCCGTGACACAGCTGCCTTGGCGACCTCTTGCTCCTCCTCTGCCTTGGCCTTGGGCTTCCACTTGTTCCCCTGTGACATTTGGGAATGCTCTCAGTAGCGCGTCTACCAACGTGCGCTTGTACTCGCGCATCTTCCTATCACGCTCCAGTGCAGGAAGTAAGGTGGGCACATTGTCTTTGTAGCGTGGATCCAGCAGGGTGGCAACCCAGTAGTCCGCACAGGTTAAAATGTGGGCAACTCTGCTGTCGTTGCGCAGGCACTGCAGCATGTAGTCGCTCATGTGTGCCAGGCTGCCCAGGGGTAAGGACAAGCTGTCCTCTGTGGGAGGCGTATCGTCATCGTCCTGCCTTTCCCCCCAGCCACGCACCAGTGATGGACCCGAGCTGCGTTGGGTGCCACCCCGCTGTGACCATGCTTCATCCTCATCCTCCTCCACCTCCTCCTCATCCTCGTCCTCCTCGTCCTCCAGTAGTGGGCCCTGGCTGGCCACATTTGTACCTGGCCTCTGCTGTTGCCAAAAACCTCCCTCTGAGTCACTTCGAAGAGACTGGCCTGAAAGTGCTAAAAATGACCCCTCTTCCTCCTCCTCCTCCTCCTCCTCCTGGGCCACCTCCTCTTCCATCATCGCCCTAAGTGTTTTCTCAAGGAGACATAGAAGTGGTATTGTAACGCTGATAACGGTGTCATCGCCACTGGCCATGTTGGTGGAGTACTCGAAACAGCGCAACAGGGCACACAGGTCTCGCATGGAGGCCCAGTCATTGGTGGTGAAGTGGTGCTGTTCTGTAGTGCGACTGACCCGTGCGTGCTGCAGCTGAAACTCCACTATGGCCTGCTGCTGCTCGCACAGTCTGTCCAGCATGTGCAAGGTGGAGTTCCACCTGGTGGGCACGTCGCATATGAGGCGGTGAGCGGGAAGGCCGAAGTTACGCTGTAGCGCAGACAGGCGAGCAGCAGCAGGATGTGAACGCCGGAAGCGCGAACAGACGGCCCGCACTTTATGCAGCAGCTCTGACATGTCGGGGTAGTTGTGAATGAACTTCTGCACCACCAAATTCAGCACATGCGCCAAGCAAGGGATGTGCGTCAAATTGGCTAGTCCCAGAGCTGCAACGAGATTTCGCCCATTATCACACACCACCAGGCCGGGCTTGAGGCTCACCGGCAGCAACCACTCGTCGGTCTGTTGTTCAATACCCCGCCACAACTCCTGTGCGGTGTGGGGCCTGTCCCCCAAACATATGAGTTTCAGAATGGCCTGCTGACGTTTACCCCGGGCTGTGCTGAAGTTGGTGGTGAAGGTGTGTGGCTGACTGGATGAGCAGGTGGAAGAAGAGGAGGAGGAAGCCGAGAAGGAGGAGGTGGCAACAGGAGGCAAAGAATGTTGCCCTGCGATCCTTGGCGGCGGAAGGACGTGCGCCAAACAGCTCTCCGCCTGGGGCCCAGCTGCCACTACATTTACCCAGTGTGCAGTTAGGGAGATATAGCGTCCCTGGCCGTGCTTACTGGTCCACGTATCTGTGGTTAGGTGGACCTTGCTACAGATGGCGTTGCGCAGTGCACACTTGATTTTATCGGATACTTGGTTGTGCAGGGAAGGCACGGCTCTCTTGGAGAAGTAGTGCCGGCTGGGAACAACATACTGTGGGACAGCAAGCGACATGAGCTGTTTGAAGCTGTCTGTGTCCACCAGCCTAAATGACAGCATTCCATAGGCCAGTAGTTTAGAAATGCTGGCATTCAGGGCCAGGGATCGAGGGTGGCTAGGTGGGAATTTACGCTTTCTATCAAATGTTTGTGAGATGGAGAGCTGAACGCTGGCGTGTGACATGGTTGAGACGCTTGGTGACGGAGGTGGTGGTGGTGGTGTTGGTGGTACATCCCCTGTTTGCTGGGCGGCAGGTGCCAACGTTCCTCCAGAGGCGGAGGAAGAGGCCGAGGCGGCAGCAGCAGAATAGGCCGAGGTGGCAGCAGCAGAAGAGGTAGCAGGGGGAGCCTGAGTGACTTCCTTGGTTTTAAGGTGTTTACTCCACTGCAGTTCATGCTTTGCATGCAGGTGCCTGGTCATGCAGGTTGTGCTCAGGTTCAGAACGTTAATGCCTCGCTTCAGGCTCTGATGGCACAGCGTGCAAACCACTCGGGTCTTGTCGTCAGCACATTGTTTGAAGAAGTGCCATGCCAGGGAACTCCTTGAAGCTGCCTTTGGGGTGCTCGGTCCCAGATGGCGGCGGTCAGTAGCAGGCGGAGTCTCTTGGCGGCGGGTGTTCTGCTTTTGCCCACTGCTCCCTCTTTTGCTACGCTGTTGGCTCGGTCTCACCACTGCCTCTTCCTCCGAACTGTGAAAGTCAGTGGCACGACCTTCATTCCATGTGGGGTCTAGGACCTCATCGTCCCCTGCATCGTCTTCCACCCAGTCTTGATCCCTGACCTCCTGTTCAGTCTGCACACTGCAGAAAGACGCAGCAGTTGGCACCTGTGTTTCGTCATCATCAGAGACATGCTGAGGTGGTATTCCCATGTCCTCATCATCAGGAAACATAAGTGGTTGTGCGTCAGTGCATTCTATGTCTTTCACCGCTGGGGAAGGGCTAGGTGGATGCCCTTGGGAAACCCTGCCAGCGGAGTCTTCAAACAGCATAAGAGACTGCTGCATAACTTGAGGCTGAGACAGTTTCCCTGGTATGCATGGGGGTGATGTGACAGACTGATGGGGTTGGTTTTCAGGCGCCATCTGTGCGCTTTCTGCAGAAGACTGGGTGGGAGATAATGTGAACGTGCTGGATCCACTGTCGGCCACCCAATTGACTAATGCCTGTACCTGCTCAGGCCTTACCAGGCCTTAGAACGGCATTGGGCCCCACCATATATCGCTGTAAATTCTGGCGGCTACTGGGACCTGAGGTAGTTGGTACACTAGGACGTGTGGATGTGGCAGAACGGCCACGTCCTCTCCCAGCACCAGAGGGTCCACTAACACCACCACGACCATGTCCACGTCCGCGTCCCTTACTAGATGTTTTTCTCATTGTTATGGTTCACCACAACAACAAATATATTATTTGGCCCAATGTATTGTATTCAAATTCAGCGGGATATAAATTTGAGGCCTAGTATTTAGGCGCTGGGTGACCGGTATGGATTTAGTGACAGAATTAGACTTGGAAATGCACAGAAGCGTGTGTGTGTGAAGTTATTCTGAATGACCCAATGTGCACCTTGAATATTATATACCCTTTTAGGGATAGATTTCAAATAGCTCTGATATAGCAGAAACCACTAAATTATGAAATTGTTAAATTGGGAATTGTATTTAAACCCAGAACAAAAAATGTGCTTTGACGGACACTAAATAACTTTCCCAGCCACAACAGGACAGCGTTAACGAGAGATTTAGCAGGATATAAATTTGAGGCCTAGTATTTAGGCGCTGGGTGACAGGTATGGGTTTAGTGACAGAATTAGACTTAGAAATACACAGTAGCGGGTGTGTGTGAAGTTATTCTGAATGACCCAATGTGCACCTTGAATATTATATACCCTTTTAGGGATAGATTTCAAATAGCTCTGATATAGCAGAAACCACTAAATTATGAAATTGCTAAATTGGGAATTGTATTTCAACCCAGAACAAAAATGTGCTTTGACGGACACTAAATAACTTTCCCAGCCACAACAGGACAGCGGTAACGAGAGATTTAGCAGGATATAAATTTGAGGCCTAGTATTTAGGCGCTGGGTGACAGGTATGGGTTTAGTGACAGAATTAGACTTGGAAATACACAGTAGCGGGTGTGTGTGAAGTTATTCTGAATGACCCAATGTGCACCTTGAATATTATATACCCTTTTAGGGATAGATTTCAAATAGCTCTGATATAGCAGAAACCACTAAATTATGAAATTGTTAAATTGGGAATTGTATTTAAACCCAGAACAAAAAATGTGCTTTGACGGACACTAAATAACTTTCCCAGCCACAACAGGACAGCGTTAACGAGAGATTTAGCAGGATATAAATTTGAGGCCTAGTATTTAGGCGCTGGGTGACAGGTATGGGTTTAGTGACAGAATTAGACTTAGAAATACACAGTAGCGGGTGTGTGTGAAGTTATTCTGAATGACCCAATGTGCACCTTGAATATTATATACCCTTTTAGGGATAGATTTCAAATAGCTCTGATATAGCAGAAACCACTAAATTATGAAATTGCTAAATTGGGAATTGTATTTCAACCCAGAACAAAAAATGTGCTTTGACGGACACTAAATAACTTTCCCAGCCACAACAGGACAGCGGTAACGAGAGATTTAGCAGGATATAAATTTGAGGCCTAGTATTTAGGCGCTGGGTGACAGGTATGGGTTTAGTGACAGAATTAGACTTGGAAATACACAGTAGCGGGTGTGTGTGAAGTTATTCTGAATGACCCAATGTGCACCTTGAATATTATATACCCTTTTAGGGATAGATTTCAAATAGCTCTGATATAGCAGGAACCACTAAATTATGAAATTGCTAAATTGGGAATTGTATTTCAACCCAGAACAAAAAATGTGCTTTGACGGACACTAAATAACTTTCCCAGCCACAACAGGACAGCGGTAACGAGAGATTTAGCAGGATATAAATTTGAGGCCTAGTATTTAGGCGCTGGGTGACAGGTATGGGTTTAGTGACAGAATTAGACTTGGAAATACACAGTAGCGGGTGTGTGTGAAGTTATTCTGAATGACCCAATGTGCACCTTGAATATTATATACCCTTTTAGGGATAGATTTCAAATAGCTCTGATATAGCAGGAACCACTAAATTATGAAATTGCTAAATTGGGAATTGTACTTCAACCCAGAACAAAAAATGTGCTTTGACGGACACTAAATAACTTTCCCAGCCACAACAGGACAGCGGTAACGAGAGATTTAGCGGGATATAAATTTGAGGCCTAGTATTTAGGCGCTGGGTGACCGGTATGGATTTAGTGACAGAATTAGACTGGGATATGGCCAAAAAATAACCACACTATTGCTGGTTAAATGCACTTGGTGACGGGCGCAGCTTGCCCCTGATTTAGTATATGGCCAAAAAATGAACAGACTATTGCTGGTTAAATGCACTTGGTGTCACAGCTTGACGCACCACACTACTGAGGGTTAAATGCACTTGGTGACGGGCGCAGCTTGCCCCTGATGTAGTATATGGCCAAAAAATGAACAGACTATTGCTGGTTAAATGCACTTGGTGTGACAGCTTCACCCTGATGTAGGCTTTAGCCAAAAAACAACCACACCATTGAGGGTTAAATGCACTTGGTGACAGGCGCAGCTTGCCCCTGATTTAGTATATGGCCAAAAAAATGAACAGACTATTGCTGGTTAAATGCACTTGGTGTGACAGCTTCACCCTGATGTAGGCTTTAGCCAAAAAACAACCACACCATTGAGGGTTAAATGCACTTGGTCGCAGCTTGGATGCACTTGGTCGCAGCACCGCACAAGACACAAAATGGCCGCCGATCACCCCAGAAAAAAGTGACTGACAAACGGTCTGGGCAGCCTAAAAACAGTGAGTGAGCATTTGAATTTCAGCAGCTCAATGATGCACAGCTGCAGATCGATCGATTAATCAAGTGAAATCCTTTGGAGGAGTTAATCTGCCTAATCTCGCCCTACTGTCGCATCCGCAACCTCTCCCTACGCTAATCAGAGCAGAGTGACGGGCGGCGCTATGTGACTCCAGCTTAAATAGAGGCTGGGTCACATGGTGCTCTGGCCAATCACAGCCATGCCAATAGTAGGCATGGCTGTGACGGCCTCTTGGGGCAAGTAGTATGACGCTTGTTGATTGGCTGCTTTGCAGCCTTTCAAAAAGCGCCAAGAAAGCGTCACAAAAGCGCCAAGAAAGCGACGAACACCGAACCCGAACCCGGACTTTTACGAAAATGTCCGGGTTCGGGTCCGTGTCACGGACACCCCAAAATTCGGTACGAACCCGAACTATACAGTTCGAGTTCGCTCATCCCTAGTGATAACGTTAAAACGCTTTGACTTATCCAGGCCATTCTGAGATTGTTTCTTTTTTCTTCACATATTGTACTTCATGACACTGGTAAAATGAAGTAAAACAAATTTCATTTTTATTTATAAAAAAAATACCAAATTTACAACAATTTTTTAACAAATTGCAAATTTCCAAGTTTCAATTTCTCTACTTCTATAATGCATAGTAATAACTCCAAAAATAGTTATTACTTTACATTCCCCATATGTCTATTTCATGTTTGGATCATTTTGGGAATATTTTATTTTTTTGGGGATGTTACAAGGCTTAGAAGTTTAGAAGTAAATCTTGAAATTTTTCAGAAATTTTCAAAAACCCAATTTTTAAGGACCATTTCAGGTTTGAAGTCACTTTGGGAGGCTTACATAATAGAAACCACCCAAAAATGACCCCTTTCTAGAAACTACACCCCTCAAGGTATTCAAAACTGATTTTACAAACTTCGTTAACCATTTAGGTGTTCCACAAAAATTAATGGAAAATAGAGATATAATTTCAAAATTTCACTTTTTTGGCAGATTTTCCATTTTCATACTTTTTCCAGTTACAAAGCAAGGGTTAACAGCCAAACAAAACTCAATATTTATGGCCATGATTCTGTAGTTTACAGAAACACCAAATATGTGGTCGTAAACTACTGTACAGGCACACGGCAGGACGCAGAAGGAAAGGAATGCCATGCGGTTTTTGGAAGGCAGATTTTGCTGGACTGTTTTTTTTGTACACCATGTCCCATTTGAAGCCCCCCTGA